>NC_072739.1:114707911-115307911 GCF_026930045.1 Uloborus diversus
GACAATTTCGTATATGGAAACAGTAAATTCCAAGAAATTAATTCCAATAAAGTTTAGAAACTTAATTACATATAGTAGTTACATGCTTAATTGTATTATTAAAAGCCTTATCTCTGAATTTAGATTGTTTTCTTAGCTATGGCAACCGATCATTTTTTTGTGAATATTTCAGCATCCTACTGTAGTGTTTAATTCAGTTTTTGAGCTTTTCTATTGTTCTTTTTTCCCAGAGAAAGGAGGGTGATTAATTAAGGTCTGTGTGGGGAAAAAAAGGACAATTATAATCGAAAATCAAGTCTTTAAAACAACTAATCCAGAAATCCAGAGGCTTTAAAAACTTTTTTTTTTCAAATCCCACTTCGTTTTATCACATGATTGTGTCATCATTTGAGCGTTTTCTCCTCTAATTTGTTTTTCCTTTCATCTAATTGCCCAAATCTTCTAGAACTTGATTGTTGCTGCAAAGTTTTTAGTTATGCTACAGTCGGTAAATCTGCGAGAAGCTTTCAACGTGTCATCCGCTACATTGCTTACTCCGGGATGAGTGGGGAAAAGATAATAAAGAACTGGTTCCGTAAGATACTTATCCTTGAATTGTAAGGTCTTTCCTTTCTGTTTCGTTTTATTCCTTGAAATGGAGGTTTAACTTGCCACGGCCTTTATTTTGCTGTGTAAACGAATTTTAGGTTTTTTTTTTTCATTATCTCTGGTTGGTCTTTCGCTAGCTAAATGTCGAAATATTAAGTTTGTGTATAAAAACTATTACCAGTTGTTTCTATGTGTTCAACTGGCGAGTGATTAGGTTGTTCAAGTTAGTACGTACTAAAAATGGACATCTTGTCTCACACGCGACGGCTAATACACAGGGCCTGATTACGGATTAAGCCAACTAGGCCGTGGCCTTGGGTCCCTGCTATTTGGGGGTCCCCAAATGGCGAAAAACTGTTGTAGTAAATGGCAAACATTTTAATGTTTGGTGTCAAGGGGACCCGAAAAAGTGTTTGGCCTAAGGCGATTCGATATCTTAATCGGGGTCCTGCAATATATATTTATACAAATAGCAATTTAAAAAGGTAGTGAACAAAACTTGGTTGTTTCAGAAGCGACAAACGTATGTGTGATTTCTTAAGCAGAAAAGTCTCCATTAACTTTTAAAATTATTTTTTAAACGAAACATTAACTGTCTCATGTTGGACGAAATTGCCGCTTTTCTTCAGCATCCCCCCCCCCCTCTCCCTCCTTCTGTATCCGCCTCTGGTCAATGTGTGTGTAAAAGTGTACTGTTTCAAAATTAGAGTTGAATTCTTCATTAAAACGAAACATTTTGAGTATATTCGTGCGGAGAGAAGGAAAAAAAAAAATGCAACTTGTGTGGAGGGGGGGGGGGGGGGGGGAGTATTAATGGGTGTTGTTGTTTTTTTTTTTTTTTTTACTACGTAAAGTGTTAAACTTTGGGGGGAATGGTTCTGTAGTTACCTGCTTGCAGCGGTAGTTCTGAGAGGGCATGTTTCTCTCGTCAGGTTTTGAAGGAATAGGATGGATTGGATTGTGAAGGTTATTGACATTCCAACTCACCAGCAAAGCAATTGCGAATCTGCTCCATTTTTCGTGACAGTTTCTAAATTTTCGAAGCTAGTTGGGAGAGCTTTTATTACTTAATGGTTTTTATGAAATATCTTATAATGAAAATCATGTCTCATTTTCAGATTTGATGAATTACAGATTATTGACCTTCCAGAGATGCATCAAATTTTTTACGTAATCTAATACAGAATTGTACGTAAAGAGTCCCCCCCCCCCTGAAAAAAAAAAGGTTGAAAAAACATGTTCAATATCAAATAACTCTAGTGCAGCCAGAATTTACCTTCCGGTTTTGCATTACAGTCTCTACTCGTATATAAGTTGCCATATTCGAGGTGGCTGTATGTTAAAACCAAGTGCTCTGTAGTAAGTTAATCCCCCCCCCCCCATCATTTGCTGCTCCACTGTCATAGAAAATCCGTGTTTGACAAGTCGGCTCAAATTTTGCGGAACACTTTCGTAGTTTGAACTTATTTTTTTATTTCTCGATCAAAAGTTAGAATCTTCCGAGTTTTCCGTTCTTCTGCTTACTTGTTTTCTTTTGCTTCTTTTACTAAGCGAAACAAATAATTTGAGTTTTCTATTACAGCTAATTAATCTTACGATGTCGTTAACAAAACATAACTTCAATCAAAATATCCTGGTATTTTCTCAACAGATGTATCAAAAAAATTCCATTCTTAATTTCTTAAGTGGTTTTTGCTGTTTAATTGTTATTATCTAAAATTCATAGTTTTCAAATCTCGAGTAAAGTTTAATTCTATTGTTTTTTACAATATGGATTTTTATTGATTTATCATTTTTGTTAATTCCACGATCTTTCCTTGTTGGGGAAATGGAGTCGGGTGATATTTTCATTGATAATAAATAAATTTATGCTTTTAAAGGGGTGAGATAAAAAACCTTTTAAATGTAAATTCTCTACATATTTATTTTTTGTGTCACCAATATTTCTGATTAAAACAAAAATACTTACTAGTTTTGAGCCTTCATCCGTCTTTTTAATCCTAAAGCTGGCTCAAAGTTTTAAAAATGTTTGTGAAGGGGGGGGGGGGGCTTATACTGTGCTTAAAAATTTTGAATTTATGCACCAACCATGAAATGATGAATCCTGATTAGCGGTTTCCTCCAGCATTTGCACAAAAAAAAATCTAAAATTTTGAATTCAAATTATGTTTTTTGCAATCACGAGTTCCGACAGGACCCTACTCATTGGAGTTATTGTTTCTAGAAACGGCTCCTGCCCCCCCCCCCCAAGTCTGTCCCTCCTCTTGGGCGGTTACGTGTGTATAGTTGTGCATGTGTATTGTGTGTGTGCGTAGACCTGTGTGAATGCACGTTGGCATGTGTGTAAAGACGCGTGGGTGTGAATGTGTATGAGCGTGCGTGTGTAGGACATGGAGAAGCAGATTCCGGGGGACTGCTCAAGACTTAAGGAGCTGTGCTGCAGAGGACGATGGGGTTGAAAAAGTAACCAAACATCAAGGACGGTCAAGTAAAAACAATTAGCAATCGTGATTGCTCAAAAAAAAAAAAAAAAAAAAAGAAAAAACTTGTGTTAACTCTTCAATTTGCCACAATTTTTAAATTTCACATTAAAACTGAAATAAATTGAAGCCGTCAAGCTAAAACTGAACCAATAGTTTTCGAGCAATGTTCATACATAATTTCCTCTTAACGTAGGAAAATATCATTTCGGGTAAGAATATTAATTGTTGGCGAACTTCTGCAAAAAATTGAAAGTTTGCTTTACCACACCAAATCGTCAAATTCTTGATGTATTCTGTCATCTTCTGGAATGGCAAAGGTTTTTCTCTATTCGTTTTAGATCAAGTGGTGCTTGTTCGTGTTGCTTCATGATTTGATTTTAAACAAATGCTAAGAGTGTAGTTTGCATTTAAAATTATGGAGCATTTTCTTCTAAAAAGAAAAAAAAAATGCGGCGGTTTCCTTGTTATGACCTATTCTGTTGTGCCGTGATTTTTTTTATCGGCCACTATTGTTTTCCTTTGTTTATTAAAACTGCTTGCGTCATTCGTTGAGCAAGACAACCAGCAGTTCTTTTGTTGTCACCCAGCTTTTGTAGGTCTTCTTGTGCCTGCACTGATGCATAGTGGGTTAGCTGTTGCAAGTTTATCTTGTTCCTCGTTCTGCCTCTCTGTTTGTTCCTGGGAGTAATCTTTGGCTTCTCTTTATCGCTAGTAGAGTTGTGAAATCAATTAAAGGTTGCTGCTCTGTGTCGGAATTTAACTTTCCACGTGCCTTTTTAAATCTTAACATCCAATGATTTCTTTGGTTTCCTAGTATTTTCTATTTGCAATCAGTTTCAATGATTTTATGCTCTGGTGTCCAGATATTTTTGCAGTAGTTCATTTTTTTTTTTTTTTTTACTGTAACAGGTTGTAGTTTTCTAAAAATGTCAATCCGGTTTTTGTCAAATGAATGATTGATTTGCTATGAAATCAGGAGAGACACAAACTAGCCGGAGGTAGTAATTTTAGCCGGGACATTTTAGGGTTAGCAGCGAAGTTTGTTTTCTGGCATTTTGAGTGTCAGCCTCTTGTCAATTATTGATTTCACAACCAATCTACCAACTAGAACCAGTGGTGAATCGACAATATCGCAGGTGCGTAACTGAGACCCCAACGACATACGTGACCCAAAAGGGACGCAAGAAATGCACGTAAAACAGATTATTTTACCTAGTTCCCTTCGTTTGTAATCTGTAATATTACATGTACGTTAATTTCCCTTCAAACAACGTTTTAAAATTAGCCCTAGGAAGAGAATGCAAACGTTAGTACAAACGAATGTTTTTTCATCACTCCAATTGCTAGTAATAGTTTGAAAGATGCTATTAATACCATTTGACCAAGCCCATCATTTGGGGGGGGGGGGTCTGATTGCCTCCCCCGCAGGCTTTGGAAATAAATATCCACATGAACAGTGGGTGTGGTTTTTGCTGTTTTTGGCACAAATTACTTTGAGTATATATCCTTCCCCGCCCCCTTCCTGGAAAAATTCAAAAGGACAGCCTTCTTTTGCCAAAGCTTTTGAAAAACGATTGCTTTTAGACGCATGATTGCAAAAAAAAAAAAAAAAACTTTTAAAGCCTGAAACTAGCTTAAATTCCTTTCATTTGATTGCTACGTCATGTCTTCACAAAAGTTTCAATTACAATATTTATTAATTTATAATAAATGTTTCTTAAAAGTGTTTATTTTAAGAATAATTGACTAAGCTTCCCTCTTTTCTAAAAATATATTGCGACTGCCCCCCAAACGTCTAAACCCGCGATTCTTCATACAGTAGCTACAAAATCGGCAAAGTACTATTTACTCAGAATAAAAGGAAAGGCTCTAGTTTAGAATGTGATTGGTGTTCCATTTAGTTCACTCGATCCGTTACATACAAAACAAGAAAAAAACTACGATCCATTTCCTAAATGATTATAACTTTTAATATTTATGTAATAACTTCAATATCTATTTAATACTCTGAATTTCAGTCCTTCTTGTATCACATTTCGTAGCAGAACCTTGTTTATTTATAAATCTTCTGGATATTCCTCCGACCTAGTACACTGTCTTTCAATCCAAGGAATTTCTCAAAAACTGTTTCACTAAAAGATGAAATGTTTCGCGAAAGCTTGTAACTTGTTACTGTGTGTTGTTTAACTATACACCTATCGACATTATCTAGTAGCAGTAATCGTATTAAAAAAACGATTCGACTTAGAGCAACGTTCAACTGGAATAAAAATTGTAGGCAATAAACATCCATTCTTGAATTTTGAAATAATTTTTACGCTGAATCAGGCACAAATGCGACGGCAATTTTTATCTTCTGCAAACCTGCGTTTTCCTAGTTTCTCGCCAAATATCGTTCCAGAAATGAAACAGAACAAGATTTTTTCCCTTTTAAAGTCTAAAAGTATAATTATCATTCTAACTTATAGGTTTTATTCTTATTTTCATTGCACTAGCGTAAATTTTTATTCAAATATGATCTAAATTCGAGATTCATGCAATGCAAACTTTACAAAACATTTTGCGTCAGTCTTTTAATCAAATGTTTTCCTCATCAAGAAGGATTTACTGTTCTATATATTACTCATCTCATATTCACTAGATAATTTAACAAATTTTGCATTGTAAAAGGGATGGGGTGAAATTTGTTACATACTCTTTGCTCCCATCTTATCTTTCACTTCGTTTCCTGTATTCCGCTGTAATTTGGATTAACCATGCTGATTTCAAGTTTTTGATCAAATTAGCGAGTTGGAAGCTATGTAAATGGCCATGAACTGCATTGGTCTGCATCACTCTTCGACCCGTTAAAGTTTGAGGATCGATTTCTCGTCTTGAATAAATTAGTTGATCGCGACAGCCTTGTTCCTCCCTGGAAGAAGAAAGTAAAAGTTTCCTACTCTTGAAATCGGAATTAGTCAACGCGCATACCTTGAATGATGTCACGCATTCATTTGTCTTTCGTCTGTTCGCACCATTGCCAAACCAGCAAAGCGTTCACTCATTTTCCAACTACTTTCGCACGTTGAAGCGAGGTTAAAGTCGGTTGAGGTCGCATAAAAAGGTCAAAGAAAAAAAGAAGCAAGTCCATCAGGTGTAGAATCAAGAAAGGTCTTCAAGACCTACACGGTGCAGTCAAGCTAATGCACATTTTGGTTTATGACCCGTTGTGTTACGTAACGCCAGCGTCGGCGTTCTGCCGGAACTTCCAGTTAGGCCGGGCTTCTTGTACCCGTTGATGCGATGCGTAGTTATGAAGTCCGTTTTTCTTTATCCTTTTTTTCCATCCAACTTTTTTACCTTATTCTGTTGTAGCCCAATGCTTTAGTAGGTCGGGTGGTATGTTTATCTCATTGTTGTCATGATAACTTTCTTTGAGGAAAAAAATGTTCCTCTTCGTGTGGGTTAGATCTTTTTTTTTTTTCTCTTTGGTTTTAGTCTTTTTTATATTCAACAGGATGTTATGTTTGTTTCTCGTTTAGGAATTCAACTGTGTTGAGTTTGTTGGACTGCAATATACTTAGTGCTTTGTTGAAAGCAGCATTGAAATTGCAGTTTCGATTGAACTTGAAAGAGATCGCCTTTCCCGTGCTTGGATTCAAATTACTTTACTCAATTGCACCTTTAATGCGAAGTCTATCACTACTGACAGTTTTATATCACCAACCGATTTTAGACAAATTCTTAACAGTGTTTTTCAGTTGTTCAGATTTCTTCATTGCCGCTGGAACCTATGTTGCAAATATGGCTGATAATTGCCATACCAAGGAGAAAAAACCTTTACTGTCAATAACATTTACCAAGTTGACATTTACCAGTTATAGTACCATGCAAGGTTTAAGCAGGTTTCGGCTCCTCCAAACGTGTTGAGTTGCCCCCCTCCCCCCCCCCCCCCCCCCCCCCCCCATCAGCTTGCGAGAATTATCCCTGACAAGCCCTAATGTTTTATTGATGAATGATGACCAATCATTTTGTACTTGCGTTTTGTTGCCACTTCTTGATTCAATAGTAAACAACAGCATCGAACACGTTTACACATCCTGTTATTTTTCTAACTTTATCATTTTGTGTGAATCAGTTTTGTTACTCGTATTCACAGAAATTTTCATTTGAGCTACGAGAACCGCGACTAGCAACTGTATAGGCGAATGTTATTATGTTCCAATTTTTTTTTTTTTTTTTTGTCAACATTGATCACTAAAATACTATGTTTTTTTTTATCTATATGATCAATATCTACTTGCGAGTGACATTTGCGAGTAAGTTTCCTGAAGCACAAGGTCTTGAAACAATTCGAACATCACGCTGATTCATAAACATTATTTAGCCTTGAATAAGTTTCAAACGCAAGTTCTTTGACCTTGTCTTTGAAATCAAGTACCTAAGCGAGTACAGCATTTTTTTTTTTTTTTTGCTGTTGGAGTTGAATGAAAACTTATGGATTCCAGTTGCATCAAAATTCAATTATTTTTTAATCATTTTTATTCATTGATATCTGGGCAGATGTTAATAAATCTACTTATTAAAGTTTAAAACGTGAATTGTATTTTTATTTTCGAGAAAGTTTCGTAATGGGAATTTAAAAAAAAAATTATATATGAAACTCTAGAGCAGTGGCGCCGACTACATGGGGTCTGAGGGCCCCTCAAAAATTTTTTGAGCAGGCAGAGCGCCCCCCCCCCCTCCCCCCATAATTTAAGAAAATTATTAGTTATTTAATACTTTCTAAACTCACACATTTGTCTTAGTGTTTTTTATTTTCCTTGTTTGAAGATAGTTACCTTGTAAAATACATTCAGTAATGAGTTAAAACAAATAATTATTATGGTAAAAAGCACATTAACTGAAAACGAGCGGTTTGAAACATGATAGTGTTACAGTGCTGCGAGCACTTAGAATTTGTCTCAGTGTGCGAACCTGTGGATAAAGTCCAGCGATTGAACAATTTGTCTGTTCTTCATATAACCACTGAGATATTTTGAATGAGTTGGATATTCGACCAGTCGTCAACAAATTCAGTAATCTAGTCAGGCGATCGACATTTGCACTTCTCTAAAGACAGCCCTAATATTGGTATTTAAAGCAATTTAAAAAATCTCTGTAAAATAGAGAATTAACTACATACAGAATGTTAGATTTAAAAATTTGAAATATAGTACTACAGTCGACTCCTGCTACAACGCGATTCGACTTACGCAAAAGGGCTATAACGCGAATTTTTCACGAGCAACAAATTTTAGAGCTAACGCGAATTGCGAATTCCTCGTCGACAACACAAAATTTTTTGGAAGAAAGTATTGGCTTCGTTATTGGCTACTAAATATTTATTTTATAATTGTTATTATATATCAATGTTATCAACAAAAGTTCTTAGGCCAAACTAATTTAGGCATCATGTTGTTTGTGCATCAAATAACCACTCAGCATCTTTCATTTATTTTTATTATTTTTCTTTATAATTATTGAAATTGATGAAATACAATGACACCTTAGTGCCTTGTTTCATCCAAAGTTCGAAGATGGGTAGAAAAAGAAAGTTTCTGCCAAAAAAAGAAAAAAAAAAAAAAATAAGATTCTTGATATGCTTGAATAACTACGAAAGGTCGACGGTAGCACGACAATAAATATGAGTGAATCTTCCCTACCTACAATTAAAAGTAAAAAAAAAAAAAATATATTCGTAAAAGTTTAGAAATTTGCTTCAATATTGAATCTTGCTAAGTAGTGTAAGCTAAGTAAATATGCATTATGAAAATGAGAGCTGTTCTTGTACTGTGTGGATTAAAGAGGTCAGGAAGAGAGGCTGTTGCCATAAATGGAAACGTTATGAAATAAAAGGCGAAGCAATCATATTTTAAAATGTATTAAAAAAGAATAACCACCATCTTTATTTTTCAACTCATGAATATTATTACTATATCTATTGTACAGTACTACTATAGTGCAGAATTTTATTATTACTGCATACTGTGCGTGCCGTCTTGTTTTATTTTGTCTTTCCCTCCCATTAATCATTCATTTTGTGCATCTTAAAGTATTTTATGTTAAATAAAACTGCTTTTTTGTATTTTTAAAAACAGTAAAAGTTCAGTTCTTTAATGTATGAAACTGTAATGTATAGCTGAAGAACGCTTTAAAGCAGTTTAAGTGGTATTTAACAGTGTCTAGAAGAATTTGGTATGTTTCTAAAAAAATTGTATACATACATTTTACGCTAAAATTTGACTTGTGCGAGGAATCTTGGAACGCGTCCCTCGCGTAAGTTGGGACTGGACTGTATTTTATTATCGTATTACTATAGTACTGCATTAATTATTTTCAAATACTTAAATATTTTTAGGGTATAAGAGCCTATAAAAACCCGCTATTTACATACTATATTAACTAACTATATTGAACAAATTAACTTTGGGATATTATTTTTATTTAATGAACTCTGAGCCTTATTCAAAGCGAGTTTAAATTAGCAATTTCACTTATTAATCAAAGTGCGACAGCAATATTTTATGCTTTATTTTTTTAATGATAGTTTAAGATGTATCAAATATAATTTCAATCTTTTTATAGATACATATTCACTGTTCCGTAATAGTCTAAAAACAAAGTTATTATACTATAAATTAAATTAACTTTTTACGAAAATACCTCACATACCTTACGTGTGTTTTTTTTCCCCCATTTTAGAAAGCCAAAACCTGTGTCGAGTTAGCGAGAGTCGAGTTTTTGGGGTTCCAATGTTGATAATATATTACTCTAAAATGCTTTAAAAACTAAAACTTACTTTTTCCATCTCCAATTTAGAAAATTTCCCGGAGTTAAACCCACGGTATGCCCCCCACCTTCCCAATATTTTTTGTAAGTAGGCGCCACTGGGAGTGTTCTACCTTATATCAGTGCCTAGCCTCGGCACTGCACGACTTCCCCTAAAATAGAACTGTAAAAATGTCCCTCACCATGTGACAAGTGACATGATCCGATTGAACCAGAAAATTTGTATACCAATTCTTAGATTGGCTTTGAAAATGCCATGCCACATATTGTTTGTTTGTATAAAACATACACACCATTAAATATGCAAATTGACATTTTCAAGGTTCAAAAAGCTGAACTTTTATTTTTTTGAAAAAGGGGGGGGGGGCGGCTTTGTGGGGTTACATACCCCCTGGATCACTGGTGATCATCAAAATGGTTTTTTTAACTTTGGGTCTTTTTGTAAGAGGTGAAGCGGGATGCTAACGGACAGTTCACCGAAACCATCGATTGTAGAAACTGATTCTTTGCAGTATTATTTTAGCCTAAGAACCATGTTCTTCAATTCCTTTTCCATTACTAGCTACGTCGCCCGACTTTGCATGGTCTACCTCGAAAATAAAAGTTGTGTCAAGTGACGCACCTTAAACAATCAGGCTTGAACAGAAAAAAATTAAAATTTTCTGCAGATTGCGGAAAAATAACCGAAAAGGAAACATTTTAAATTTACAAGAAAAGCTTCAAAAATAAAGATAAAATTTTATTTGTTCATATTCGAGGAAAAAAAAAATGGCAACAGATCTCTCTTCTCAATGATTTTCTTCACTCCACAAATTTTAATAAAAACATAGTTACAGAAAGTTGAGATGAAGCACTGAATAATAATTTAAATGGAGGAAAGCTTTCGAAAAATAGGGATTTTATGTTGAAATCTAAGTATCATAATTAAGTTTTTAATTGATATCTCTGCTAATTATCATCAGAGGATTATGTTAAACATCAAAAAGAGAAAATTACGATTCCATCGATAAATGGTTCGATGATCAGTTCACTAATGTTTGGGAGAAGTAACTCGGACATAGATAGATGCATACATAGGCTCAGTTTTTATTTGAACTATGTAAGATTGTAACATTTCCTAAAAAAATTTTATATTAAGTTAATATTAAAAATGCACTGAAAAGCGAACTAGCTGCTTTCCGATTTGTTGAAAGAAAATAATTGGCAGCCGATGAATTATAATGATGTGATTTCGAATACTAATAATTTCTTCATCACTCCCCCCCCCCCTTCCCCAATTTTTATTTTTCAGAATTGGTTAATTGTTTGTTTATGTAAGAGACTTTCTTCTATTCCATCATTTTGTTTTTCTCATAAGCATTGACACTGTGACTAAACGTAGGCTCTGGATAGTAAAATAAGTCAACGGATTTATGAAAAACTAATTTTTCCAAATAAACAAATATTCATGAGCATAAAATGTTATTTCAAAATCAGGGCTGATTAATTGGATGTGAACCAACATGCCCCAGTTCCAGGGTACGTTGGTCGGTATGACAGAAGCAACTTCTGTTACAATTTCAATGATAAATATTATCCATTATTATAACTAAACTATGTTCTTTTGTGTTTAGCATGAAAAGAAAAGAAAAAAAAATAGTTTTAAAATTAATATATAGCATCTTAAAATATTAAATAAACCAACTTCTACTTTTGTACTATTTATTCCAGAATCATCTACATTTCCTCAAGAATCAGCACAACTTAGGTGTTCATCAACTTTATTGTTGCTATTACTAAAATTTTGCTTTTCTGATTCTTTTAAAAGTTCTTTTTGGTTTTTATAAAAGTGGACCAACATACCCCAGTTACTTGACCTGAAAAAAGGTTTTGTAGTTTTTTTTCTTAGTGACAAAAATTAAAGAAACTACAAACAATAATGAACTAAAAGAACTCGCTTTAATATATGAGTTTAATTTATTTACTCCAATCTTCATGAAAACCATTAAATTTTCTCCAATATTTCAGTGATTCATCGAATTTAAATTAATTATTCCACAACAACTTGTTAATTTTTTTAATTAAATTGTTCACTTAAATTCGAAAATAACGATAATTTCTTAAAAATTCGTTGTTATAAATATGAATATTACAAACCCAGTGGCAGTTTTTAAAATAACAAGGATTGATATTAAATATCTAGTCACTATCCATTATCAATCTTAGTTATAATGTTAGAGACATTATTTAATTTTTTAAGGAGTTAAGTATAAGATAAACATAACACACATGATTTTGTGTTTGAATAATTTATTACTATTCAGAAAAAAAATTTATTTCTTTGTCTTTTATCTTCATAATTTCATTCTTATTGGTGAAAGTATTCAATGTGTATTTGATAACTATGAAACAGAAAGGTTTTGCAAATTTGAAGTTAATAATTTTTGTTTCACTTTTTGTAGGTGGTTTGGTCAGGAAAGAGATTACAATGTTCTTGTCATGGACCTTTTAGGACCTAGTTTGGAAGATTTATTTAACTTTTGTTCCCGAAGATTCACAATGAAAACTGTCCTAATGCTAGCCGATCAGGTAACGTGTTTCAATTATGAATATGAGTCTATTTTTGTTGTCTTAATTTTCATTAATTTTATATTTTATTTTTTCAGATGATTGGGAGGATTGAATATGTTCATGGCAAAAATTTCATTCATAGAGACATAAAACCAGATAATTTCCTCATGGGAATTGGGCGCCATTGTAATAAGGTAATATATGATACTTGAAACTGTATGATTGTTTCTTCTATGCGTTATTGATTTTAAATATTCTCGACAAACATGATTTCAAATGATTCATGCTCTATTGGTTTTGAATTTGTACTGCTATGGAAAAAAAAAATTTTTTTGATGATTACCTTTAATAGTTAATGAAAATGTATTATTTTGTAATTGAAACTAAATTATTAAGTTTTTGTTGAGGTGAAATTCCTTGTGGTCATCTTAACAAATTGAAACACCTCGTGAAATCCAGGGCCGCCGAAATCCAAGGCCGAATCCTTGTCAATTTGGTTGTCAGGTCTCTTACCTCAGAAAACTTAGAAAAAATTTTTTTCTTGATTTCATGTCTGGCCAAGCCTCTAGTTTCCAACTAGACTGACATGACCTCTCTCGGGCAGTTGAGATCTCTCAAAGATTTTTTTTTTTATTGTAAGACCAGGCCTGTCATTTGGGCAATCATTTTTGGGTCCCTGATTTTTAGAAACATGATGAAATTAGGAATTGTTTACATATTTTGTTATTTTCCACTATAAAATGTATTGAACATAACACTGTGACCTCCCCCAGAAAAATTTGAAATTACTGGCCCGTATAAAACCCAACCAAAAGGCTTCTTATGAATAAATAACATAGAGCGTCAAAAAATAATAATAATTTGTGCATAGTTTTTCATGTCTATAATGGAACCTATTCATCAATGTAAAAAAAAAAAAAAACACAGATTTGACTTTTTGTTGTGTAGAGATTTATCATACTAATGTGAGGAACTCCTTTGCAGCTTTGAAATAGCCCTTTGTTTACGTTTTCTGAAAATTTGTGCTTTAATTACAGTCATTCATCTTTGAGCCAGTCCGAATAACTTTGCTCCACCTCTTTTTTTTTTTTTTTAATATATATTTTAAAACCCTAAAGGACAGAAATCTTATTTTAAGATCTTGTACGTCACTGCAACTTCTAGGGAGTTGTTTAATCTAAGTTGTATAAACTAAAAAATATGAGGTGGCGCAAAATTATCTAAATTGGCTCAAACATACCCTGAATGACTTTGTTTTAGGAGAAAGAATTTGTGATTATTCTTTGTATATGAAAAGTTTTATTTTTCACTTTCTGTTTTAAGCAGGGGTGTTTGTGATCTGAAATTTAAGAAAATTCCGAAAATATGGGGTTGCCGTTTCCGAAAATTTCGGGCTGACAACACAATCCAAAAGTAAAAAATTATTTAAGGAAAAAAAATAATCTTTTAAGATGATTTTTATGAATGATTTTAATGATTTTTGTATGCATATTTGAAGAATTTTTACAAAGGGGGGGGGGGGGGGGCAGCGAGCTTCCTCATAGTTTTAGAAAATTTCCCATAGTCTTCAGAAAATTTTGAGTCCTTGCACCCCTGGTTTTAAGGGTTTTATTACATTTGTTATAAATGGCATTCTAGATCAAAACTCAAAAAAAAAGGGGGGGGGGGGAATGTGTATGACATTTTTAAAGAAAATTATCTTATATAATTAAAAACTTAGCGTATGTATCTATGTCCAAGTTACTTCTCCCGAACAGCAGTGAACTGACCATTGAACCAGGTATCGATAGATTCGTACTGTTTCTGTCTTTATGCTTAGCTATTTAACATAATCCTCCGATAATAATTAGAGCAGATATCAATAAAATGCTATTAATTATGACACATTTTGACATAAAATCCCTGCTGTTCAAAGGCTTTCCTCCATTCAAATTATTATTCAGTGGCTGCATCTCAACTTTCCATAACAATGCTTCTATTAAAATTTGTAGCTTGAAGAAAATCATTGAGAAGAAAGATACGTTGCCATTTCTTTCCTCGAATATGAACAAATAAAATTCTGGCTTCTGTTTTAAAGGCTTTTCCTGTAATTGGAGGATTTAAAATGTGCACTTTTTGGTTATTTTTCCTTAATCTGCCTCGAAATTTTACTGATTTTTTTTTTTTTTTTTTTTTGTTTAAGCCTGCTTGTTGAACACGCGTCGCTTGACATATCTATTATTTTTGAGGTAGACCGTGCTAAGCAGAGCAACACAGCTGGTAGTGAACTAACGTTTGTCTAATTCATCTTTTAGTCATATAGGTTATGTAGCTGCTAAAAATGGAAAGAAACAGTAGATGACTTTAAAGCAATGAATAAACAACCAAAATATATAAAATTTTATTCAATGTTTAATCATTTAATGAATTGTGTATGTGTGCATTTTTTTCTGGAGGACATACTCATTCATAAATGGCTGATCAATATATTTATTATTTAGCGATGGTCTAAGCAGAGCTTTCAGGAAACTCCATTATTTTTTAAATTTTGAATACTTTTCCGAAGCATAAGCTTACTATTCATGGATGATTGAAGCATCTTTATCAGTGATATTTCCCATCAAATTTGTTTCTTCTAGTGCTTTTTTTTTTTAAGTCTTTTAATGTCTCAATATATTAACTTTTGAAATAAAATGACTAAAATTTTAAATTGTTCATAATTACTTTAAACTACAAGTTATACAGTTTTTCTTTAATTTTCAAATATGCTTTTATATATTTTTTCTTTGATTAATTTTTATCTGAGAAAACTGTATTTCAGTCAAAATTATTTCTGTTTCAGTCTTTGTAAAATAGGTAGTTCAATGTTATTCCTAAAATATGTATGTAATTTTTATTCATGTATATCTTTTTTTATTTTGTATAGTTGTTCCTGATTGATTTTGGTTTAGCTAAGAAGTATAGAGATAATAGACACACGTCAACACATTCCATACCGTGAAGATAAAAAACCTAACTGGAACAGCAACGTTATGCTAGTATTAATGCTCACTTGGGCATTGAGCAGAGGTAAAATTAAATTCATTTTCAGGCTTTTTTAAAGTGAAATTGTTAGCATTGTTTTATTAGCATTGTTCTTGGTAGTATTTTAAAAATGAACTTATCATAGAAATGAACCAAAAACATCCTTTTTAATAGGTGATCTTTTGAATAGTGTTTGATATCTCAATCTTTTAAAGTTTACAATAAAATCAACTTTGTAATAATTTCTCATGAATTACAAAGTTGTTTCATACTTTAGAATTCATTCGTAGTCAGCTCCTTGCAAATAGACATTTCTCTACTTTTTTTACGAATGCAAAATAAATATATTTCTTGCCCATGGCATTGGTGCCAACTGCCAACACTGGATAAAGTTCGTCAATTTCACAATTTTAGAAGTCTTCCTGAATGAAATGATACCGCAAAACTCCTTTAATACTTAAAACTTCTGTACAAACAATATTTTTCGTAAAAGTAGGCATGACCGTTGCCATTACAAATATAAAATTTTCAACAGTCAAATGAACGAATTCCTACTTGCGGCAACATATAATTAATTGTCCATCAGAAAGCACTGGCTTGGAGATAGTGTATGGAGGTGATGAAGACATGTGAAAATCATAGCCAACTAAGCAATATTGATGACACTTCAGATGAAGACACTTTAATAACTGTTTGTTTACCTTTAAATCTATATTTTTAAATTAAAATCAGTTTAGATATTGAAATTAATTATTCATCTACTTAGAGTACATAAAATGTAAACAGTAAATCTATCATTATTTCTGACGTTAAGTAACCAGAAGTAGTAAATTTTTTCTACCTTGAAAACAAAAATATTTTTTTTCACTCTGAAATGCATGTATGCAAATAATTTTACAGGTTTTTTGGAACAATAAATTTGATTTTATCGTTCTAGCTTTCCAAAATATTTTTAACTGCTATTGGTCTACTAAAAAAGTTCATAAAAATCTGTATCAAAAATCAAAATTAACTAAATAAATAACTTATTTTAAATTGACGATTTGTTTTTAAATTTGAAATATAATAGTATTAAAATGTTGCATAAGATAAGTTGAGAAAATTTCATAATATGTCTCAAAAATGTTAAAATCGAAAATTTTCATCAATATATAGTGCAGCCCCGCGATTTTGGATGTCCATCCATGATGTCACACTGACCATCTGACATAAATTCAAGCAAAACATCCGATGGGGCATAGTGTATATCGGCCATGAGGAATATATTAGAATTGATCTCACAATTTCCTCACAAAATTTCCCACGGAGGGTCTTTTTCTTAAAGTATTCAACTGGACTACTTTGAACTATGCTTAAACCCTGGTTCCCATTGATGAGTTTTTTCTGTGACCATTTTTTCTGTTAACACCAGTCATTGGTTGAAATTGGTTCTGATTCTCTTCTGAAAAATAGACCGATGTGTTGTGCCTGAAAATATTTTAAAATGAAATCATTACTTATCTTTTTTTTTCAGTCGGGAGAGATGATTTAGAATCTCTTGGCTATGTTTTAATGTATTTTAATCGAGGGAGTTTGCCGTGGCAAGGTCTGAAAGCTGCAACCAAAAAGCAAAAATATGAAAAAATTAGTGAAAAGAAAAATGTCAACTAATGTTGAAGTTTTATGCAAGGTAAGTTATATACACATTAGGACAGTTGCAAACCCCATAAGCTGTAAGAAAAAAATATTTCTTTAAAGCTTTTTATTACAATTTAATTAAGCAAAATTTTAATACAATGAAGTCCTGTTACATCAAACTTCAAGTGACCACAAATTTTGCTTGTAGTAACGAGAATTTCTCTGTAATTCAATTCAAGCATTGAAATATAAATAAAATAGAGAATGAAAATTAATTTTGCTGTATTGGTATTCATTGTAACCGGATTTCACTGCACCACAAGAAATTAGTGGGGGAAATTTTTATGCTTTAACAGTTCACTCATGAGTTGCTATCATAGAAATTTCTTCCAATACCTAAAATGTAACTGAATTCAAAATTAATTGCTTCTGTTTTGGAGGTAATTTTTTTCTCAGCTCTTACTCTTATATGAATTAAATATTTAAGTATTTTTCTAAGTTTAAATTTTACTATATGTTCATTCAAATTTTCTATCATTGTGAAATTTGATTCTGTGTTTTTAAAATGTTCATTTGTTTTTTAATGAATTACTAAAAGTATTATTTATTTCATTAAAAAATATGTATGGAAAGAGAATGGCTGAACTTTTGCAATTATGAAATCTTTCAATTCAAGAAAATCCTTTTTGTTCAGAATTAAATCTTATTTTCAAAAAATCTAAAAAGTTTTATCTTATTTTAGTAGTTTGAAAAATTTACCATTATTCATTTATTATTTGTCTAAGTATTTCATTTAATGGTTGATTTAGTTTAAATTAATTATGCCTCCCCATAAGGCAATGTCTTCCTTAAATGCTTCAAAGCATCCTCAAGAACAAGTCCCCCCCCCCCCAAATGAGATAAAAATATTCCTTAAAATTGACCTTCCCCTAAACATTTTGATGGTGCTACTCTGTGCCTTCCTTTGTGGGCACCCCTGCTTTCAAATATATTGGTATCTGTTGTTTGGATAATAATATCTTGAAAGCATGGTGATTTTATTTAAAACTAAATCTATTTAATGACTCTTTAACTTTGACCTTTTATTTAAATCTTGGAACATGAATTAAACTTCAATTTCAATTGCTAAAAAAAAAAAGGAACACCTGAAGACAATTAGAAGTAGAATTATGTTTGGGAAGTTGAACTGTTTGTATTCAATGCAAGCAAATACATATTATTAAATTTTACCTCTATCTGCAGCATTATCCCCCTACATAAATTGAAAAGTTTTTTCAGTTCAAACTTTTCACAATGGGTGTGTCTGGCATTTTTTAGAAAGAGAAGAAACAAATATTTAAACTGCAAAAGTTCAAAAGACATAATTTTTGTTTTAAAGATGTTGAAGGTTAAATTTTTTAATTTGACAAATTTTATTAATGCATGTTTTTTTTTTAGTTATCCTTGATTTTGATTCAATTCATTAGTTAATGCTTCATTAAATTTACTATCTAAAGTCAGAACAGATGTATTAAAAAATGAATGTACTGAAAATGTTTGAAAATACCTGTGAACTTATTTAACAAACGTTCGTAGTTTAAAAAATTAACGTTGAAAAAATTAGACATCTAAAATGTTACAAATAATGCACCTAGTCATGGGCATATCCAGAAGGTGGCAGGAAGGGATTGAAAAAATTGTGCATATTCTGAATACATTTGCAGTTTTTGGTGACAAGAAATAGAAAAAAGTTAATAAGCATTGAAATACCGTATCTCGTAGACTTAACATTGACGAAAGTCAGAGATAAGTATGACTGAATCAAAATAAAATGCATTTAAAGCGCAAATGTTTTTCCTAGGGCTGAGGAGTCGGAGAAAAAAAGGACCTATTCCTGACTCTGACTCCTATACTATCCCCTTGCTTTTGCACTATCAGGCAGATATTCATTGCCGATGCTTGAATAATTAATCCAGTGGTGAATAACCTTTTTTTAGCCGCAGGCCACAATTCACATTAATAGAAATTTCGCAGACCAGAACAAATATAAAATTTATGTATATGGTTTAAATTTTTCTAGATAGTATGGGAGAACAAGGGAAAGGAAATGCAATTACAAACAAAAAATTGCTGCAATCATTACTACCTGCTTATTTTATTGCATCTGTATTTTAGTAATCAATTTATGACTACTTGGCTTCAAAATTCATAACGTCGAAAGAAGATTAGTAGTTTTGGAAGGTTTTAGAATATATTTTTCGTTTTGTAATACTGAACACAACACATGGGTCAGCTTCAAGGGCCGCATTTAATCCACAGGTTGTACGTAGAGCTGATTTAGTCAATGCTCACAGTTTATCAGAACATTGGATGAATTGTAAATGCGGGCAAAATTGAAATACAATGAAGCACTATTCCTATTTCACAGTGATTCTGACAATACTTCAGAATGAAATGTTTGTTTCTTGAAAAAAAATATTTTTTGATGCACATGACCTAGGGCATTCATTTGATTTCAATGGCATAATATTTTAAATGTACATAAATAATATTTTTGATATGTTTAAAATTTGTCCGCCCTTTGCTTGTCATTTTCACTCCTTTTCATGTTTTTTTGGGGGGAACATTGTTTTCTTTGCATCTTTAGAAAACTCAGAAAACTATCACTTTTTGTAGTCCCCAAAATTGGCAAACGAAGCCATGTTTCGTTGCCAAAATTGCAGAATAATGTTAAAAGTAATTCATTATGAGTAACTATGGTAATGACAAACATAATTTGCTTTGTATTTGCTTTGAAATTTCTACACACAAAATTCTTATTGTATTAACATAGTATGATGACTACTAATAAACCAGTAAGTTATTTGAGCTTCCAGTTGTACCTAATTGTTGTGAAAGCTGGTAAAAACTTGTATGGTAATGGCTAAAAATGCTGGAGACAAGTTTTAACTATGTAAGAAACATGTTAATGCATGTAGGTCTTGGCAGACTGTTAACGACAAATTCTGAATAGGGACGTTGAATGTTTGATATTTTAGTATTTAAGCTTCCTCCTTACCAATTGTTAATTTAGCATAGTTAGCTGACTGTTATTTTGATCTTTAGAAGGTGATAAATAAATCATAATACAAAAAGAAATGGAAAATACATTTCTAAGGTTGCTGTGATCCTGTGACAAGAAATTGAAATTTCAAGAGAAGTGCCCATATTTTACTTTTTTCCTAATAATTATTAAGTAACCTACACCCTTTCCCAAAAATATAGACACAAGTAACAAAATGCAAGTCAAAAAAAATATGAATGGTGAATTTTTATTTCATATATTTATGAAAACAAACAGTATGTGAAACACAAGTTAGGGTTAATTTATTAGAAAAAACACCATGTGTTGAATTTATTTAAAAAACAGAAAATAAGTTGTCCCATAATTATAGACACTTTTTAATTCATAAACTATATTAAAGAGTCAAAAACACAATTACAAATGTTAGTATGAAATTGTATTTCCATTAGCTCTAATTACTTTAAACAAGTGGTTTTTCATCAAAAGCTTTTAGTTTTGTATTACCTATGGAGAGAATTGATAGTGTTTCATACCATGCTTGCTCTATCACTGCCTTAAGATCCTGGGTCAAAAAATATTGCTCCAATTTTCATAAAAGTTCCTGCTAGATGTTCTTGCACGTTTTCCCGTTGGATTTAATTCTGGACTAAACGATGGCTATTCTATTACATTGATAGTGGTAGCTAATTACTGATAGCTAAAAATTTTGCAGAAAATACTAAACTTTAAAGAAATAAGCATTTAATAGTTTAATTTTTATATCCTTTTTAATATTAAATATAAACCAAATGTTTTTCCTTTTCTAAAATTTACTTGATTTTAATATCTGCTAAAATTTAGACTACAGTAACTTTTTTTTTACAAAACTGAATGTTTTAGGAGAGACACCTTTAAACATGTAAAAATATTAGTGTCCTAGGGCTAGGCGATGCATCGCCAAAAACTGGTGTGCATCCTACATTGTTGAACCGGTTTAGAATGTCTCTCTAAACCGATGCATTGATACTGCTCTGATGTAGACACCGGTCCAGGATTGCTGCCATTTTATTCTCTTAATTTTTTTCACACTGATGTTGATTTGCTGTGTGTTAATCCAATCTGGTTTAACAATGAAGGTGCTAAGAGTTAGACCTTCATTTCTCCCAAAACATGTAAGAATTGCACATGTGTTCTTATTTATAGATGAAAGATATGTTGATGAACTAGTAAGTTTATCATATAGTCACTTGCCAGAAAAAAAGCAAAATTTAAAGAGCAAAATAGCAACAAAAAATGCAACATGTATTTTGGTGTTACAAGAAGTGGACCTCCTGGCACAGATGTCACACGGGTCTGTAACTCGTAGTGTCACTACCCCACCCCCTCCAAAAAAAAAACTTTATAATTGTTTTATGTAAATTTGAAATTTATCTATTTTTCAGAAACAACTCGGTTCTATTTTTGTAACATAACAAAAGTTTGGAAGACACATATAAACTGCAAATTCATTTTATGTAAAATTTGTTCTTGATGGTATATGTAACCTTCCCCTTTCCCTGCAATATTGGGCACTTTATTTTTGTTAAATTTGTTAGATTAAATATAATTTAAGATTTATTAGTGGACTTTTTCGGAATTAAAATATTTATACTTTTTATAACATATGAAATCCTCTTTGAGTGTAACCCAGCGCATCCCCTCTCTTCCGCTATTGAGTGCAAGAAACCTATTTTAATGCAAGAATATGTGAGCTTTTGAATGGAGTGCATGACTTTGCGTCCATTTACCCACATCTTTTTGCATTGAAAAAACAGGCTCATTGTAATCTCAAAACTTGTGTCTTCCATATTTTTCACTAACTTGCGCTTTTGGCACTGATTTATAGACTGATGAATTTCTTTCTTGTGCTGAAATCTGTTAATTCATATCTGGCACAATATGTAATTTTTCTACCTTGTATATATTTTGTAAAACTTAAACATGTTTAGTTTAAAAAATATTTTTAAAAAACCTTACATCGTGATGCATCGCCACATCAGGTTGGCGATGCATCACAATGTAGAGGTTCCTACATTGCCCAGCCCTAAAGTGTCCTGATATTTTGGTGAGATCAGGGTTCGTACGGGTCTTGGAAATCCTGGAAAGTCATGGGAAAAAAATAAGTTTCAGACCTGGAAAAGTCATATAAAATTAATATTTACATTAAAAATCATGAAAATTTATTTAAAATCGTGGAAAAATGTCTTGGGCAGTAAGAAAGTAACAGTAGCTAAAAGAGCGCTAGAAATATTGAGTGGTTTAGTAATATTGCATATAACTTGAACAATCTCAAAAACAAATCTGAGTTTTGGAATCCAATTTCATCTGCTTCTATAAAAGCGGCTCGCTCTTTTTTGGAATGTGATTTTCCTACTGGGGCATCACTAATTTTGAATTCACCATTATCTTCAGCACTTTTTATATTTTGTAGTAGTGGACTTGCACGCTTCTGATTTTGCCACGCCTCCTCAAAACGTGTAATTCAATTGCACCCGAGTTTGTTTCAAATACTTGTAAAAAATTTATTATTAAATTAATCAGAATTTTTTGTTGAAGGCTTTAGGAAATGAAGACTTAAGCCTGGCAATAGAACATAGAAATAGGGGAATTCTACTACTCTTAAAACAGTGGTGCCCAACATACAGCTCGCAAAACTGATCCCTTGTGGCGAGCTGAAATATCTGGTTTAGAAAAATGAATCCACTGAAAGACGTGGCTTTACTTTAATGAATGAATATATACTGTCAAGTTACATTGGTGATTAGATGCACTATTGACACCAAAGGGCAATGATTATATGAAGTAAATTTATTATTGGAAAACTCAGTAATAACTCATCCATCTTTTGTCCAATTCATTACTATGCTGCCCTATTTATTAAATATTTGTTAGATATTTAAGCATCAGTGTTTTGCATTCACTATATTTTTACTTTATTTGTATTTATATAATAAAGACAAATAAGAATAATTTATTAGTTTCTGAAGTGTACACTTAAATTTTTTCAATCACAAGTAAGTGCTCCAATGAGGTAGTGGCACTCACGTAAAAGTTTTTCTAATGCCCATTTCCCAAAAAAATGGCAAGTTTGGCATTAAATAGTACTTATTCTCTTCGTGTAACAAGGTCATGAAATTTTTATGAACTCCTGAAAAAGTCATGGAAATTTTTTATCCAAATTAAGTATTAACCCTGTAAGATTGTGTCATGATTTTTTTTTTCAAAGCCCCTAGGAAGTGCTATTCACGTTTTATTCAGTTGTTGTCCTGAAATTGTACCCACTACCTATATATTTTTTAAATTTTTGAGAAAGGACTATGTCATTTGGATGATCAGAGGAAGAACATGGCCTTCTTGGGCAAGGACTTCTCCCATCACAACTCATGCGTGCATGCAGTCTTGTACATGATGCTTTTGTTAGTTGCACTTTTCTAATAATATTTAATAAAATATTAAATTGAATGAATTTTTCATTTTCTAGTTTTGTAAAACCATTGTACTCTGTAAATTTTCAAAGAATTTTTTTACCATGGTAACATTATTTTATTTATTTCTAGGGATTTCCTGCTGAATTTGCAATGTATCTCAATTATTGTCGAGGTCTTCGTTTTGAAGAGGGACCAGACTACATGTACTTGCGACAGTTATTCCGAATTCTTTTTAGAACTCTCAATCACCAATATGACTACATTTTTGACTGGACGATGTTAAAACAAAAAGCGGCAGCATCTGCTGCTGGTGCTAGTGCTACGTCGCAAGTCGTTACTACTACTGGTGAGAATTAGTTTAAATCACTTTAAATGTTAAAAATTATCTTTGTGGGGATTTAATTGACAAGGAGTCGTTAAAAGGAACTTAATTCAAAAGACTAAATATTTGCTGGCTGAAATCAGCTAATCTTAAAAACTGATATTAAAAAATCAGGTAAGACTTTAAAGTTATTTTATTTAAAGAAAAGATAGTTGTGCAGTCTTCTCTTGTCACTTCCCACTTGGATTTTACCAACTTTACTCTATTGCAGCTATTTCAATTTGAATTATATTCATGAGCTTTTCCCAATGATCTACTGTTAAAGAAGGCAGACCTCTTCTGAGGCGCATTAGCGAAAGAAGTAAGAAAGGCAAGGAAAATACTGAAAAAAATTTCAATAGGACTTAAAAAATGTTTGAAAACCTGTAACAGCTTGTACACATATATTGTACTTACAACAGAAATATTCAACTTATATACAGGGGATCCTACTTTGTTGAAATTCACTTATCCCAGTCAAGTCTGCATCCAATTAACCTCAAATAGTGAGGATCGATTGTATATATGGCATATCTAGGACAGTGGTGGATTTCTGCATTTATAAGTTTTTGGGGGCCTTTTGTTGTACGCAAAACTTTTGTCATGTACCATTTTGAATCCCCTCTAGGGCCTCTTGAAATTGCAGCTTTTGCAACATGGTAAACATAGTAAGATAAAAATATAAAGTATTTGCTCACATAGCTCAAAACTATCTGCAGGAATAAAAATCAGCATGCAGTGGGTAGGTGAAATTTTTAGTAAGAAAATGTCTTTGCTTTCAATCATGTATTCGTGAAAGTAATTATGGACATCTTTCATTTACTTATCTTCACATTAATCTGTTTAAAGTGCATATTATTAAAAAATTTCAACCAAAGTACATGTCCAAACTTAGATAAAATTTAAAGCTTTCTGCAAACACAAATCCTAACTGGAAAATTTTCTGCAAATAATTATTTTACCTTACTCACCCTTGAATAAAGAATTAAATTTATATTCAAATATAAAAGAGGCCAAAAAAAAAAAAAAAAGCTTTACATCATTTATTTATTTTTTTACTATAACATAGTTTGTGCTTTTTTTTCACCAACTGAAGAAAACTTCCAAAACCATTATTTTTTTTTCACACATGTACTTTAAAAGGCTCTTGGGAAAACGCTTTAACAGAAATAAACTGGGATTTTTTAAAAAATTCCCTTAAAATTTTTTTTTTTTATGAACATTAGCAGTTTGAAAAAAATTTCTGCGGAGCCAAAAGTTTTCTGTGAATGCCGTTCGCCTATATTATGCAAGCCTGCACATGTCTACAGCAAATGCAGCTGCTCAGCATCAAATGTATCCGTGCACAGCATGCATGTGTGCGTCTATATCAGTGGTTCCCAACCTTTTTCATGTCGCGACCCTCCTTTTCACCAACTAAGCAACCCGCGACCCCCTATGTGTCCCCCATATATATATATATATATATATAAAGTGTGTGTATATGTGTCTGCAGTGGCATACCTAGGGGTTGGTAGGAATGGCTCTCACCAGGGGTGCACCAACAAGTAGGGAGGCAATTTTCCAACATTACTTCAAAAAATATATATATGTATATACTCGTATATAATTTTTGAGTAAAATACTTCAATGACTTTTTTCATAGAAAAATATTTAGGTCGGAGCTAGAAGAGAAAAAAAAAAACAATCCTTAATGCTCCGAAAAAAAAAAGAGATTTTGCATACATCATTGGCATATCTGGGCCGGTTGAGGGATGGCTTTTCGCCCTGGATGATCCTTCCTTTTTGGGAAGAGAGCAGCATTTTAACTCTAGATGAAAAAATATATTTTAAAACATTTTTCAAATAAAATGCAGTATAATATGTTACAATAACAGGGTTGCCAACCTTGGCTGAACAATTTGAGGAGCATCTGTGCTGATTCTGAGGAGCAATTTGAAAATTTGTGGAGTAGTTCGGTATTTTGTGTAAAAATCTATAAAAATAACCAAAACCACTTATCTAAAATTGTTTTAGAGCTTTAATAATCATTTTAAGTACTAGTATAAAAATAATTATTTTTAAATTAATAAAACAACTTTAAACACTACTTCAATTTTTGAGTATAAGCATCTTTAATGTCGCACATTTGCATGTTTGACACAATAGCAAAATATAAGCTTGAAAATGTTCGGCACGGAAATGTGGAGTAAAATAACTTTTTTGTGGAGCAACGTAGTTTTGTCATTTTTTCAGAGCAACTCTGCAAAATGCAGAGAAGTTGGCAGCCCTGCAATAGGAAATGCATGTAAACTGTCACAGATTTTTAGCAAAGATAGTCTAAAGCTGGGTGAGGGAAAGATTTAAAAAATTTATGAGGGAGCGTTTCCAAGGCATTTCTTTTTAAGAAGGCTGTTGCAAGATCAAAAAATTGGACATAGGGGGTTTGGCAGGCACTCATTTTTTTTTAAACGTATGTATTGCAAGAAAAAGGGAGAGAGTGTCCAGATTTTTGCTTGGAGGGGGGAGGGGGATGTCCTTACAAGCATATGAGCAATTGAATTAAGAGAAATGCATTATATAAGCGGAGTAAGAGAATTAACGATATGAATCTACAGTTGTAATATGTACAGTAATATTCACGAAGGTCCTCTTCCAGAAAATGTTCAAAATTGTAGTTCTAAAACTGCAGTTTAACATGACCTCTGGTTATGTTGTTCAGCAGGAGAGGTTCAAGCTCCTTTATGTACGGTTTAAGCTCGGAGGCTCTGACTTTGAAATTTCTTGAAATTGAAGTCTAAAAATGAAGTTTTAGATAATGTTTAGCAGTGAGGGAGGAGGGGGAGAGATAAGAATCAGGGATGCTCTTTGAAAATGAAATTGATGTGTCAAATAAGCTCAATTGTAGACCATCTTTACAGAAGTTAAGAAAAGAGAGGAGGTTGACTTTTTCCTGGAAAATTTTTGAATTTGAAGTTCTAAAAATTATAGGCTATCTTTGTAACGTTAGGAAAAAGGTTTGGATTTGGAGCCTCTCCCTTAGATTTTTTTCAGAATTGAAGTTCCAAAAACTGAATTTTAGATAAATTTTAATGATGTGGGGTAAGAGAAGATTGTGGATACTCACAAGGAAAGTTTTGCATGACAGCGTTGTAGGTTATATTTGATGATGAGGAGAAATGCTTGGAGACCCACACCCGGAATGTTTTTGAAATTTAAGCCCTAGGAACAAAATTTTATAGGATCTTTAATTATGTGAAGGGGGACAGTAGGCACTCCCCTAGAACTTGTTTCGAACTTAAGATCCTAAAAACCCATTTTTTAACTATTTTAGTTGAAGTTAGGTGACGGGATGAGACTCGGGGCTCTTCCCCCGAATATTTCAAAATTAAGTCCTAAAAACGGAACTACAGGATGTCTTTCAGGATAAGGGTTGGGGTTCAGAGAATCTCACAGAGAAATTATTCGAAATTGAAGTTCCAAAAACAAAATTTCAGGCAGTTTTAAATGTTAGAGGGAGTGAATCCGTGACTTTTTCACGAAATTTTTGTAGAGATTAAATTTCCTACACCAAAGTTTAAGATCATCTTAAAAGATGTTGGAAGATCAGGTACTCTGCCATGAGGGGGAGGGGGTTGCTGTAGCCACATAACCCGTCTCCTGAATTCACCATTGAGCTCAAGATTCACTAAAATGATGCTATTTTTTCCCAATGTATTTTAATTTTTTAATTTGATATATTTTTAAATATAGAGAATGTCCCGACCCCCTAGGAAATGCTTCGTGAACCCCTTGGGGGTCATGCCCCTTAGGTTGGGAACCCCTGGTCTATATTATCTAGCTATGAGGGTAAATCCGCCACTAGTTTAGGCGGTAAAAGGACAACTCCCACTTCTTCCAAATGCATGTTTCTAAGGGGTTTTGGGATGTTCATCATGATTTGATTAACCATCATAAAAATGTCAGGCATCCATCAAATACAGGGTTTAAGCTGAGTCCAAAAGTTTTTTAGCAAAAAAGCTAAAATTGGGGAAAAAGTTTTAGCAAAAGGTTAAAAAGTTGCACATTATCATCTTTCTAAATGCCTCGGTGTGTTTCATCTGCAGTTGAAAATTAAATTCAAATTTCATCTATGACGTTTTTAAAGAAATAAGTGCAGCAGAGCTATTTTATTTTTTTAATGTAAAATAAAAAATTTTGCTTATCATGAAAAAACCCCACATGTTTGGTTTTTAGAACATTACAGTCCCCTCCTCCTAATAAATGCATTATTGGGGGGCCTTATTAAGTATTGTTGAACTTAATAGTAATTTAAACATCTTTGCTAAGATTTGAAAAAGATTAAGTTGACTATCACCATGCTCACTCCCTATCTTGGAATATACATTGTTTTGTTTTTAAAAATTATTTTGTTTTTACTTGAGCAAAAAAGTGAAAATGCTTTGTTTTATTTTAGCAATGAAGATAGTGTTTTCGCATTTCACAAAAAATGTGACCATAGCAGAAACCCTGATCAAATATGATTTAATGAATAGTTATTTTTGTGTTATTTAAAGACAGAAGCAATTTGTACTTAAAGTGTTATTTAATGCACATTTTTTTATTGGTGAAAGATTTTAAACACTTCTACTTTGTATAACTCATTATATTCATTAATATTTTTTCTATGGTTATAAGAAAGCTAAAAAACATGCGGGCATTGGAATTAACTGCTCTGATACCAGAGGCATCTAATAACAATTATGTGTGCTAGACTTGTCTTGGTTCTCTTAATTTCTCGGAAATACAGTCGACTCCCAATTATCTGCAGTGTTTCCCACATGAATTTTTTTTTTATAGACTATGCTTAACTGAATGTTAGTAAATGCACCCATTTTATTTTTCTTAACTGGTTCAAAATCTATTTTTAGACATTCATGTTGCTCTTTTCCGCTCCCCTCGAACAACATCTAACTTTCTAAGGTCACTGAAACCTGATTTTTATATCTACAATACTTACTGCTTTAGATCTACCCTATTTACTGATTTTTAGATCTAAGCTACTCGCTGATTTTTATGTCTACAGTTTTTACTGTTTTAAATTTATGCTACTTAACTGATTTTTTGATCTGCACTAACAGTTGAAAAACAGTGGTCCACTAGTAAGGGACCACAACAGCATCCAATCAGACCAGCATATTACAAATTTTATTATCATGAGAACAGTGAAGCTTTTCCTCATTGCTTTTCAAAAAATTTTAGTCATCATTTTTTGAAACTGCCAAAAGAAGGTTCCCTCCTAAAGGAACAACAGAGATAATATTTTGTTGGTATATTTTCCTGACCAGTATAGGTATTATAGATTTATACCAACTGTTTCCTTCTCTTCCTCAGTCTTTCACTCAAATCAACTGAAACATCCTGATTAACTCTTTATTTGTCATGTTAATAAATTTTGTTTGACATATGTTTGTCTTTTTGCTATTGGTTTTCATTATTTGAAACCACAATATATGAATGAACCCCTAAGAGTGTGCACAGACCAGGGAAATTTTGTAGTTACTGTGGTACATTAGTAGACCAGTGACTTAATTTTTTAAAATTTCTACCCCTGCTACTTACTGAATTTTAGATCTACATTACTAACGTGCATAAACAAGTGATCAGAACTGCTGTTTTTTGAAAAATTCCTCTCCCTTATAAGTTTTTGACGTAACTTAGCTTGATATGTTCCAGTTAATCTGTTTTCCACATTTTCTGGTGTTAGTGTGTAATCTGTTTTCTATAATAAGAGATCCTTTCTTAGCTTTTGCATGTTTTTTTTTTCATACATTGTTATTAGTTATAGCAAATGTTATTGATTTTTAAAGCTATTTTATTTACTAGTATCATTTTTTACCTATTATGCGAATTACCTGTGAAATTTGTATATCAGTGGTTACCCTGCTACCGGTAAGCAATCCACGCGCTTCTAAAGGAGACAACCAGACATCCTTAACTTGGGCGTGCATTTTAATGTGCAAAATAGTCTTAGTGTCCTTTAAATCATTTGCTTCACTAGTGTGTTGTCATTTTAGTTTTTCTTACATTTTTAAAACTGCTGCTTTTACAACAGAATGCTATGATCCGAATATACCTTCTGACGAAAACAGCGAAATAGAATCATCGGGTACCACGTGACGAGGGAGGAGTCAAGTGCCTTCTTGTGGAACACGGACAATAACTACCCTTAACAATATGCTGAAGTGGAAAGGTCACCTATATCTATGCACACTACAATGTGTTCATTAACTGGACTATTAATGGAAAAATTTTGTATGCAGCAATTGTATATTTACCGTACATATGGCGCTCAAAATAATTATATTTATGTTTTTTGTTTAGCATGTTCGGTCAAGCTAAACAGGTCCTATTTGCTTAATCGGACCAGCCTCTTATTAGGACCAAAATGGTGCTTTCCCAATGTGGTCCTATTAACCGGAATAGACTTTTTATGTGTAGATATATATTTATATATATATGTGGAACTTCAAGTTTTTTTTATCATCCTTCTGCAGTTTTTGTCAGTTTCTGCCATTGTCTTCTATGAGTGTGCTTTTCTTCTTGAAATTGCAGTGACAGAACTTATTTTTTGTCCACTATTGTTGTTAGTATGGACATTTAGGAGCACATTTCGCCTCTTACTGTGGCACCCCAAGGTGCTGCATCGCCAAGTTTGACAACCCCTGTGTTAGAAGGATTTTCCTCTGGACATGACTGCATTGTTTTCTGAGCAAATCTTATGTATTTATCATAGCTGAGAAGTGTTCCTATTCAATCTTGATTGCTCTGCTCATCATGTTCTTTAAACTTAATTTAATCTGGTTCCATATTTTTCCCTTTGTACTACATCCTGGATTTTTGCCTTGAATAGTCCTGGAAAGTCCTTGATTTTTACTATGTAAATATTGTGTGCACCCTGTAGATTCATTAATGCATTAACACATTTAATTGTCTATTCACAATCACTAAAATTTAAATTGAGAGTGGATATCCAAATGAAATGTGAAAGGCAATCTTTTCCTGTAATAATATTAGATAAAATATCTTCAAAATAAATTATTTGATGTTTATAAAATCTAGTCTGATAAAATGTATTTATTTCATCTTTTTTTTCCAGCTGGTCGCTAACTAGGTGGCCTTCCCAGACAAAGTGCTGGGAAATAGGAACACCATGGTAGCCAATAAGCCAATAAATATGGAAATAAATATCCAGATCAGAAAAAAATATTTATGTTCAAGAGATGTACATTGGAAATTCTCGTGAAGCTTCAGCTGATTATATGAAATGAAAAATAGAAGTTTTGAGTGCAGAAACGGCTTTTCATCGAATATTTTATTCACATTTGTTAGTAAATTGGAGAGTGCTTCTTTTCTGCATCATGGACTACTAAGTTTTATCATGAACATTTTTACCTTTTCCCATGTCATACCTGGTGCAAATGTTTTTCCAAGAATTGTAACTCAACTATCTTGTGTTCTATGTGTGAATACTCATCATTGGAGATATAAAATTTTGTCTTTATTCAACATGACATTATCATTAATTATCATACCACCTACATTATCATCAATTTAAAAAACTAATACGCATTTTTTTGATGTTTAGCGTTGGTGTGCAATTGACTTCAAACCCGAGTCGACAATGAAGACCTAAACTGATTTTGCCTTTATTATTTGCACTAAAATGGTTAGTTAATGCTGTAATAACTGCAAAGTCGAAATTTGAGAAAGTATGGGGAAAAAAATCTTCTAGCACCAAAAACTATCTTAATGCTTGTATAAAATGTTAAAATGGACATATTTTGTGTGCTTGCCAATAAAATAAGTGAGATGGCTTCATAAACTGTTAAGTGAAGAACATCGTGTAAGAAATGAATGAACTCTTCAAATTTGTTCATCTGTAGCATTTGAACGAACTGTTATGTTATCATTTCTTGATTGATTTCCTATATATTTAGCTCTGCTCGTAGTCATTCATTTTATATTTGTGCCGCTTTATGTGGCAAACCTATGTTAGTGAAGTTCGTCACTTTTCATGTTAATGCCACAAATTCATCCATGGGAATTGATAACCTGATTATTTGTAAAAAGTTTAAATTAATGTTTATAGGTAGCTGCAGTTCTTTGTTGTTTGTTGCCGCCTTATTACTTATTGCATTAATTGTGTGATTTTTGTGATTCTTTTGTATGTAGTTCTCCTGAGGAAAAAGATATATATTATATGAAAATGAAATAATTAATGTTACATAAGTCATTGTGTGCTAGCAACAAATTGAAACTTTTTAAGTTCTTTTTAAACAAGCTATTTGAAATGTAAAAAAATAACTTTGTTTCAATAAAGAACCTAAAGGTGATAGATGTTTTAAGCATTGATCTCTTTCTATGCATGCATGGCTTTGAAAAAACTCCCTCTAGCCTCATGAAGATGATTGCTTATTGGACAATTTTGTATTCAATTGGTTTAATTATTCGGAACTGACTTTTCCGTCTAATGCATATAAAAATCTTATATATTTCTTCCAAAGTATATGCTTTGATGCTTTCTCTCAACTGAAGAGCGATGTCTTTCCTATAAATTCAGTCTTTGAAGTTAAATTCTATGTCATTTAAAGTATAATGGATAGTTCTTAGTTTGAGGTTTTAAGTGTTTTCCAGAAAAAAATTAAATGGCTTCAATAAAAGTGCTTTACGTTTATGGATGTAGTATTCCAGTTACCGTAAGTTTCTGCTAAAATTAAAAAATCTATATTCTGTCTGCCTTTTTGAAATGGACTTGCTATGCAGAAGTATGACTCATAGACATTTCAGATGTTTCATAAAACTTGTTCCAATAGAACTTTTAACAAAATAACATTAAATAAACACATCAATTATAAATAATTCAAAAAAGTAAAGTTGTATAATTGTTACTACAAAACAACAAAACTGCTAATCCTGGGATAATTTTTCTCAACTGAGTAAATTTGCTTGCCTTTAACTCTGTTTTTAAGCAATATTTTATTCTAACTTAAATTTGAATAGATTTGTAGGTAAGCAAAGGAGCTTAACGTTAAAAGAATAAAATATCAAAAACTCTCAAGGGTTAAGTACAGAACAAGGAAATGTGTAACATTGACAATACATCAAGCATTCTTTGATAAACACATCAGCTGTGGGTAATTGTACAAGCACTTATTTTCTCGAGCTGCACCTTTCTCAAAAGCGAAGATACGGGCAATTCCACGAATTTTGCATCAGCAATACACAAAGTGTTTATTTTTACAGTTGAAATATTTCGCTAGGCTTAAAGTTTCGCAATTATGACGGGCTTGCAAAAATCATGAAAGTTAAAATCCTTTTCAAAATAAGTCCTTTTTAAGTATGTTGTAAGATAAATCAAGTAGACAACATTGATAAAACTTCATTTAAATTTCAAAAGACAGAACTTGTTTTACTTTCCAAAGATTTTTTGTTTTTCTACCCCTTGTAATATTTATTCATCTTTCAAAACGTATGTGACCGAAAAAAGAACTTTTTTCATTGTTCCAAATGTTTCACACTAGCATTGGAGTTTCACATGTATTCCAGGTTGTGCTTGGGTCTCTCACTATGAACAGTTGAGAATCTTGAAAAGTTTTGGCAAAAAACTTTAGTAATAAAATAATAGTTTGAAAAACTAAAAAAACACCCTTTCGTAGCAAAATGAACTAAAAAGTGAAAAATAATCTTTGGATGATAGTAGTTGACCAATCACTGAATTTTAATGTAATACAAAAAAGTGTGGGGTGCTGTCTATTTACATTTTTGCTTGGACAACAAATGGAAGAAATTCAAGACAACTGATAAGAAGCCCCCCACGCTTTTTTGTATTACATTAAGATGAAGTGATTGGTCAACTACTATCATCCAAAGATTATTTTTCACTTTTTAGTTCATTTTGCTACGAAAGCGTGTTTTTTTAGTTTTTCAAACTATTATTTTATTTTTCTGTTTTTTAGTCTTATGTCGGAGAATTATCAGGCGACGAAATTATTTATTAAACGAGTGCGAGGTAATATCTCAAAGTTAAGACAAGGGCACCCCGATGGGAAGCTACTGTGAGTCATCGATGTATGTTTGGGGAAATCATATTTATATTACTTTGAAAATTTGAGATGCATTTGAATAAAAGTTTTGTTCAACAATGGTCTGATCAGCAATGAATTTCCAATGGAAGGCTCACCTAAATTTCGGCATGAAATGAGTTAAAAACAATTCTATTTCATGCTCTAATTATCTTGGAACATTGAAACAAATTTTGTCTGATGCAGAAAAATTGAAGGTTTTTGTAGATATTTTTAAATAATTTTTGCGAGCATTTTTTAATCTTTTTTTTTTAATTTTTCCTTTTTCACATTGTTGGATTTATGCCAAAATATTGATTAAAATGGGAGGAAACTAACAATTGAAAGAGTTAATTAATTAATTTGATTATAGAATATTGCATTGTCATCGGGTCTGAGGTCGCGTGCCAAATTTCAAAAGAATCCGATCGCAGGAAGTGGCCGAAATTTGAGCTGCAAGATTCCGTTACAAGATACATACATACATACATACATACAGGTGAAGCTAATAAAAGCGTGGTAAAAATATAAAGCTGCATTTAATGAAGAATTAGGACTATGAATGCTGTAACCAAGGTCACTGTTGTTGAGGCAAACCTCGTCAACATTATGAAGGCTTTGAGAAGTTTACATAAAAATTCGAGTTTGGGGGCTGAGTAAATATTTTTTATCGTACTAAAAGGCTCATCGATATCGCACAATACAGCTTCCTAGTAGTAGTTCAATTTATCCACTTCAGGGCCATTTCCATTCTCCCAAATTTTCGTACTTGCTTTTTGCATCTGTTTTCCAGTAATCTTTCAAAATAAGTCTTGAATACAAACCTGTTTAAACTGTCTTTTATATTCATTTGGTGTAGAGTGGATCAAAAAATTTAAAGCTTCTACAATTCAGTGGCACAACCAAAGGGTATGGGGGGGACCACCCCAGAATGCTGATTAGAATGTTTCTTAAAAACATTTCTTACAATTAAAGAGAATAATAGAACGAACTAGAGACGTACCGAGTACTCGGTAACTACTCGGTACTCGGCCAAGTTTTCATCAGATACTCGGCCAATACCGAGTAGTTGCAAAAAATTGAATATTGTCGAAGTCGGATATTAAAATTTGTAAAAAAGCTCAAGCATATATAATATTCTGCAATCATGTACAATTCAAATTTACAAGTCAAATTTAAATTTTGAGAATAATGAAGTTTGTAATGCTTCAGTGGAATAAATCTTTATTTTAATGTCCCCAAAGTTAATAAAACTTATTTATTAAAAATTGCAAAGAAGGTAAGTATAGAAAATATGGAATTTTTATATTAAAAATGGATTTTTGCTACAAACAAAATTAGTTATAAGAAATATAAAATACCTTTGCTTAAAAAACAAGGAAATAAAACAACGTTAAAAGCACAGTGCAGGAACACTGCTGACACGTGTTTTGGCGTTACGAGGAATTCCTTTTTCAATGCACAAAATGTGCGCTCGTGGATTTAAAAGCATCCAACAAAAGTCTGTTTTTGTCGAATGTTTTTACATTCTTTAGCTAACATTTTATGCACTGAAAAAGACGTTCCATATAACGCAGAAACTCGTGTCTGCAGTGTTCCTGCACATTTGTTTTATTTGCTTTTAAAAATTATTTGTTTGGCGGACTAGAACTATAATATATTGGTATAATTTATTTTAATTCTAACTTAATTGATCATACCTTTTATTTATTTATTTTCAATTTTAAAAATAATTTTTTGTAAAACTTTTGACATATATAAACAAAAATTTTTAAATAATACATAATAAAATTTCAGCAGGAATTTAATTTTAAAATCTATTATATGGACAAGGATACTACTATTCCAATGAGTTCAAAATTCATCAATGTGTGTCGGTGGTTCTTCTTAAAATATAATTGGTACTCGGTAACTCAGCCGAGTCGTGAAAAGCCGAGTACTCAGCTACTCGGCCTAAGTTCTACTCGGTACGTATCTAGAACGAACCTTGGAAAAAGGAAGTTATTTTAGTAAGTTGAAAAAAAGAATGTCACAAAAAAATCTCAATTTCTTTTGAAAAGAACCTTGAAATATAAATTTTCAATTGTGGCTGTTTATTGATCAGTTAATTACATCCCCTCCATTTTTTTTTTTTCTTTTTCCTAGTCTGTCTAAAAATAAAGTCTTCATAATTGGGAAGCCCCCTTTTCCCTGCCAAAACCTTTAAAGAGTGTCGCAAATCTCGTTTTCATGGCTTGAATTTCGAAAAAAATCCAGGGGAGAACTACCTAACACCTTGCATTCTAAAAACATCGAGAATCGTTTAATATTGCTTTTTTTGGAGCTTCAAATTTGAAAAATTGCTGAAACCCTAACATTACCAAATATGGTCTACAGTCACGTTTTAAAGACTTCAATTACGAAAAATTTCCAGATAAGGGCTCGAATGCTCTCGTAAGAAATTTAAAAATGAAAAAATTAAAATTTTGAAAAATTTTAAGGGGGAGAGCATTTAAATCCTTTGTCACTGAATATCGCTTAAAAACTTAGTTTCCTAGGACTTCAATTTCGAAACATTTGTGGGTAAGAGCCCCAGAACCCCACTGCTCGTAACATCATCAAGATTAGTCTGCACCTGGGTTTTAGGAACTTCAATTTTGAAAGATTGGGCGGAGGAGTGATTGATTTAGATCTATTCTACAAAAATATCGATCTGGGTTAGCCCCCAAAAGTCCGGTCTCTTACCTTACTGTCAACAAATATAGCCTATAATCGCATTTTTAAAACTTCAAATTCTAAAAATTTCCGCAGGATGCCCCTTCAACCTTTCCTCCCCGTAACATCATCAGAGGCCTTCTAAAATTGCATTCTTAGGGCTTAAATTTCAAAATTTTTCCGGGGAAGAACCCCCTTATCAGTTGGCGAAAATTTTAGGATCTAAATATAATAATGAAAATAACCGTTTTTAAAATTATTTTCTGAAAATTGTACTTGCAAAATTTGTAAAGAAATTTTTTTTTATAAGAATCGTTAAGATGCAGAGGATAAGTTGTTAAACTCGATTTTTACAGTTATTTTTTTAATAAGTAATTTCATGTACCCTCCCGCCCTCCCTCATAAACATTAACTGCTAAAAAAGTTCCCCTCCCAAATCCATAGTCTGGATCCGCCCCTGATTCATGCAGCGGCGTTTAACCTGGCATTTCACATAATATTCAAAACCATATGCAGTGTGCAACAGAAGAAAACAATCGTTTATTGCTACAGTACTGAAAGAATGCAAAATTATCACCAGAGATGAATGCACTATAGCACACAAACATTATCTTGAAGAACACTAAACAGAACACTGAAATATATAAAAAAAAAACAGCGACAAACTATTCGGCAGCACTCTATTACTCCTTTCAGGTGATTTCAGACAAATACTTCCCTTCATTCCACGTTCAATATACCCTGACCAGATCAACGCTTGCTTGAAATCATTGCCACTATATTATAATGTGGAAAAGTCCAGCTAAGAATTAACATGTGTGTCCAAATGCCACAAGATCTAAAAGTTGCTGTCTAGGAAACTACTGGATGCATAAAGTTGCCGACTAACTTTTGCATTATCGTTGATTCTCAAAATGCTCTCGTTGACCGCATATTTCCCAATGTACACACACAATACATGAATTAAGAGTGACTGGCCCAAGAACCATTTTAACAGCAAAAAATGTGGAAGTCGAAGATTTAAACTTCAAGATACAGCAGTCATTGCCTAGCGACTTTTTACCATACAAATTGATCGATGCAGTTTGCGATGCCAACGAAGCTATAAATTATACAACAGAATTTTTGTACTCGCTGAGTTTATCAAGTATGTTCCGCCACCTTTCTATGACTATAAGTTGGATCTCCGATTTTACCTCAAAATTTGAACTGACCACGGCTGTGCAATGGCACGTGGTTGGTCACTTAAAATGTGATGAAAAATGCTATTGAAACCACCATTTTGAACAGTAGCTGCGCTAAGGTGGGTGTGGGGGCAATTGCCATCCCGTCGGAGACCTCTTACCCCCCCCCCCCCCCCCCATCGGGGACTAGTTCCGTCGGACAAAAGATTGAATTGCTGAAAAATTTCTTTTAATCACATCTTTGTTCAGTGTTGCAAATAAAATTCGTTATACAGTGGCTCCCAAAAGTGTTCGTACACCTTGAAATTTTGAAGTAAAACCAAAATAACTCAAAACTGAATTCGAATATAAAGTCCAATTTTTTTTCACATCATTCTTATGTCATTCTGAATAAAACCCAGTAGTTTTTTTTAGAATATTGCCACATTTTATTTTTGAAATTTGTCAAAAAACGAAGAGTCAGAGAAAAAATGCGCCACAAAAGTCATCGTACACTGAAATAGTTTCAAATAAATTCATAATTAGAATTATCATATGTGGTTTTTTTTATTATTTTTGCATTGTAATGATACTGTAAACTCATTTGCCTTTAATTTTTTGTGTATTCATTCCCTAATATTTTGCTTAATATTTTAAAATGGCAGGTATGCGTAAAAAACAACAAACACGATTCGAAATTTGATTTTTTCCCTCGCAGTAGCCGTAAATTGGTTTGAAATGTCTCTAAATTGGTTAATTTATACCATTCTATGGTGAAGGGCTTGATAAAATGCTTTAAAGTCAAGAATCGGATCGAAAACAAGGTAAGAAAAGGTCAACTGGCAAAGTTAACAAAGAGTGATCGGAGGTTTACAGTTAAAAAAAAATACGAAAAATACACAGTTCAGAACTGAAAAAGTTTCTGCAGAATTGAATGAAACATTTTACGTTTAATTTTTACCTAAAATTGTTCGCTAAGTTCTCTGATTAGCTAGATTAAATAGGACCGCTTCCCGCAGAAATTTTTTTGTTCGTACGAAAAACAGTAAGCTTACACTTTCCGTCGTAAAATCAATGACAAATAAGGTCAAAACGTTTTGGAACAACGTCTTACTCATAGACGAAAATAAATTCAACATTTTGGGTTAAATTGTTGTATAATTGTAAATGAAAGAAAAAAATGAGGAATTTAATCTTAAGAACTTAGTTGGATCGGTTAATCAGGACGGTGAAGGTGTTCTTGTGTGAGGGAATCAGCATCAGGAATCGGAAATCTCAGCATCAGGAATCGGAAATTTGGAATTTTTTGATGAAATAATGAATTATGCTGTTCATTTAAATATTTTAAGAAGCAATTTGAAACTATTACCCCAAAATTTGGTAATCGGAAACAACTTTGTTTTTTATCAAGATAACGATAAGAACTAACGATTCGCGTTTGGCGCCTCAAAATTTGTCTTTAAGCTTAGAAATATCTTTTCAATCGCTAGATTTAAACTTAATGGAACATATTTGGAGATATCTGGTGGCTAGATTGCCAAAATACACCATTGAAATAAAACGCGAACTAGAAACAGTAAGACTCGTAGCGCGGCTGAACACTTACTCAGAAATTGCACAAAAAAAGAAAGAAAAAACAATGAAATCTATTCCCAGACGTTTAAAGGCTGTTGTTGTTACTGCATGATATCCTACTAAATAATAACTTAGTAAAAAGTTAGATTATTTACTAATTTTTTGACATTTTTTCAAAGTGTACGAAGACTTTTGTGAGATAAATTTTCCAGCAATTTTTGGTTTCTGATTTTTTAAAAATTAAGTTTTAATGTTTTATTAAAAATTTTCATGCAGTTTTGTTAAAAACAGATCATAGATCTTATAATAAAATACCTATTTCGAAATATTAATTCTAACCAATGGATAAGGGCCTATTTCATTGAAAGTCGTAGGTGTACGAACACTTTTGGGAGCCACTGTATGTTACTTGCCACTTCCAAAAGAAGAAAGTTTCCACAACAATTTCCCGGGCAATCGTCTACTGATGACATCCTCTGGTCGTGAGCCTTGGTGTGTTGCCGCGTCGTGAAGAAATGGAGAGACAGAATGGACTGGTCTGTCTATGCAACAAAAAACAAGTGTGATACTAACAGAGGTGTAAAAAAGCCATAGGCGACAGGCTAACGGGAATTTTCAAGAGAGAATGAAGGATGGGTAATCCATCGGTCGAGTAATAAAAAGGAGGGGTTCGGAAGGCTATTCGGCATCTGCAAGTACACGAAGGAACGTTGGACCCTTGGAGGGCCCAGATGGCATCAATTACATGAAAAGAGTTTTGTTACAAGAGAGTTGCAGGAATGCAACCTTCCCCGAACGCCATCATAGATGACCAAACAATTGAGTATTTAAAACTTATTTTTCCTAAAATAATCCAAGGAAGAGTCTCGAACCCTATTTCTTCTCCAAAAATCACTCAAGGTGACCGACCGTTGCGTTTATAAGACTAATTTCTAAAAATTTCTGGGATACTACCCCGAACCCCACCAGGCCCGGATCCGTAAACTCTGGGCCCCCTGCAAGAAAATCTGATGGCTCACTGCCCACAGGCCAGCAGTGTATATTTGCAGTGTTAATAAGTCTTAGTGGTAGTTTTTTTTTTTCTCAATTTCTTGGGCCGCTGAGCCTTTTAAGGACGTGGGCTCCCCCGCACTGTGAGCCCTGTGGGTACGCAGATTCGGGCCTGAACCCTCCATTCTCAAATATCATCAAAGATTGTCTAAAATTTAGATTTTAGGATTGAGTTTCGAAAATTTGTCAGGATAGTCCTAGTCCCAGGTGATCTAGTGGTTTGGACTGCTACCTTTCCGTGGCTTTCCCAAACGACCCGGGCTCAAATTCCCGGCATGGGTTATCAGAAAAACTTACCACCTCTCTCGTGCAAACAAGGAAATCTCAAAGTCTTCCTTCTAATAGATAGAAAGTTATTGCTTTAAATTGCACTTAAATTTTACTTAAATTTCGAAATACTTCCAAGAAAGCGGATTGCCTTTCCCTATAAATACCATTTAAAATCTTCTAAACTACAGTTTCAAGTCCCAAATTTCGAAAAAATATCAGGGGAGATTCCCCAAATCGCCTTGCACCATTGAAAATTGATTAAAATTGCGTTCTTGGAACTTCAATTTAAAAAACTTACTCGAGAGAGTAATTGAAACCCGTTCATAGGCGGATTTAGGACTGTTCCTGGGGGGTCAGGTTTTTTTTAAATTTTCTTTTGTGAGCAAAATTTTAAATGTGCCCCTCCTCCCCCCCCCCCCTATATTTTTGTCTATTTACTGTGCATAAAGCCATGCTTTACTTTTTTCCTCTTTTTTTTTTGTTTTGTTTTGATTAATGTGTTTGCATGCTGTTCTTTTTGAATTCACCTCAAGAGAAGGACTGGTATAACGAGAGTGAAGCAGGGCTCCTTTTTAAGTAATATATAGAATATCCCCAATTTTACAGGGTCCGGGGGATTTTCTCCCCAGGAGGAAATTTGGTAAAATGGATATAAAATTCTGCACTTTGAGGCCTTATAAGCGGTAACTGAATAGACAAAAATCTCGAGGGAAAATAGTCAAATAAAATTTTTAAAAAGTTTCATGCTTTAAATGTTTTGCAATGTAAGTTAATGCTTCAAAAGAAATGGTGTACAGATTTAGAAAATAGGTAAAAAAGTGGGTAACATTCTGCCTATTTAAACAATTTATAATTTTTACACTTGATAAAAAATACAATTGAAGCACACTCGAAAAGAAATAGAGAGGTGATGGTGTAACTTTTTTTTTTCGGGCTAAGCAGATCAACAATGTGCAGTAGAAGTAAGATAAAAGCTAAAAATGCAAAAGAATCTCCAAAATACTGCATTTGGGGGTAAATAAATAGCAAGATATGAAACATGTGAGTCACAAAAATTTATTTCAAGTAATATTTTACAGAAACGTGAGAACCATGATTTTTAAATTTTTGATGCAGGATGTTAGCTAGGAACTTAATTTGACATATTTTGCATTCCTCCCCCCACCCTCCCCCATTTGTTAGAAATTTTAAAACTTAAAAGTTTCTAGCCATATTTTCCCAAATTTTCAAGCACTTGAAAATGAAATAAGCTTTTTCAATTTTTTAGGAACAAATAGTGCGATTTTTGGGGAGTTGGTGGGCCATCTCAAAGCAAGGACCCTAAGCTATAGCTTGTTTAACTTATAGGCCCTGTTTGTAATCACTCTAACCTGCAGATTTTTGTTTGATTTTTTGTAATATTGCAAAAATTCGTCAGCGTTTGCGGCTTTATAAAGGATTTTTATGATTCTACCAATGTATATTAGGTTTTTATCGTTTTTTTTTTTCATTAAATTTCAGTTTTTTTTCCCAAAACTTTTGATGGCTAAATTATTTAGGTTTCAATAATGACAATGACTGGCTAGACATTACGACTTCGTTAATTTTAAACAGTTTAGAAAGTAAGTAAAATGTGTGTTACTTTCCCTCTATGTAAAAAAAAAATCAATTACTCAGAACGCTCAGGTAACTGAAATTTATTCAGTTTGCGATGGCAATTATTTTTTCTATGTCTCTCTCTCTCTCTCTCTCAAAAAAAAAAAAAAATAATAATAATAATAATAATAATAATAAATAAATAAATAAAAGCTTCCAGCCGAAAATTTACTAAGCGCATGATGTACAGTTCTAACAATTAATTTCATTGACATACTTTTCTCTTACAAAAAAAAAAAAAAAAAAAAAAAAAAAACACTGATTAAAAAAAAAAAAAAAAAAAAAAACATTTCATTGGGTAATAAAGCTATCTTACAAGAAAAGTGCAAAACTTTTGTGTCGGAAATACATCTCCCTCACCGTTTCTTTTATTCAGACATTTTCTCTACAATGTATAATTCTAGAAAATCTGAAATTTAATTTTGAACTGCTTGGGGTGAGATTTCTATTTTTTTCTTTAAAAAATCTACAGATTGTGTATAATGCTTTAACTTTCTGTTTGTGCAATGGTTGGACATTTTTTCCAGATTTTCGATTCATTGCTTTGCTACATAAATTCGTTGAGTGTGGTGTTAACTGTTACATTTAAAAGTATTTTGCTGCACAATAACCTTTTAGCTCTGTACTTCTTTTGCAATAGCATTCACTTCAAATAAGACCAATTTCATTTGAACACATAAAACCAGAAGGTTCTTCAAAATCTTTCGTCTATATTATAGATGAAAGATTTTGAAGAAACAGCAACCCAACCCAAAATATCTCAATTTTTAAATCACGCAAATTGAAAATAAGCATTCTGAAAAGAAAACAAATCATAACGAGTAAATCATTCTGTTAGCGACAAGGGGGAGGCGGGGAGGTTTTTTCCCTTTGTTTTAGGTTCTAATTAGATAAAATTATCGTCGATTATTTGCAGCTGAATTCATAGCTCGTTTAGCCTTATTTTCATTTATATACTTGCCCAAATTGTTTTCAGTCTTAAATAGTAAATTTAAATGCATTTTCAGCACCCCAGTGACAGCTTTACTATTTGTATTTGAAGTTCAATGGTTTTTTTTTCTTTTTTCCCATCAGTAAAGGATATTCGCTATTCTCTTTCTTCATTTCCCCTTATAAACTATTCAAAGAAGAAACAAAATCATGATTTTGTTTTAGGATTTTGAAAGATGCGTTATTACTACTACATAAAGTCCTCCCGAAACTGGAAGGGGGGGGGGGGGGTGCATAAATCCGGCTATGAACCCGTTCTCTTTTCTTAAGGTTACCAAAGATGACCAATAGTCGCATGTTTACGACTTCAATTTTGAGAAATTTCCTGAGAAGTTTCCTCGAATGTTCCCTTACCCTAACACCACCAATACAACAATTTCGAGAATTAAAAGTTAGAGGCCCCAGATCCGTTGACTAGGTTCATTTTGCTGGTGTTTGTTTTCCGCAAAAAAAAGTAGCAGAGTTCTTTGCCCCCCCTCCCCCCCCCCCTTGTTTTGCAGGTTCATGAAAATCGCAAAAGTCCATTTTCGCATTTTTTAATTTTATTTAGTATTTAATATTTTCGTTTTGTGTATCTCTGCCATCGATATATTCTATACATATAATAAAATAAGATGTTTGTTTGTGTGTGTGTGGCGTGCTTCCCGGGAAACGGTAAGGCCTAGGAAGATGAAATTTGGTATTCAGGTGCAGTTTTTGCCGAAAATGTGTACCTCAGTCTTCGATTTTTTAATATTTTAATTAGAAAAAAAAAATAATTTTGATGTTTTTTTTTTTTTTTTTTTTTGCACTTTTTAGTATTTTTTTACCTTACGGGACCCCGAACCAATCGCACCAGACGAATATTTTTTTGTACTATAGTGTAGGAAGTTTAATTTTAAATATGATGAATGAAAAAAATCTTGAAGATAGAGCAAATTTTTTTTATATAGATTTTTGAAAAAAAACCTTTATTTTGCATTTTTTTCTGTGTTTAGTTTTTTTCTCGAAACCCATTCTGCAAAAGTATTGAACCCCTCAATTCTAAAATTTTAGTTGGTAATAGTAAAAACATTCCACCCCCCTTCAGAAGAAAAAAAGTTTTTTTAAAAATACGCTATAGTTTTTATTTTTTTACAATTTTTTTTAATGCAGAACACAACGCGAGTTGTTCGCTTGCCGGCTGAGTTCCGAACTTACCTCATCACGTGATCCAACTGAAATCGTTTGCCTTCTCTTTACTCTTTTTTTTTTTTTGAGCAATCACGATTGCTTATTGCTTTCATTTACTGTTTTTGGCGTCCTATCATTTTATTTTCCTACCGCCGCCCTCCGCACCATCACCGTCGACCGGCTCCTCACGATGCTGCTCCTCTAGCGAAAGCCGTCTCCAGGTTGCATCCATGTCCTATACACACGCGCATACATACACATACACACACATACACACATAAACAAACACATACATACACACAAACACACACAAACACATAACTACCCACACATTCATGCCTGCACACAGACACAAACACATACATACACACAAACACACACAAACACATAACTACCCACACATTCATGCCTGCACACAGACACAAACACATATGCTTACACACACATACACATACCCCACCCCCACGCACACACACACACATACATATACCCCCTACATACAAACATACATACCCCCCCCCCCACACACACTGAAACACACACGACTACATACACGCACACACTCGTGATTGCGAAAAACATAATTTGAATTCAAGATGACAAAATTCAAATTAATTTTTATTTTTAGTTTTTTATCTTTTTGCGAGAGCTATTTCTTGCACACTACGGCGAACATAGAGCCTTTCTTTGCGGGCTATTTTAATTAAGCAAATAAAACCCGCGGTTTTTTTTTTCTAATTAATACTTTTTATATAAATAAAAAAAAGGTTGTTAGTTATTGTCAGAGGTAGATATGCATAGATCGTATAGATAGATAGACAAATATAGAGGTCGATATAGTAGATGGACAGCAGGAAAGAGACATGCCCGTCATTTAAGGAACTTCAACGGGGTGTCAATGCCCCCTCCCCTACACACACCATATGTCTTTGAAAAAAACAATGCTTTCACATAAGAGTGGAAGTGCTTTTTGTTATTTTTCGACAAAATTTGCATGAAGAGTACGCCGTTTGTGTCACCCCTCCCCCTCCTTTAAAAACATTCCAAACGACGGAACTGGAGATAGATGTAGAAAATATTTTTTTCAAACTACTAATGATTTAGATAAATATAGATTGATTGATACCGCCACGAAATTTATTTAAGCAGCGGCCGTAGGAGGGAAAAAGGCGAATGATAATATTGATATATATAGAGAAAAACATTGATTAAAATACCGTCGCTAAATTGTCTAAGCAGCCGCCGAAAGCGGCAACCCTGGCGTAAAAAGGCGGACCAGCTGGTCGCCACAGGCGGCTTGTAGAAAATAAAACTTAAGTAGGTACATTTTTATCATTTAATCTAGTAGTTTCAAAAAATATCGTTCACTTTTATTTATATGAAAATCGGCTACCAACGCAAAATCTTTATTCGTTTTGTTAGTAGTAAGAATAATTAATTTTTATTTATTATAAAAAGTGAACTGTGGGGGGGGGGGGTGATCATAAATTTAAAAAATATATCTATGCCCCCCCTGTCGGGCAAGCTTGCCTCCCCGTCGGGCATTTCCTAGCGCCACCACTGATTTTGAATGATGAATTCCGAGCCGAAAATGGTTTGAGGTTTGCTGCCACGAATTCCAATGATTCCCACAAACGTGCCAATCGAATTCAAACGCATTCATTGTTGGCATTTGAAATGACAATCATAAGTCGCAAGGATAAACGATATGTGTGTTTGCGACTTAGATTTGGACACACTGTTTTTCACACGGACAATTATGCGTGGCATGTTCTCCATCGAGCTCATTTGTATTGACTAAAGACGGGCTGACAAAAAAATATCGTTCACTCAATTTCTCTTCGAAATGAATATTGATTTTCGTTATTTCATTGTTGTACTTTAGGATAAAACGTAAGGAATGGTTGGTATTCTTTTTTTTTTTTATAGGTGACCATCGTCTTCTACAGCGCTTCAATCCTCTTTCCATATTAGATTCCATCCCCACTCACTTGCAATACATTCGTTATTTTTTAATTAACAACCAAAATATTCACTAGAAATAATTTGTGTGGCAGAACAAGATTTGCCGGGTCAGTTAGTAATCTTATTATATGTTTGGAAACATTAGTAGGAAAGGTGACATTTTCCCTAGTATTTCCCCTAAGAATTTTTAGGTGGGTGCCGTGCCGGGCCCTTCCACTTTGACCTATAACGTAAGGAAGGTTTCCTTGCCCCTTAGAAGTTTCAACAAAACTTCACAAAAGCAAAATTTTTTTCGGAAGGTAAAGATTCACACAAACCTGTCCTTGAAACGTCACTCCATCGTTTCAATCACTTATCCACAGGAATCTGATTAGAATACATCATAATGTTTTTAGCAATATTTTTAAAACTAAGCATCAGAAAGCTTTTGGATATTTTAAAAATAATAATTATCGAAAACACTTGGACTTTGTTTGCACCTAGTATACCAAAAAGTTTAAAAAAACACCGTTTTTTGATGACAAATTTTCTATTAAAAAGTACCCTTTTATCTGAAAGCGTACTGTCCCTTTTTTTGTTGTGGGGCATTTGTTTTCTTAAACTAGAATCAATTTTACGCTATAGTGCAGATAAAAGAACCATGGAAATTTCTATAAGTGAAAGTTTAAGCTATTTTTAGTGACTTTAAAGAAACAGCAGTGGTTCGAACACTATCTGAAATTTTTCAATATTTAAGTCTGAAAATCACAATTGAGGGCCTTGAAGTAAGAACCGAGTAAGTCTTCTTTTTGGTAAGTCCAACAAACAACATTAGTGTCCAATAGAAACTCTATTACTTTTCCCATATTATTTACTACAAAGCAGAAGCCTGATCTTACATTTGTGTACCGTTTCTGCACCAATCGGAACATCTATATTGTCCACACGCAGTAATGAATTAAAAAAAAGAAGAAAAGACAAATTTGGATCTGTCTGGTTCTTGCATCAAGACCCTCAATTGTATACTATCGTTGGTGACTTTTCGGAGAAAACCGTGACGTTAGCAAAAGTAGAGTCAGGAGACTCTTCTTTGAAGTTTTTCGAATTTGACGTTCTAAAAAAACGTGACTTAAGGCTTCGTTTAGAAACGTAAAATAAGAGGTGCGAGGTTCGGTCTTCTCGGATCTTTAACCATAAAATCTTTTTCGAATTTAAGTCAATTTCAAATCATTTAGGGTATTAAAATGTTCCGAGGCTTTTTTGAGATTGATAGCGTTATGTAGACTATCTTTGAAGACGTAGAAGTGTTAGGATGTCCTCAGAGCTTTTTTGTCATTAAAGATTTGAAAATGTAACGTTTCACTGTACAGCCAAAAATTGTGAGTATGTGTACTTCAAAATACTCACAGTTTTATGTTAAGTACGTGCACTCTCCTAAGGAAATTTTTCAAAATTCAAAGTCTAAAAACGTAGGAAATTTTTCGACATCGCAACTTCAAAAAAGTATTGAGGAAGTGATGAGAGATTCATGAGTTCTCCCTGCTAAGTCGAAATTTTGTCCTGTTTTAGATTCAGTTTATCGTAGTCGACTTGCTTTCCCATATGCGATTCTGAGACTTAAGTACCCGTAGCGATAATTTACTATAGACCAAGAAAATCTCTTACCTACTTACAGCATTTAGTTAAATCTGTCGCAACCAGCTGAGTGCATGGCGAATGTTACTGTTGTCTTTTTTCCGATTGGACCAACAATCTAGGGGGATATCGTCCTCTCATATGTGTCGCCCCAATTCTACATGGGCAGTCAACAATTTCCGAGGCAGCCGGGAGCAAATTTTAGATCTCTCAAAAGTTGTTCCCTTATCCCAAGTGCTTCTATTGTTATCTTCTTGGCTAGCCTTACATCCTTAAATTTATTTCACCATGGAATAGGTGCATAAAGATAGCTGGTCTATGACTGAAATATCATGTATAGCAGTGGTGCCCAACTTACAGTCTGCGGACCACATGGGTCCCGCAAAGCTGATTTATGTGGCCCGTCGTTGTGTTCAATGTTATGAAACACAAAATATATTCTAATACATTTAAAATCTACTGATCATCTTCATTTGGTCATAAGAATGATAGTTGCAAAATTTGAAGCCAAGTAGCCCATATATTGGTTTCTAAAAAACACACCCCAAGTCCGTATCAATGAAATAAGTATGCAGTAGTAATGGAAGCAATTTTGGGTTGTATTTATCGTTCATATTCCTTGCTTTCTTACTCCATTTAGAAAATATATACGTATATATATATATGCTCTGGTTCGCGATATCCCTCTTAATATGAGTGAGGGTTTTAAATATGAGGTGTGACCCGAGGTAAAAATAAAAAAAGTTGGACACCACTGATGAATAGCATCAATCTCAACTCTATAGAACTTTTCCCGCTTTACTTTATGCTTAATTTCGACTTGAATTTGAAAGGTAAGAACTTTAGTATTTCTTTTAAAGAAAATTTGTTCGACAAAAAAGTGTCAATTATTTAATTTGGCTCCCCTAAGCAAGTTGGCTCAGGTTTCGATTTGCGATAGGTTTCTTGATTAATCTTAATCCCTTGATCCGCAAAACCAAGTGATGTTTTCCCACCAGCACATATCCCACCCCAAACCATTATAGATTGTTGTTGTTGACGCTGTTCAACAATGCCAGAATTTCTTGGAGACAAGGGCGTGTGCTAAACCTCATACTACTTTGGCATCCCTAAAGAAATCCGTGTGCGAGGAACGGGATAAAATATCAGTAAGAAGTGAGTAGCGGCCCATAGCCGAAAGTTTTATGACACGTTTAAAGCTCTGGATTAAGGCTAGTGGTATATACTTTGAAAATTTGCAAATAATATATGGACAATTCCACGAAAATATCAACCTGAGCATCAAAATTTCAATATTAACAAAACTATGAGTATTGTATATCATTTAAAAGCTTAAAAAATATTTTTTTAAAGGTGTACCAATACGTAAAATTATAATTTATAATTTTTTGTATTGAAAATAAACCTTAAGAGATGCCTGTGTCCTTTCTGGATTTTTTGGGGAAAATTTGGCATGTAGTAATCAAATTTTTTCCTAACACAAATTCTATCTAAAAGGAAAACAGGTTAGTGTATTTCGTTATACTAATAATACAGTTCTATACTGGAAGCTTATACTAAAAAACATCTTTATAGTGTTTCGTTCAAAAATAATCTTAAAATCAGTTTATGAATGTCAGTCAGTTACCATAAAAAAGCAACTTTTTTTCCCTCAGCATAAAAATAATTGGTGTAAATTTTTCAAAATTCATATTCTCTGCCTACATCAGGAGTATTTAAATGCTGAATAAGTAGAATTGGAAATTTACATCCGGAACACCGAAAATCCCTCGGTAACTGACTGACACACTTGATGCGTTAACTGACTGACATTCTGTTTAACTTTAAAATGGTTGCAATACATTAAACTTAATGCTCTTGAAAACAGATTTCTTTTATTTTTAGCCTTTTATATTAAACAACAAAACTCTTAAAATTTTTAAGAATGATAACATATTTTATTGATTTTATTCATTATTCATTCTAAAATATTTTTGTAATTTTTGGGCCTAAATTTCAAAAATAATAACCTAATATTCAAAAAATACATCAATTCAAAACAGAAGAGGAAAGCATTTTACAGTCAATACAGCAAAAGACAAATTTACAATATCACAATTTTCACAGGGGGGAAAGAAATTAAAAAAATGGGAAGTGACTGCTACTAAAGAACAATTCTACGGAGTTTCTTATGATCTACAATATTTTGTAGAAAGACTGATAGATGGTAATAAAGGAAAGGCTAAGGTGTAATTCTTGACAAAACAACTTGTTCAACCATATGAGTGGCTAAGATGATGTAGAGGAAATAGAAATAATTTACCTTTTATAGCTCAATAATGTTACAAGGATGTGATCTATTTTTAAACACTGAAGAAAAAGAAAAGATTTTCAAATCCTCTAGCAATTGAAAAAAAAACCTATGAAGGGAAAAGAGGTTATTGATAAAAAAAATTCTTATTTTAATTGCTTTTCTTTTGAGTTTTATTTACAAATTTCAAGGCTGTTAGACATTCTGTCAAACTGATTAACAGATGCTACAAAAAAAAAAAAAATACTATTGAAGGAAGTGCTGCAGAGTTGCAAGCGCCTACAGTTTTTGTTATTTCATATACTACAGCTAAGGGTATAAACTACTTGAACAAAACACTTGGTAACACAAAATTGTTATTTTGATGTTAAAAATCAATCTTTTTATACGCTTTGTATCGCCCTTGCTTTTAAACGTCATAATTAGCATACTAAAACTGTATTTTGTAGTAATTTTCTATATGGTCTATTATTTTGAGAGTCCTCATAGACTGAGGGTCCCCTGGTCTAGCCCTAATGGCAAAGAAAGCTCTGCTTTTGTGTATGTTTGTACGTTTTACTGCGTAATACTGAATTTTTTATGTTAGGATATATAGGAAATTTAGAAATGTCAGTTAGCTCACGAAGCTATTCTAATTACGGTAATTTTGATATTTTAGTAACATTTTTGAAATCAAATCCGTATGCAGGAAGGTTATTCATTTTTCCTTGATCCCAATTTAAATTGATGAATAATTCCTTTTGCTTTTAGAGGAGAATCTTTTATAGAATCTATATTACTTTTTCCGCAGGTTGCATTCATGTCAGTCAGTTACCATTCTTTTTATCTTTTTTTTTTTTTTTGATTATCTAAAATGAATTTTAAAAACTCTGTTATACCATTAAATTTAGTTTGAAGAAATCAATAAACTAGGAGAAAATGTTAGTTTTTTTTTTGAGAAATCACGATTGCTTATTGTTCTCACTTGACTGTTTTCAGGTTTTATCGTTTCATTTTCCCGCCAGCACCCTCTCAGCATCACCGGTCGACCGACCGCCTCACGATGCTGCTCTTCTAGCGAGAACCGTCTCCAGGTTGCGTCAATATCCTACACTTACACGCATACATACACGCACGTACACACACACACAAACACATACATACGTCTACACACACTCAAACACATACACACACACACGCATACATACAGACATCTACACATACACACACACACTTACACACAACTACCCACACATTCATGCCTGCACACAGACACATATGCCTACACACACATACACATCCCCCACACACACACAAACACTCATACACACAACTACCCACACACTCATACCTGCACACAAACATAAATACACATGCCTACACACACATGAACATACCCCCTACACACAAACACACATACCCCCCATACACACATAAATACACACGCCTACATACACACACACCCTCCTGATTGCGAAAAACATAATTTGAATTCAAGAGGTCAAAATTCAAATTTTTTTTTTTTTTTTTAATTTTTTTAATGGATATTTTGTGTTACATGTTTGTAATATCAGTCATTTGCCAATATGTCAGTGAGTTACCAACTTGTCGTAAATATTGAAAATATTTATTTTAGGAATACAGTGGTCACCAATTATATGAATCACATTTGTTCTAAACAGTTTTGATTCCATAAATCGGCTGATTCAAAAAAGCGGCTAATTCAATAAAGTTGGATTTTGTTCTGCTTTTGGCAATTTGATTCATTAAAGCGGTTGACTCAATTAAACACTGATTCAATTAACCGGAGTCGACTGTATCAAATCTAACTGTATCAAATCTAATAACAAATGTATTTCCATCGCTTACATTTTATGTAAACTTGCTGCTTAATTTTGAACATTTGCATTAGTATAGTTAGAAAATTTAAAAATACCAAGCTATTCTAATTATTGTAATTCTTTATGGAAGCAATATTTTCCAACTCAAATGCCATAGGCCGAAAGTTTACTCGTTGTTCTTTGATCCTGTCTTGAATTTAATAAAAATTCCTTTTACTTTCAGAAAAATTTCCTTTTGAATCAGTATTACTTTTCACATAGGTTGCATTCATGTCAGTCAGTTACCATGCTTTTGAAAATTTTTCTAAAATCACCCAATATGTATTTTGGAAATTCAGTTATGCCATCAAATTCAGCTTAAAAAGTTCAATAAACGAGGAGAAAATATCTTTTTAAAAATGAATATTTTGTGGTTTATGTTTCAAAATACTTATCGTTTTGCTCTGTGAATGTCAGTCAGTTACCCGTGGAATTGCCCATATTTATATTTATTTTGAAGTCTGGTCGTGATATTTTCATTAGCATTAAAAGTATAATGCATCAGGTGTGTCCAAGTTATTTCTTGTCACCCTGTGTTAAAAAAAGAAAATGTTTGGAAGAACCCAGTTCTCCATAAAAACGAAGAGGCTAGTCTACAAGAGGCATAATCCATATCAATTCGCAAAACATGGAATATTACGTTAATACTCTCGAATTTGAATTTAACACAGGTTAAAATACAGAACAATACAGGCATAAGATAAATAAATACCTTTGTGCTGAATAGTAAAGTCAGACCAAACAACGTAAGTAGAAGCACAAATTTGTAAATTACAGCAGACACGTGTTTCGGCGTTACAGGGAACGCCTTTTTCAATGCAAAAATAATGAGCTTATGGATGAAAAGACAGTCTTTTCATCCATAAGCTCATTATTTTTGCATTGAAAAAGGCGTTCCCTGTAACGCCGAAACACGTGTCTGCTGTAATTTACAAATTTGTGCTTCTACTTACGTTGTTTGGTCTGACTTTAATACAGGCATAATTTAGTTTCTACAAAAAAGATTCCTGGCTGGAGGTACAGCCCGCCGAAGATAGCAACCTGGGAGACATTTCTCTTTTGTGATTTACGACAAAATTTCAAATTGATTTATCTCTGGAACGGTGCATGATATTTTGTTGCGGTTTTTTTATTTGAAACATAATTATGTTTTCGTTTAGAAGATAAGCACCATTTGGAAATATGTATTTCATTTTTCTTGCTACAGCGTTGTGAAAAAAATATTTTTAAATGTATTTTTGAATATTTTTCAAAAATGTCACTTTCAAAACTTTTGATTTTTTTTCTGCTGATCAGTATTGCTGAGTACCTCTACATTCCCTAAAAATGAGAGTTCCCGCTTTTGAGTTGAACAGCTTTTAGAGGCTTTCGAAAAAATCAGGGTATTTCAGGAATTGTGTAGGTAACGGTAGAGAGATTTGAAGATTTAAAATTTTATTTGGTAGCAAATGGCCAACAGAGAATTTTAATTTAGTTATATAGCCCCATTTTTATCAAAAGTTACTGCTTCATCCATTTATTCTATTTTTTTACGAAAACAAGAACAAATTCTTTCCCCGCTCGTAACATCAGCGAAGTGCCAAAATATTCCTTTAGCGTACAAATTCTATATAAAGTGGCCAACTAAAACTAAAAATGTAACAATATAACTAAAATAAAAGTGTATTCTCACCACTTACTGCTAAACAGAATTCTAAATTTTCAAGTTCACCATTACATGTAAAGTTCCTGAAAAATCCTCATTTTTTCAAATTCGAAACTCTCCCTTTCGAGAAATGTAGTAATCAACAGTGCTGATTAACAGTTAAAATATACATGCATCAAAAATTTTAAAATTGGCGAAATTTTTGAAATTACAGTCTCAAGGAATAATTCCTCGCAATATTTTAAAATTGCAGTTTTAAAAACTCACCGCTATATACCATAACCCTTACTAATAGGCGTAAACTTTCCATTTTACGGATTTTTTGGGCGAAAGAATCCTGGGGGGAGGGGAGCGTTGCCCCTCAGGAGGCCCATAGAAGTTAATTAGTGAGCGTTGAAGGGCTAATAAACTTCTATGTGAATTCTTGAACATCAAAGGATGTATGGCTAAATTCAGCAAAAAGATCCGACGTTAACTGCGGATTTGCACTAGGAACATATACACACCCCACAGATTCGCACACACACACACACACACACAAAAATAAGTTTAAAAAAACATCCATCTTTGTATGTATAGATTTATTCTCCCCCTCTCCTAGCACTCAGGGTTGTTTTGCTAAATAAAAAATGCTTGTTTTTTATTTTTAAAGACCTTCAAATGTGATTAATTTTTAATGCATTTCATTTAATTCTTAATGCCAGTATCTTGACCTTTATTCTTGGAACGCACAAGACTGTGGTGTCTTGAAATAATGTGCAAATTCTGGGAATTTTACTGGCTTAAGGGCAGTAAAGCAGTGATGCTCAAACTACGGTGCGTGTTGCAAATTTGAAGCCATTAGTCTAATCTCTGATATGAGTTTCTGAAACACAGATGGGGAACTTTCTATCAATAAATAAGCGTAGTGATGATTACAACAATTCTTGGTTTGGTATTTCTCTTTCCTTTTCCACGTTTTATCTAAAAATGCTTAAATGTACCGTAGACCCTCGTTTTTTGCGGGGGATACGTTCCTCGAAAATGCAACGTTCATTCAGTAAACACTATCATCTGACTCCATATTATTTATTAATCTTACAATGATACACACCAAATCAAACGCGTCTGTTCGATCGCCGAATTGTTTTCGTTCTTCTTCTTCTTCTGGAGTTCCCGGAAGAAAATATTGTTGAGGACTGCGTACAGAGCGCTTTGCCTCCCTTTCGTATCTTATTTTGAATTTAAAACAGTTGTGTTAAGGCAGATCTTTTTTTAGCCGTCTTAAATATATTAAAAATTGCTTGGGATTATATAATTTATATATATATTTATTTATTTGTTTTTTTATTTTTGATGGATGAAGCAACTGCATTAATGTGAGTATAATATGCAAATAACTGGAGTAATCAGACAGTATAAAAGTAGAGCAAAGATAGGACGGGATCAGAAGAGGGCGAGGACAGCCCCTCCGCATCTCGGATCCCCAAGCAAATCCAGACCAAGAATGTCATTTGAACATAAGTTATTAGCCTTTATAGTTTTTATAATAAAGTTCCTTTGTTCAGTGTTTTTACTACAATTCCATATTACGTGCTGGGTATTTTCAATTTTTTGGCAGGTCTCGCAGATGGGGGAATTTGATTTCCTTAGTTTAAACAGTTTTTCTTTAGTTAAGAAGGAATCGGTTAGGATTCTATTCAATTTTGTTTCTTCGCTTCTGTTCTTAATCCACTTATACTTTTCATTGATTGAATTTACAATATTTTTGTATTTGGAGAAATATTTTGATCTCTCCCATATGATTTGCAACTCTTTATTCCTCTCTTTTTTTATATAATTTCGCGTGTCATTCCATGTACAGATAGGAAACATAGGTGTTTGGGAGCATGACTCTGCTTCTTTGGCTAGTTTGTCCGCTTCTTCGTTGTCTGGTATTCCCTTATGCCCAGGGACCCATACTATTTTGGTTTTGTTCTTTTTTGAGAGTTCCGATAAGTGGTGTCTTGCGTTGTATACCAGTACGTCTTCGTTTTCATTTTCTTCTTTTAGTGCTGTAATGGCACTTAGGGAATCGGATAAAATAATATTTGGGGAGTCATTTTTAATAAGGAATTTTGCAGCGTACCAGATAGCCCCTAGTTCCGCCGTGTAAACTGAACAGATGGGTGGGATTTTTATTTTCCTTTTTAATCCTTCCTTTTTGTTATAGATAGAAAATGCTGTATTATTTGATTTTGAACCATCAGTGGCCCAGATGTTATAATTGGGGTGTTGTGTTTTGAATTCTTCAAAGCTCTGCCTGATGATGTAGTCTGGGTTTGGTTTTTGAAATTCTTTGTTCTTCAGGATATACTCGATGTTGCTGATGTCTGTTTCCGATTTTATGTATTCTTTACATATGCAGTTTTCGTTCGCCCTGGTTTCTCTTTCTATTTTTTCAAGGTTAGTGACTATTTCAAACATGTGTGGTTGGTTTTTTTGGAAATTTTTGATTGAGGTGATATAATTTTTATTCTTTTTAAATTTTTGTTTGCTGATGTATTTTATGTAATTCCATTTGATGCGGGTTTCTATGTTTTCTGTATCTGTAATGATCCTGATTAATTTATTTGGAGCGAAGGTATTAACCCCTAGTGCTTTCCGTAAAGCTTTATTTTCTGTTGTCTCAATTTGTTTTTGATTCGCTTTTGTATCTTTGACTCTGATTGTAATTCCGTAATTGGCTTTAGCTATAATTGTTTGCTTTGTGACGTTGAGAATATTAGCGTAACTGGCGCCAGATTGAATGCTCCCAAGCCAATTTATTACATGCAGCATTTTCTTCATTTTTCCATTTAGGTAATTTGTATGAACATTCCACTTTAGGTTGTTTTGAAAATATGTTCCTAGGATTTTGTGATTTGTTGTCCATTTGATGCTTGTTCCCTGTAAGTTAAATTTTGTGGAGTTTTTCTCGTTTTTAGGGGAGAAGTCAATTAAGACGGTTTTTTCTGTTGAAATAGTTATTTTGTTTTCCTTACTCCATTGTTCCAGGGATAATAAGTTTTGGTTTAGCTTTTCCTCTGCTTCGTTTTTGTTCTTCCCGGATACAATGATTGTCATGTCATCTGCATAGCAAAATATTCTTCCTTTCTTTATATGATTTCCGATGTCGGAAATAAAACAGTTAAATAGAAATGGTGATAAGATTGACCCTTGGGCTATTCCTTGGTTAATTATGGCTTTTTCTGAATTCCTGTTGTTCCAGCTTATTATTATCTTTCTATTGTGGAGGAAATTTTGAATCCATTTTATAATTTTGTAGTCTATTTTGAATTGTATGAGTTTTTGTATCAGCTTTGGTATCCAAACGTTGTCATAAGCTCCTTTAATGTCTATGGCGATGGCGTACACAAATCTTTTTTTCCCCCTTAAGTAATAAATTAAGTTGTAAAGGTCATAAAGATAATCTTCCGTACCTCTTTCTTTGACGAAGCCATATATGTAGTTTGGAAACACTTTAGTTTTTCTTCTGTTGATTCTGTATAATATTATTTTTTCTATTAGTTTACTGATATTTTGGGTTAGTGCAATAGGTCTATAATTGTTGATCTGTTTGGGGTTTTTCCCAGGTTTCTTAATTGGGACTATTTTTGAAATTTTCCAGTCTTCGGGAATTTTGGCAGTTTGAATGCTTTGATTAAAGACGTTTCTTAATACTTCCAGTCCCTCGTCTGGTAGAATTTTAAGAACTTTGTTTGAGATTTGGTCTGGGCCTGGGGCTTTATCCCTTGTTGTTTTTAAGGCTTTTTTTATTTCTTCAATGGTAATTTCCTCAGACATTTTAAGTTCTCCTTCTTGTTGAGAAATGTTGACTGTGTCGACCGTTTTTTCTGTATTGTCACTGTTAGAGAAATGTTTCGCAAATAGATTTGCCTGTTCTTGAATATCTGTTACCTTGGTTCCATTGATTTCTATTGTTAGGTTGTTGTTTGTGTATTCCTTTTCTAGATTTTTTTTAATTCTGTTAACAGTATTGTAAAGCTCTTGGGGGTTGTTTATTTTATAATTTTGTTTTCTCCAGTATTCTCTTCTTGCTTTTCTGATATGGTGTTTGAGTACGGCGTTAGCTTTCTTGTAGCTAATCCAGTCCTCCAAAGAGGAGGATCTTCTTGCTTTGTTTCTCTTCCTATCTCTGTCTGTTTTTAATTTTGCGCATTTTGGATTCCACCAAAAGTTGTTGTTCATTATTTTGTAACTTATGCTGACAGAATGTTGTCTGATCGTTTCTTTTATGTTTTTGGTTATGTGGTTGTATTGACTGTCTATGGTATTTAGTGGAGAGTTCGTGGGAAGTTTGTTTTTTAGATCCTCTGTGATGTTTTTCCAGTTTTTGTACGATTTAATAATATAGGTTTCGTCTTTCTTTTCTATGTTTGTTTTTATTAAAAATGGGTAATGGTCGCTGCTTCCATGTTCATCTAGGCGTATCCATGAGAAAATTTTATTATTACTGTTTTCTATTATTGCTAAATCTAGAATGCCATCTTCTTTGCCTTTATTTATTCTGGTTGGTATATTTTCGTTCAGTATATGTAGATTATTGTCTAGGATCCAATTTTCTAGTTTTTTCCCACTGGGGGTGGTAAGCCTATCTCCCAAGCTTTGCGCTCTGCTGTTAAAATCTCCGACGAAGATTGAAAATTTGTCGATTATATTGTTGAGTTCCCCGATCGTCGTGTCATTGAAAACTCCTGGAGGTCTATAGCAATTAATTATTTTAAAGGTCCTTTTGTGGAGAACTACGTGGATCATCAAGGATTCCATGCCATGGATTTCGCAAGGAATAATATATGAGGGTAAATTGTCTTTGACATATGTACACACTCCTCCACCTTTATGGGGAAAGTCCTTTTCCTTACTATAAACTGTGTATCCTTTAAGTCCGGGTATTTTGCTATCGGGTAACCATGTCTCTTGGACGCAGATGATGGGGGGGTTTGACCAAGCGACAATGAATTTGAGAAAATCAATATTGGCAAGAAGTCCTCGTAAATTCCAAGAAGGAAGAAAATTAGACCACGACGACATATTAACAACAGCAAAAACAACAGAACACAAAACAGCGAGACTAAATATCTCCCGTATCCAATTCAATGTCTTCTGTGTGAAATTCGTTTTGTTCGAATGGGCTTGAGTAAGGTAGATCGGTGAGTGATCCCTCGCTTGTCACTGAGTTATTCAGTTTGAAGATTTCTATTTTTAATTTCTCTATTTCCGCGCTTTTTAGGTTACAGCTTTCGCATTGATGTGATTTAATTTGATTGGTTAATGTTATCAAGACTTTTAATTTTTCGATTTCAGCTCTCAGTTCTTTGATTTCCTTATCTCTGCTATCTAATTTGTCGCTAAGTTCCGTTATAGTGATATTTGCATTGTTTTTTCTTTCTACCTTGTTGTGTCCCTTCGCAGGTTCTTCTGCCTTGGCAACGCTGGCCCAAGATTTATCAGGGGTGTCGGTTTTTAATTGTGTTTGGGTGGCTTTTTTGATTTTTTCTTTGTATACTCGGCAGTTTTTGTCTGTTGATAGGTGATTGCCTTCACATCTTATACATTTGGGGTCATTTTCGCAGTTAGCATGATCCCCTCCGCATGTCATGCATTTTGTTTTTCCCTTGCAGTCTTTCTTTTGATGTCCCAATTTTAGACAGTTATAGCAAACTTTCGGTTGCTCAATGTATTTTTGCGTTTTGTATATGATCCTCCCGATTTTTACTTCCTTTCTGTCAGTTTTCCCAAGCTCTTTGACTAGAATAACTGGTATCGGCTCTTTGGATCCTTTCCTGTTGAACCTTATTATTTGAGCTATTTGAACTTTATCCTGTGTCAAGTATTCCGCTATTTCTTCCAATTTTATTTCTGTGTCGACATTTTTGATTATGTACTTTGAGGTTACAGTCTCGTCGATTATTCTGGTAATGATTTCCGTGTTGCAAATTTCTTTGGTTTTAGAGATATTAATCACTGTATTTAAATTCTTGGTTGTGATTACTAGGTTTTGTTTGCCTGTAAGATTGATAGTGTCATCCGCGTCAATTATCTTGTCTAGTTGCTCGTTGAGGGTTTTAGTGTTATTTGTGGGGATTTTGTTGACAACGCCTGTTATTATCAGCTTTATTGTTTCACAGCCATTTTTGAATGCTATTTTGGCTTTTTTTACTATATTTATTGCCGGTTCATAAACGTTGTTGTCAGTTTTTATTTCTTTTTCTCCGCTACTTGCAGATTCAACATTCTCTACTTTTCTTTTGGACGAATTTTTCATGTTGAACTCTCATAATAAAAGAAAAACGGGACTTACCGAATATGGTTCTAATAAGAAATAAATCAGTAGAGTTACCTCCGCACGTGTCGAACGTGCAGACAAAAATATAACACCTCCGTACGCAACCTTCTACAGGTTCCTCCTTTCCAATGCAACACTCCGCCACGCACAGCCGTTCCACACGTCCAACTACCGAATTGTTTTCGTTCAACTCCTGCTCTCCGCTCGAGTTGAGTTGCTCGCTCGCAGGAATCAGTGACTTCACTTCACTACACACACCCTCCCTAGAGCAAACGATTAGGAATCATAATCCTTTAAATGAGGGGGGAACCTGACAATCCTTCCGCTGCGTGTGGTATGCATTGAGCTGGTGGTATGAGTGCGATTGCTCGGTGGTGAAATTTCCTCTCGAAATGCACCTTGGGTGGATTGATCCGTGAAATCCCTGTGTCTTTGGTTTTCGAGGGGTTTCTCGTCGTTGTCCTTTACGATAAAGCATGGTTTCAGTCGGTCAATTGAAATTCTTTTGACAGTTCCATTGATTTCAATGTCAAAATACTTTGGTGACCGATGTTTCACAACATAAGGCCCAAGATAAACTGGTTGCAAAGATGAAGTGACGGCATTATTGTAGACGAAAACGTGTGAGCAATTCAAAAGCTTGTTACAAATCCTGAAAATAGTAATTATTGTAGGAACGTAACCTGTAAATAGTTTCCCGTAATGAATATACAACCCCTTTTCATTCGGCTGAAGTATACGACCCCTATTTCCCTATTTCCTTTTCTTTTCATTGATAAAATTTGATAACGGTCTACGCATTTCGAGAAGCGTGTGGAATATTTGAGAAATTTCTTTTCGGTGTCTATATAAGCCGTTAGCGATGGATAAACAGGGGAGTTTCGATTCAGATTTCGAACTGAGAGCATTTTTGCTCTGTTTATAGCGAGGCATTTCGATGTGTTGTTTTCGTATTTGGAAGTAAATACGTGTGTAAACGTTGAGTTTACGGTGTTGTGTGATAATTGCTTAATTGCTGATGAATAATTTAGCAGTTTTTGACGATCTTTCCTGTACATAGTGTAAATAAATTTCCTGTGTTTTTATCAAGAACTGTGTTTTTATTTCAAGAAAGTGGAAGTCGCACCGAATCCGTTACAATTTGGCGCCCAACGTGGGGCTACTTCTGGACTTTCTCGGAGTAAGTGTGACTTTGGACATTTTTTTTTCATAAAGACTTTTTAAATTTGGACTTTGTTTTTATGGTGATTACTCGCGCAATGGATGAACAATTAAAACAACTTCTTGACGCAATCACCTCCGTGAAAAGTGATTTGACTGCAAGTTTTACAGCTAATCAAGAACAATTAAAAAGTGACTTGACAGCAAGTTTTACAGCTAATCAAGAACAATTAAAAAATGATATGGCAGCTAATCAAGAACAATTAAAAAATGATATGGCAGCTAATCAAGAACAATTAAAAAATGATATGGCGGCTAATCAAAACCAATTGAAAAGTGATTTAACGGTGCTGAAAAATGACCTAGTTTCTAACCAAGAGGAAATTAAAAACGATCTTACTTCGGTAAAGACTGTGATGGAAAATAAATTTAATGAGATAGAGCATCGAGTTGATGCAATTGAAGGAAAGTTTGAGGCAGTTGAAGGCCGATTCATCGCAGTGGAAAATAAAATCGAAGAGAAATTTGAAGAAAAATTAAGTTCCGTTGAAGGCCGATGCAATGCTGTAGAAAATAAACTGGAAGAAGAAGATAGAAAATTTCATCAACTTAAAGAAGACATCTTTAAAGACCTGGAAAGGAGATTGGCGACCGCGGAAAGCAGCTCTGTACAGTTTGGCGCTCCCACATCGGTTGCTCGACCGTCCATTAAACTTGCCACATTTGATGGGAAAACTTCGTGGCAGGTTTACAAAACTCAGTTCATGATAGTGGCGGAAGCGAACGGATGGGACTCTGCTACCAAGGCCTGCCATCTTGCAGCATCCCTGAGAGGTGACGCAGCGGACATTCTCCAGACCCTCCCGGACAGCCAGCGCCTGGATTTCGCCGCCCTCACATCTGCGTTGGAGCTTCGCTTCGGTGAGAAGTGCCAGAAAGATTTCAGCCGACTCCAGTTGAAGTCCCATTTCCAGAAAACCGGGGAAACCCTGCAAGAGCTAGCGGCGGACGTCGAGAGACTGTCTCATCTTGCTTTTTGCGACTGTCCTGCGGATGTTCGAGACAACCTGGCACTCAACTACTACATCGACGGGGTTCGAGATCCGAAAATCCAGAAAGCTCTACGGATGGCGGATGTCAAAGACCTGAATTCTGCTTTTGTGTATGCGATGAGATACGAGGCCGCCCAAGAAGCAACCCGTGTGGATCGCCATCTAATCCGGACTCAGGAAGCTGATGAGTCTGATTCCAGGTCGTCCCATCTCGCTGAACTTGAGAGAAAACTCGGTGACTTGACAAGACATCTGAGCAGCATAACAGCCCAAAAGAAACAAGAGCAGAAGTGCTGGAAATGCGATAGTGAAGGACACCTGCGAAGGAGTTGTCCGGCTCGCCAAGCTACGCGAGGGAAGGAAATCACCACCACTAGAGCTCTGCAGATTTCCTCTTCTAGTAGTGGCAGTGATGGACTTTTCATTTACTCACATGTAAATGGGAACCCCTGCAGACTGATTGTCGACACTGGAGCCAATGTGACAATCATTAGGACAGATGTGGCTCGTGAATTTGGATTGAAACTGCTGTGGACATCGCCACGCGTAAGTCTCCGGACTGTGACAGGTGACAAGATCGAGATTGACGGTAAAGTGGACTTGGAAATAGTGTTTGGGAATGCCACCTACCATCATACGGCATTCGTCGCTAATATCACGGACCCCTTCATTCTCGGATTGGACATTTTGAAGAAATATGACTTCACTCTCGACTTCAAGACTAATGAGCTGCACTCGATGAGAGAAGACATAGCCGTTTTCCCTGCAGAAAGTGATGTAAAATCCGCTCATCAAATAATAGCCCAAACAGATTTATCGATTCCCTCAAGGTCAGAATCATTAATACCTGGCTCCCTTGAAGAAAGCAATAGTTTTCGATTTGGACTCATTGAATACCCTAACCTAAGCAATAACCTAAAAGGAGTGCTGGTAGCATCTACGCTTGTGGACCTTTCTAAGGATGTAATTCCTGTGAGAGTCGCCAACGTGAGTGAAAGGCCAAGGAATATCCGAAAAGGTGAAGTGTTGGCAACTTGTACTCCAGTAAACTGCATCATTAGAAGAATCAATTCCCCCGAGACTGTGTCTTCCGAGTCCTTGACATCGAAGTTAATTGGGAGTGCGCCATTATCGAAAGATCAAAGAACTGCTGCGGAACAATTGGTGGACGACTTCAAGCATCTGTTTTCATCTACATCGGAGGATGTGGGCCGGACGAATTTAACGCAGCATAGGATCTACACTGGAGAACACCTCCCTATTAAACAGCATCCAAGACGACTACCGTTCGCCAAGAAGGAAGAGGTTGAGACCCTCCTGAAAGAGATGAAGGAGAATGATGTAATCGAACCTTCATCCAGTCCTTGGGCCTCTCCCATCTTCTTGGTCCGAAAGAAAGATGGCTCCACCAGATTTTGTGTCGATTACCGGCGGCTGAATGAAATCACCAAGAAAGACAGTTACCCTCTTCCACGGATAGACGACACCTTGGACACTTTGTCCGGACACAATTGGTTTTCCACCCTGGACTTGAAGAGCGGCTACTGGCAGGTTGAGATACAACCTGATGACCGAGAGAAGACAGCGTTTACAACTGGACAAGGCTTATGGCAGTTTAAAGTGATGCCCTTCGGCCTCTGCAATGCACCAGCTACGTTCGAGCGTCTTATGGAGACAGTGTTAAGAGGACTTTCTTACGAATCCTGTCTGGTCTACTTAGACGATATCATCATCGTGGGACGCAGCTTCGAAGAACATCTGGCAAATCTTAGGAAGGTGCTGCAAAAGCTTAAGGAAGCCAATCTGAAGTTAAGCCCGTCCAAATGTAATTTGTTCCGCCGGGAAGTGAACTACCTTGGTCACATCATCTCTTCTGAGGGTGTACAAACCGATCCGGAAAAGGTATCTGCGGTCAAGAGTTGGAGTCGTCCCGAAAACATCCATCAGCTGCGAAGTTTCCTGGGGCTCTGCACGTACTACAGGAAGTTTGTGAAGGGTTTTTCCAACATTGCACGACCTTTGCATAAGTTGATGGAGAGCAAGCAAACGTTTGAATGGTCCAAAGAATGCGAAGATGCATTTCTACGACTGAAGGAGGCTTTAACATCAACGCCTATCCTCGCCTATCCTCAGCCTGAAAAATCCTTCATCCTGGACACTGATGCGAGCAACGAGGGCATCGGAGCTGTTTTATCCCAAGAAATTGACGGAAATGAACATGTCATCGCTTACTGGAGCAAATGCTTATCAAAGTCGGAGCGAAATTACTGCGTCACCAGAAAGGAGTTACTGGCCATAGTGAAAGCTGTAGAACACTTCCATCATTACCTCTACGACCAAAAATTTCTGCTTCGGACAGATCATGCCTCATTAACTTGGCTTTTGAACTTCAAAAATCCGGAAGGCCAGATAGCCAGATGGATACAGCGGCTCCAGGAATATGACATGGAGATCAAGCATCGAAAAGGGTTATCTCACGGTAATGCTGACGCTTTATCAAGGAGACCCTGTCCTGAGAACTGCCAGTATTGTTCCCGAATCGAGAAACAGTATGGAACGACTAGCCCTACCGCCTATCAGGTGACAGTGACTCCAATATCATCAGAACCTCATACATGGAGTGACGACCAAGTTCGAAAAGATCAACTTGAAGACCCCGACTTAAAACCAATTTTGGAGTTCATGGAAAGTGACAGTCGGCGACCTAGCTGGCAGGACGTTTCCATCTTCAGTCCTGCAACAAAAAGATACTGGGCTTTATGGAACTCACTCCATTTACGGAACAGCGTGCTACACCGCAAATGGGAATCTGACGACGGCAAAACATCTAGGTGGCAGTTACTACTTCCCCGATCAAGGATTTCAGATGTTCTGAAAGAAATACATAGCAGTGCGACTGGAGGACATTTTTGTGTCTTGAAAACCCTCAATAAAGTTCGGGAGCGCTTCTTCTGGAGCAAGGCGAAGGATGACGTGGAGAAGTGGTGCCATTCTTGTGACGCCTGTGCTGCTCGTAAAGGACCGAAGAAAAGAAGCAGAGGGAAGCTACATCTGTACAACGTTGGAGCTCCTTTCGAACGAATTGGGATCGACATCCTGGGTCCTCTACCAAGAACTGCTGATGGGAACAAATACATTCTTGTTTCCATCGACTACTTCACCACATGGCCGGAAGCATATCCCATTCCAGATCAAGAAGCTACCACCGTAGCAGAGACTCGGTGGAGAGATTTAACCGCACAATCCTGAATAATCTCTCACTTATGGTCTCCAGAAATCAACAGGATTGGGACAAGACGCTACCTTTGTTCCTGCTGGCCTATCGCAGTGCTGTCCACGAGACTACCGGATATGCCCCATCTCAGATGCTCTTCGGACGAGAGCTTCGGCTACCTTGTGATCTCGTCTTCGGTCGTCCTCCGGATGCGCCTTCATCGCCTGAGGAGTACATTCAGGATCTCCAGGTCCGGTTGGAAGACGTTCATAACTTCGCACGAGAGCGAATCAACATCGCGGCGGAGAAGATGAAGACCCGATACGACACAAGGTCTACTGGACATGAATTCAACGGAGGCGACAAGGTTTGGTTATGGAATCTCATCCGACAGAAAGGTCTTTCACCCAAATTGCAGTCGCATTGGGATGGACCCTACAAAGTCCTTAACCGACTGAATGACGTCGTAGTGAGGATCCAAAAATCACCTAATGCAAAACCTAGGGTTGTACATTATGATCGGTTAGCCCCATACTATGGCCATAGTTCATGAGTATTACGTAAACAACCATGGTTGATAACATAAAAGTTGTAGATAATTTTTGCTTTTAATGTTTAGTAATATTTCTTGTTATTATTGTGTTTTCTGTATCTGTTAGTTATTAATTAATGTGTATATTTGTAAACTTGTGATAGAAGTTTGGCACACTTTCTGGGGATTGTACTGCCCGGGACGTGCAGTTCTTGGGAAGGGGGCAATGTTACAAATCCTGTAAATAGTAATTACTGTAGGAACGTAACCTGTAAATAGTTTCCCGTAATGAATATACAACCCCTTTTCATTCGGCTAAAGTTTACGACCCCTATTTCCTTTTCTTTTCATTGATAAAATTTGATAACGGTCTACGCATTTCGAGAAGCGTGTGGAATATTTGAGAAATTTCTTTTCGGTGTCTATATAAGCCGTTAGCGATGGATAAACAGGGGAGTTTCGATTCAGATTTCGAACTGAGAGCATTTTTGCTCTGTTTATAGCGAGGCATTTCGCTGTGTTGTTTTCGTATTTGGAAGTAAATACGTGTGTAAACGTTGAGTTTACGGTGTTGTGTGATAATTGCTTAATTGCTGATGAATAATTTAGCAGTTGTTGACGATCTTTCCTGTACATAGTGTAAATAAATTTCCTGTGTTTTTATCAAGAACTGTGATTTTATTTCAAGAAAGTGGAAGTCGCACCGAAATTGTTACAAGCTGTTTTGAAACGAACACGTTCGTATTACCATGGGTAGTCGTTGCAGAAGGTTTTAGGTTGCGGATAATACTTTGTAGCTTTTGTACAAACTCTGAATGCGTGACATTAGGAATGGTGTCAACAAACTCTCCGGGTAAACGTAGAGGACTTCCGTAAAGGAGCTCGGCCGAAGAGTATCCTATGTCTTCTTTCAGTGCAGAACGCAATCCGAGGAGAACCAAAGGTAAAGCGTCAACCCAAGATTTGCTTTGTTGTAAATGACATCTCAAGCTTGCCTTAATAGTCCTGTGTTGTCGCTCAAGCAGTCCGTTCGATTGTGGGTGGTAGGCTGTGGCTCTGGATTTTTGAAACCCGAAGTATTTGCTCAAAGATGAGAAGATTTGACTTTCGAACTGACGTCCTTGGTCAGACGTAATACGTTGCGGTATTCCAAAGCGTGAAATCCAGGTTGAGATCATGCCTGTTGCAACTGTTTCTGCTGATTGATCTGCCATAGGAACAGCTTCAACCCATCTCGAAAAACGATCAATCATCGTTAGTAAGTATCTAAAACCTTGACATGGTGGCAGGGGTCCAACGATATCAATGTGAAAGTGCTGGAAACGTTCGGTAGGAACCTTGAAGTCCATAAGAGCTGATTTGGTATGTCTTTGTACCTTGGATTTTTGGCATTCCACGCATTCCCTGCACCATAACTGACAATCTTTATTGATATTTGGCCATATGAATCTTTTTGTAATTAATTTTCTTGTGCTTCTAATCCCTGTATGAGATAGGTTATGAATAGAAGAAAATAACTGTCGTCGGAAGTTTGGAGGGATGTAGGGTCGATTACTCTTGGTGGAGACATCACAATAAATGGATTCGTCAGTTTCTGGAATGGATATTTTAACCATTCTCAGCCTTGGGTTATTCTTCAAAATTGTTAAATCGTGATCATCTTGAAGTTTTGCAATAGCTGCGTAATCGATTGGAGATGGTGCGGATATTGTATCAATTCTGGAAAGGGTATCAGCAATAATGTTTTCTTCTCCTTTGATGTAGCGAATATCCGTTGAAAATTGAGCAATATAACTCAATTGTCTTGCTTGTCTGGGAGAGGCTTTGTCCAAGTCTTGTCGAAAAGCGTATGTGAGGGGTTCGTGGTCCGTATAGATTTCGAAAGGCCTTCCCTCTAGTAAGTATCTAAAATGCTTAACTGCACTGTAAATGGCCAGAAGTTCACGATCGTACGTGCTGTATTTCCTCTGTGCCGGGGATAGAGTTCTTGAAAAGAAACTAAGAGGTGTTTTTAATCCAGCGATTTCTTGTTGAAGGACGGCTCCGATGCTTATGTCTGAAGCGTCCGTTACCAAACTCAGTTGAGCCTCTGGATCTGGATGTGATAAGAGAGTCACCGAACATAAGGCATCCTTGAGCCTGGAAAACGATTCACGAGTAGTCCACTGAAGAGGTTTGGTGCTATTCTTTTTATGGCCAGCAAGTAACTTGGTGAGTGGTTGCTGTATGCCAGCGCATTTAGGAATGAATCTGTGGTAAAAATTTACCATTCCCAGGAACCGTCTCAGGCTAGTGGCAGAGCTAGGTTCGGGATAATTTTTAATGACATCGACTTTGGATGTACAAGGCTTCATTCCCTCGGAGCTGATTTCATATCCGAGAAATTGGATGTGTGTTACACCAAATATAGATTTAGAAAGGTTAATGCGTAGACCATACTCGTTCAGTCGCTCGAAGAGAAGGAACAGATGTTTTTGATGTGTCTCTTCATCCTTCGAAGCAATCAATATGTCATCTAAATAACAGAAAAGAAAGTCTAATCCCTGCAACACAGTGTTTATCAGACGTTGGAAAGTCTGTGCTGCATTGCAAAGGCCATACGGCAAGAAGGGGAACTCGAATAGCCCAAAAGGCGTGGTTATGGCGGTCTTTTGGATGTCCGCTTCATGCACCGGTATTTGCTGGTACGCTCGCAGTAAGTCAATGGAAGAAAAAATCTTAGCTCCATGCAGTATATAGCTACAATCCGTTAGAAATGGTATCGGATAACGATCTGGAACCGTAACGTTGTTAAGGGCCCTGTAGTCCCCGCAAGGTCTCCAGTCACCTGATTTTTTCTGGGTTAGGTGTAGTGGGCTGGCCCAACTGCTCTTGGAAGGGCGGCACAAACCTTGCTGTAGCATGTAATCAAACTCTTTTCGAGCGGCCTTTAATTTCTCTGCGGAAAGTCTGCGCGCTTTACTATATACCGGTGGTCCTTGTGTGGTGATGAAATGTTCAATATTATGATTTACAATTTTAGTATTTACAATATTAGGTCTTAGCAGATCAGGGAATTTTGAGACTATGTACATATATGGCTGTTGCGTTTCTATTTCGGTGATGACTGGTCTTCTCGTTGAAAAAAACGTTCCCTTTGTTGACAGTTTTGTATTTCCATCTATTAGCATTTGATTTTTGCTGTCGATTAAAAGGTTGAAGTTTGCCAGGAAATCTATCCCGATGATTGGTTTGTCGACATCGGCTATTATGAACGGCCATACAAAGTCTCGTCTGAGGCCAAGATCGAGTCGTAACAGTTTCTGCCCAAAAGTTTTAATTTTCGAATGGTCTGCTGCAAATAGTTCAAACTTATGTACATTTTTTCTTTCCGTGAGCGTTGGAGGAATTACTGAAATCTCCGCCCCTGAATCTACCAGGAAAAGGGCTGCTGATGCTTTGTCACTAATGAAGAGGCGACTCAGCTCCGCCCTTAGGCTCCCTGTCGCCGTGGAAAGCCGGGGTATCAGTTTTCCTGCACGTCGGGGCCCTCACGCCGTAGTTGAAGAGACATACTGCATGGTTGTAAGCATTTATACGCTTTATCACCAAACTTTGAATGGAAGTAGCATATTCCGTGCTGATCGGAGGGTTTGCAGCTGCCAGATTTGCTGTGGCTCTTCCCACTATGCTGACGACGAGCTGAGGAACGTCCCCTTTTGTTTAAATTTTCCACCAGTATTCGGAGATCTGTTATCTGTTTTTGGAGGGATTCCAAAGTAACCATCGACACATTAGTATGTGACACCGAAGCCAAATTGTAATTATTGGGTGATCGAAGGTCCCAAATTTTATCAGCCATGGTGGCCAGTTTATTTAAATCATCGTTGCTGACTGATAGAATGCTGCGCATGTCCATTGGGAGGCGTTGCAAAAACAAGGTTTTTAGAAAATTTTCACTAACCTTTTGGTCGGCAAGATTTCTCATTTCACAGAGTAAAATTGAAGGTTTACGATCCCCAAGTTCAATTTGGGTCAACAATTTTTGTGTCCTTTGGGATTCACTGTCTGCGAAAGTCGAAATCAGGCGATCTTTTATTGCGTCATATTTGTTGTTGGGTGGTGGGGTAACTAAAATGTCCGTAACTTGCGCTAGGATTTCCGCCTCTATGGAACTGACGACTAGGTCGAATTTTGTTTCGTCACTTGTGATTTTTGCACGGCGGAACTGTGCTTCTAACTGCAGAAACCAAATCCTGGGATCAGGCTTCCAAAACGGTGGAACTTTCACTCCAACATGACCCACAAAGCAGGCTTGCTCAGTGCTTTCGGTTTCAGAAAGAACGTCCGTTGAAACGCTTTGTTTCGGAATTTCTTTATCAGTACTCATTTTCAATGCACAAAATAGTCCGGAGGTCACCACTGTAGCTTTAGTGTTGTTGTTGATTCAGTAAACACTATCATCTGACTCCATATTATTTATTAATCTTACAATGATACACACCAAATCAAACGCGTCTGTTCGATCGCCGAATTGTTTTCGTTCCACTCCTGCTCTCCGCTCGAGTTGAGTTGCTCGCTCGCAGGAATCAGTGACTTCACTTCACTACAATGCCATACCCTGGCCCAAGCGTTTTTAAACATATATAGTCAATGCACTTAAAGAGTAAAAAAAAAAAAAGGTTTGGGAAAAAAAAAAAAAACCAAACTGATTTCAAAAGTGGGTTGAGCGAGAAAAAAAATCAAACTACCGTTCATATAACTGTAAACTGTTCTGAAAAGTAGAAAAACAAATTCATTATCAATATTGCTTCTAAACATATTTTCTAATTGTTATTTACTTATTATCTTTTTTCAACGCAACTCCAGCGCTCGAATACGCTACCTTGCGGTGATTTACAAAACTGCAGAAAAAACTAAAACATTGCCACATTTCGTTCCACGCATGTCTGTTGACTTAAACATAGGCAATTTGTTCTGAGTATTTATTAACGCATTCGATGTGTCTTGGATTTATTGCTTTCAGCAACAGAAAGTGTTCAAGCTCCTCAAAATAACGTTAGTTTTCATTATTTTCCTCTAAAAAGTGATTTGATTGAGAAATGGTGAAAGTGCGTTAACACCAGAAAACTCTGGATTAGCAAACTTGGATAACGTTATACCAGGTAAAAATTTTTATTGTTTTGTGTGAATTTGTAAGAATATGGTTTTTTTTTAAATCTTAAATTAATTTAACAAACCATATTTTACAGCAGCATTTAGTTGGAATAAACAGTATGCAAAATTTTTTCTTGAATATATTATCATAGAACGAAATGAAAAATGTTTAACCGAGAAAGAATAAATTTTGTTGCTTTTATTCTCAGCTGAAAGGTTTCGCCAAATTTGTTTAGGGTTATAGTTTTAGTTTTGTGCGAGCTAAGTATCCTTGGCGAGATTCCGCCCATGTTAGTTAAACCATTTTTATTTTTTATCATGAGTAGAATAAAATGGTAGAAAGATTACAGAATTCGATAAGTAAAAAGAAATAATGGTAGATCAATTGAAAAGAAAACTACCACCATATATCCGTGAGAATTTTGTTGATGATTTGTATAGCATGACATAATTAAATCATAACTCAGAAATTAGAAACATACCAAACAGAAAAATTTAAAATGAGCCGATTCGGCAATTTGAGAAAAATAACTCAGCTACAAACAGGGGCGGCAAATAGGGGGGTCAAGAGGGGGCGGTCGCACCCCCAAATTTTTTGAGCAGAATGATGGAAAATGGGTGATTTCAATTTCTGTGAATCGGAAATCAATATTCATTAAAGGAAATCTCGCTGGTTCTCAGCAACTATTTCATGAAACTCGACACACTCTCAGACTAGAAAAAGTTTTTCGTTATTTGGTTGATTGACTTAGAAATTCAAGGAGTTGACTTAGGAATTCATGAAGTATTTTTGACTTTTTCAGAAAATAGAAGAGAACCATGGTTAATTTTAACTAAAGAAGACACTGCCTCATATAGGCTAAATACTTCACACTTGTGTGCCCAGTGTAACGATGGTATGTCCAATATGAGAGGCTCGTGAAAAGTGGTGTGGCAGCATGGTTTTCACAAGAAAATTCCTTGATATTTTACATTCACGTTTATGCTCATTTTTAAAGTGTATATTTATTTAAAGATTGTTCATCGCTTTCTTCTGCTAGAAACACGTTTCAGCGGCTCAGTACATTATAATGCTTTTATAGAAACTTCTAAAAAATTCATGTGATTATTGAATAAAAAAAGACATATCAACCAAATACCTCTTATGGGGCTCTATAATTATGCAATCGCGGAGTGACACAAGATAATCTTCAAGAGTTAAAACGGTAAAAACATTTCTCTATAACTTTAAAGCAGTGATTTGACGACTGGAAGAATTATTGCAAAACGATTCTTTCAATGGTGAAAAAGCTCATGCCCTTTAGCATGTATGACTTCGTTTGAATTGTTATCCAATTTGTTTGCATCGGAAAAAGGTTTTTGAAAAATGCTTTACCCTATCAAAATCTATATTTCAATCCGCTACTCGACTATTCAAACCACAGTTCAATCTACAATTAATCTGTGCACCCTACTACCACAGTTCAATCTACAATTGAAACTGAAAATAGATTTTTTATAAATGTATATTTCAATCAATCGTGAAATATTTCAAAAAAATTCTTCCTCCAAGCCAATTTTAAAGAGGCGCGAAAAAAAAAAAAAAGATTGGATTTTGAAAACGAAAAATAAAATGTTTCAACTGTGAGTAAAATTTTTAGCATGAGGCAGGAAAAGTTACAAGCAATATACCAACAGAATGGTTTTCACATCCAGAGACTGCAGCTTCGTCCTTGTTATGGACTCATAAGTCTGGAATAGTGAATAACAGAGCTGGAGGCAGATGATGTCTCATTGAAGCTGAGAGCGCCGACATGACTAGATTATTCAATGATGAAAAGTTTAAGTCCCTCACAGTTTTTGAAGTAGCCAGGGTGATTTTGAAGAGCAAGATATAAAAAGTGTTTTCATACCTAACTTTGTGTTACTTCAATTATTTTTTAACTATTACAATCAGCTCAGCTAGTAGAGAAAGATTTTTTTTTTTTAATGTCTCAGGAGGTTAGAGAAATATTTTCGAAGCACAAAGGGGAGGGGGGACTTTTTCATTTAGCTGAACTGGCAAAACAGCACGACATTGGGCGCTGATAGATTAGTAACACGATTCCCCTGCTCTTCCGAATTCCAAAAATCGTGCATTATAACTTTTCCGAAAGGTATAAAAACTTTAGTAGCGAGATATTTTGTATGATAACTTTTTAGTCAATGAATCAAAATTTTAATTGTTTCTAAACACTAATTTTATTCATACTAAAACGATTTTACGACAACTTCTTGTTAGTTAATGTATGTTTGGTTTCGCTTTGGGGTTATACATATTTAAGAAACTCGACCCCCCAAATGAAATGGTGAAATGCCGCCCCTGGCTACAAATGCAAAACAATTAGCGCTAGCCAAGCAAGGCAAAGAAATATCATCTTCTTTTGACAATAATTCGTAATGTCATATAATTAAATTTTCTAGCATTAATTGTTATTCTTGTCAGGCCACAATTATTATTTAGTTTTATCAAGAATTGATAAATATCGAATTCAACATCGTGGAAATGGCTGCTTAGAACTACTAACTGCGTATTTTGCATTAATTTCTAACGTTTAGTAATGCTTCTTGAATTCTCATTTCTTTCTACGTGAGCCAGAATATCAACAAGACTTTGAAAAATAATTTTAAAAGAATAAAGCGAAAAAATCATGCATACGAACAAAGTTTACTAGACTTATTAGCATTTTCTTCGTTACCACATGCGTTCGTTTTAGTTTATTCGTTCGCCATTAGACAATGACAGCAGTGCCCCCTATAGTTCGTTGGAGTTGCGAATAACTATTTGAAACTGGCTATGATGTATCATTAAGAAATCCAAATTTACCTCAATTATTCCATGCTTTTTACTTGGGGGGATGACATTAACTCTGTGATTTCAATTATTCATCAGTACGAAGAACATCCCAAATGCAGAAATAAAAATTAGTAAAATTGATAAAAAAAAACTTTCTGAGCAATTTCTGCTGTTTTTTGAACTGTTATTTAAAGCACAATTAACTGAAAACTCGAGGAAACTTCTTTCAAAATTAAAAAATAATAGTAGTTAACGAGGAAATAGAGGAAACTTTAGGAGAGAAAATTGAAGTAATCTTTAAATTTAATTTTCAACTTTTATTCCAAAATTATGAGATTCAGTTTTGAAAAAAAAAAAAAAAAATCAGTGACTTTCCTTCTTGGTGTTGAGTTTCGAAGAAATTCTACTTCCTTTCCCTGGCGGAAGAAAAAGTGAAGAAATACACACATCATTCTTGATTAGCAAAACGTCCCTTAATATTTCTTTTGTTTAAGCGCATGATAAAGGGAAACTGAACAACCACCTGGCGAAACGATTATAAATAACCTTGCGCCGTTAAAAAGTTGCGTTAACATCCACCTAAAATAAAATTGAATTCATCCCGTTTTCTCCCACACAAAGACAAGGAAGGAAAAAATAGGAACCACTTTTGCGAAAATGGAAAGTATTTTTTTGGTCGTTTGCTGTCAACTATTCACAACAACTTTCCCTCCCAACTTACGTAATGATAGAAACATAAAAGAACAAAGAAATCGAATGGCATTACGATAGATTTGGCGTATTATTTTACTCTGAAGGTTCTATCGCTAGGTGTCTCGACAGCTTGTTTATATTCGCAATGGAGAAGCAAGCAATGAACTTTTGTCAATCATCGCATAATCATCCTAGTTCCATTTCGTTCTTGGACAAATCCACTGGGATGTGTTGTTTTAGTAGGTCAATTCATAAATAGTTGACCACCTTTTGCTGGTTTTTTAAAAATTATTCTCTTGCTGTGGAAGTAGGAGTGGGGTTTATTCTCGCCCATCATGAAGTCTGCTGCAGAACATTCGGTAGGAATTTCCAATTTTAATTTTTAATTGCACCCTATTATGTAGTTGATTTTTCTTTTTTATTTAAGTATTTTTTCTGGAAGATTGAAAGGAAAGTTAAATTCATAAGCTTTTTAATTTCTTGAAATTTTAATTAATTATTTAATTGAATCGTTTAATTTTATGTGTTTGTTGATTTTTGAATTCGCAACTCCAATAAACTATAGGAGCGCTACAGCCACTGTCTAATGGCGGATGAAAAAGGTAAAACAAACAAATGCCGTAACTTATAACTTGCTTTGAAGCTTAGAGAATGACAATAATTTGTCACCGTGCTTAAGGGAAGCTTTTTCTTCTATTCTTCTGAAATTACATTACACCACAAACTGTCTGAAGCCTGTAATTTACCCCAAGGAAAACACGTGGAATGGAATGTTTTACCTTTTTCGGAAGTATTGTTAATCACCGCAAGGTATCGTATTCGAGCTCTGGAGTTGCGAATTAATTTCAAATTTTTGTCTCTTGTATGTACAATGTAAAGAACGTGCCATTTTAAATGGTAATGTTCGGATAAAGCTACCGGTTAACCTGGGTGGTTAATTTTATGATGTTTGCAGGGGCGCTCCAATGGGAGGTCACAGTCACCTCCCAAAAAATTCCTAGTTTGGCAAATTTTGTCTGACTATTTGAAACTTTGGGGACATAATTGTAATATTGCTATTTTTAACTGCCCGAATGTCCTTTTCCAGTAAATGTACTTACGTGTGCATGATCATTCGGCAAAATTTGTAGTTCCATTCGGCAAATTAAGATTTTCCGCCCTGCCAAAATTTTAAGTTTGGGGCGCCCTGGGATGTTTGATAGCGTTAATGGAAAGTGTGGTGTGAGTGTCCGTAGAATGCTTTCATACATGATCGGCTAGTTACTGGTGAACCCTGGTTAACTGGTTGATCGCTCTGTTCCAGCGTTTTTTATTGTGTTGCGCAGAGCCCCAGAGTTCCGTGAAGATCCCTCAAGAGTTTCGTGAAACTAGCATGCTTTCATTGAATTCAAATAAATCTTTCAAAAACTTGATAAAAATAGGGTTTGATTGTTCATTTTTCATTATCACACTATTCGTGTTGTTTACTGGTAAGTGCGATCTAATTGGATATATTGCACTCTATCATTAAAAATTAGTGATATCATTGATTGAAGAAAACATGTGAGCTATATGTGGTGCACTGTATAGAACTGCAATGAACATCAATTACTTGTTTTCCAATCCTAGGCAGTTTTGGTAATTGAACTTGGAGAGAAGGGGAGTGGGACATTTTTCTGTTCAAAGTAATATTAATTTTTGTTACACATATTTTTGAAGTCAATCCAAATGACATGAGGTCTCTGTCTATTCTCCCAATGTGCCCTCACCTTGTCTGTTGTTCCCTTTATCTTTCTAGAAGCCAATAATATTTTCTTTATTTCTAAAAAAGACCTGTCATTTATTTTGACTATAGGGCAGGGCTCTCCAACCTACGGCCCGTGAACAGATTTTGTCCGGCCCGCGGTAAGCTTACAAACTTTTTTTTTCGGAAGAGAGACAGTCTCGTTAGAAATATAATGGGGTCGTTTCCAATATTTTAAAAGTATTTTTTTCTGAAAGAACATGCTTAAAAACATAGGATCTAACCATTTTTTAAATTTGTTTAAGTTAAATATTTTTAAAAAATTACTTAAATCGGTGATCTTTCATTGTTTACATTTCTTGCCGATGACATCACAAATGATGAAATGCCATTTTGTGTTGCCATTCACAGAGAAAAATACTTAATTCGCATCTTTACTCACGTGTATTGGCAACGATATGGTTGATAGCAAGCGTAGAGCGCAATTTTAATTCGCTTCTTGATTATCATAACGTGGAAACGCGGTACAAAGATGCGCCAAAAGCATCATTTGTGACATCATCTAGACCACGCCTTGTTTGAAAAATCGGACATTTAAAAAAAAAAATTAAAAAATAACTGTTGGGAAAATGAAAGAATTTTCTGGGTCCATGTTATTTTTTTGCTTATTCTATCAATTTCAGTGACTAAAAGTACTACTTTTGACTGAATGAAACAACCCCATTGAGATATTGTTTTTAATTACAAATAATTATTCAAAATCTTTTTACCATTTATTTGAGTGCAGCAGTGCAGCACTCATCTCTCTCTTTGCTCTTTCCGGGAACAAATCTCTTTTCTCCACGCCACATTCTCCCGTTAGTCTCCTGGTATTGGGCATTTCCTGGCCACAGGGAAAACATGTGCTGCGTTTTAGTTCTCTACCACAAAAAAAAAAAAAAAAAAAAAAAAAAATTAAGAACTTAAAAATTCATGCTAGAGCTATGTTTTTTTTTTCTTTTTGCATCCACTTACAAGTGTGAACAGACGTTTTCAAAATTGAAATATACTGAATCTAAGTATAGATCTTTATCAGACGAACACTAAAAATCCCTTTTAATGATCGGAACTACGAAGTTTGTCCCTGAATGGACTAAAATTTTAAGCGGGAAACAAATTCAATCTTCTCATTAATTTTTTAACTTAAATTTTTTTTAAAGCTTTACACGTGTTGCGTTCTCATTTATTTCTAAGTTTTTAATCGTCATTAATTCAATAAAATGAATTTGTTGTACATTGCAATTATTTTGTCTCGTATCACTCACTCATAACCCTTTATTTTAAACTTCACTTTATCCTGTGACAAAAAAATATTTTTTATTTCAGTTTCTTGAACTATTCTAAATTTTACAACATTCCCTATCGTTACATTATGAGATTTACGGGCACTTAGAATATAATTTAATTTAGCTTACAGCAAATATATATAAGAAAATATGGCAACTTAGAATCAAGCCCAGAAATTTTCAAAAAACCTCTATTGAGAGCTTAATTAAAAAAAAATCGCGATGTATGGGTGTGTGTTTTTTTGCGTGGGAGGGGGGGTAGTGCTAAATAGACCATCTGAGCTAAAATATTGTTGGACTAGTCCGCCTAGCCTCCAAAAATTTACAATATGGCCCGCGAGTGAAAAAGGTTGGAGACTCCTGCTATAGGGAAATAGCAATATCATGACTACTTGCCATTGCGTAGGACAAGGCTCATCCAACATGATTCTAGCTTGCATTGCTTTCAGGGTTGGCAAGTTTCTGCCGAGGCGGTTAAAACCACTGGTAGAAACCGGTTAAAACCGGCATGGCAAAAACCACTTTCTGCGACTTTGCGGCAGAAACTGGCAAAAACTCACAAAATGAAAAATTTATTCTTGATATACAACAGAAAATGAATGGAAAAAATAATTAATTGTTAACCAAAGTACTGTAATTTTATTACAAAATTATCACAATTCAAAATCAAATGTTACATTGTTTGGACATTGCCATTGCCTCTTAGAAAATGTAGTTTCAAAAATCTAAACAGGTTCTCAATTTATTACACACAAATGAGAAATTTTAGAATATTCTTAAAACAGAAGAGCTAGCAGATAAAATGCATCAAGGAGCAAGCAATGTTCGTGAAACTTTCATCTATTGTATAACTGGTCCACCATGTAGTAACTGGGGTTGGGCAAAAATTTGAAAGAAAAAATAAGTTTTCAGAAATGGGGCCAATTTGTTTTGCAAAGCTGTGACATTAGGTACAAAATTTAAGCAAGTAAAATTCTGGCACTTTCTTAACTTGAAGCACATGAAATGATAATTTCAATCACAAACAATTTAGAGGAAGCATATAAGTGAGCAAATTACAATCAGTAATGCCTGTTTGATTTTGTATGTCACTCCTCTTTCCTAAGAACCCCTGTATGATTTTTTATCCTTTGTTAAATTAATCCAAATTTGTACGAGCCTCTGCAATTGGAAAGTTCCCTTTCTGAACTAAATCAAGGGCACTAGCGTGGGATTTTATTTTTTTAAATGATGAAATGATGTTCAGTTTTTTAGTTTACTTAAACAAATATCATTTACTAATTACTTGAGTTATTAAAGACATTTTTAAGTTTTTGCCAGTTTCTGCCGGTTTTTACAGGTTATAACCAGTTTCTGCCACTGGCACGGCAAAACTAGTTTCTGCCGGCAGAAAGCCAACCCTGATTGCTTTAAAAGTTTAAACATTAGCTCAAAACTTTTTTCACTTGTACAATAGGTAATTACAGGTAATTCCGTTTTGGGAAACGTTTGAAGAAGAAAAACTCATTGAAGTTTACCATTGCAAGCCCTTATAAAAATGTATTTATAAGTAAATAAATTTAAAAAGAAACTTTTTTGAAAAAAATTCTTAGTAAATTTGAAAGCGTATTCAGTAAAACATCTGCAGTTTAATCATGTTAGTTTAAGAGAGACTCGAGTAAGGCGAAGGTCTCCAGTAACAGTCATAAGTTTGAATTTAAATAATAAGCCTTTTAGGTGAGTAAAACTGATGTTGCTGCAGGCCACGAATACGGTGCAACCATATAGTGTTATCAGAGTGAATTTTATGAGCCAGTTGGTATTTACAAGGCAGTAGTGGAAGGTTATGAACAGCCACCACGATGTCAGTTGGGTTTTCATGTTCAATATATTAAGACTTTAGTTAAAAAAATAAAGAACTTTTGCTCATTTTGAAGAGAAAAGAGAATTTTGTATATTAGGGGAAGCTGCTGTACCACGGACAAAATTTACTTTTCAAATTTTGCTGGTCTCTGGGAATGGATAATCAATCGGAAAAATTTTCTGGCAGTATCTACAACTTATCATCTAATTTGGCAATTTTTGTCCGGTAAAAATCTCAAAACTTTCAAAAAAAAAAAAAAAAAAAAAAAACTTAAAACCATCTTTTTTTCCCGTGGGTAAGCAACCCGTTCACCCCGCGGACAGGTGGCTTTGTACCCATGTACATACAAAAAAATAATATATAAATAGGTCTGAGGAACTCAATTATACTCAATACATTTTCATAAGCCATTTTATGTTGAAATACTTCAAGCATCCATTGAAAATAACATTAAATAAAATCTCCAACAGAAATTAAACTATAAAAATTAATTGAAGGTTTCCCGCCCCCCCCCCCCCCTTTTTTTTTGTTAATTTTCCTTAATTTTTAACATCAGTGAACTCTTTAAAAAAGTTATTACTCTTAAGAGAGTTAATGATGTTATGAATAATTAATATGTTTTTAAACGAAAAAATAACTAGATTCATGATATTATGGCTGTCTATGTACCTACATAATAACCTGAATTTATATGCAAATTGAAACCTTCAACCAAAATTAACCCATTACAAAAAAAAAAAAAAAAAAAAAAAACTCAGTTTAGATTAAACGAACAAAAATCTATAAAAGTCGACTTCAAATGAAAAACAGGTGGGATTGACGGTCTGTAGATCCTATAACAGGTGGGGGTTACGTCAACACTATACCTTCAAGTCCTACTTCAAATTCATTATCATTGTTGAAAGCAAATTTCGGACGTTAATGACAAGGCACCATTTTTTTTTTTTTTTTTTTTTTTTTTGAGGTACTTCACATTGTAAGAAGATTCACGTGTGACCCAAGGAGACTAAAAATTGCCGTCCGTGGGTACATATGGTTATGTGTTCTTGGGTACAAAGGTACGCCATTTTGGTTTTGCAAGCCAGTCACATTGACAGGACCACAGTTTTACATAATTAAAAATGAGAATCAAAACCTTCAAAATATGATACCTACAACAAAAATGAATAATACAATCCACGACGGAGTAAAAAAAAAGAAATTGTTCATGTTTTTTTTTTACTTAGATCCCACTAAAACCAAAAAAATGCGATAGAATCTTAAATGTTCGTTTGATGGCGTTGAAACTTTCTGGGGTATTGGAGAGGACTGTGACACACATGTTGAGCCCCAATTAGGATCCCTCTCGACGATACCCGGAATTTCCCGACCAACGTCCGTAGGTACAACCGTCCGTGGGTACAGCAGCTTCCCCTACTCCTCCTTTCCTTGTCCTGTGTGTTATTGTGCATCATTAGATCGGTGTCTGATCTCCATCGGATTTTTCGGTGTTACTGGGGGTTGGACCTTTTTTTCAAAATTGAGCATATAAATATATGATTAACTATCAGAATATCCAGAAGCAGCTAAACGTTAGATGAGATGTAGTTGCATGAGAGAAAAATAGTTTAAAAAGTTTAAATGCATTTAAAGTCCGAGAAAATTGAGTTAATCTGATAGCGATGTCTGAAACGCCTTTCTGTGTCAGATGCTGTTACCCGTTACCCTATGTGTCATTTCATCAAAAGTGTCGAAAGTAATCTTTTGGAACAATGTGTACAGAGGTTTCTATTTGCCTTCTCTAGCTGAAATTTTTAAAGAAATACTTTTTCCTGCTTAGCGTGTTTTCATTAAAACATAACAAGAAACTTATTAAAAATGCGTATATCGAACTTGAAACAGACCTGAACAGACAAAGAGGGTGAATATCAACTATAAAACACTGCTTACAGAATGAGTTAATGTGTGTGGTCAAAAAATGAAATTTAGTAATAAATACATGTGGACGAAACTTCACCGCTCCTATCACATGGAACTTCCTCCCGTCTTCATAACAGTCATTCTCGAATGAGTTGCAATCGAACCAATACTCTAATCGTGTCTGAGGAAGTAGGGACCACGCGTTTGGCACGCTAAATATATGAAGCGTAAAATGGGTTTTCTGAGGCTTACTTTCAGTGCTCGTATTAATTGAGTAATAACTATGAAGGTTAAAGAAAACCCGCCCTATCTTCCGTTTTGATTGCTTTTCGATGTGGTCCGATAAATTTGTCCGAAAACTGAATACTTCTTTTATCAGAGGGAGGCTATCATTTGCGTATGCAACGTTGACCACGGAAAAAATAAAGGAAAAAAACTATCTCCATGCAACATAATATCATTTTGCATCTTTTCTTCATTAAATTAGCCTATTTTTATTTTTAAAATCATTGTATCACGTGTTGCAGTGATACTTTGGGTTCACTGCACACAGTAGGACTCAGGACCGGACTGGGTCTTCCAAGAGGGCGTCAAACTTGACAACCTTGTCTAAAGGCGCCAAAAAAAAAAAAAAAAAAAAAAAAAAAAAAAAAAAAACCCGAAGTCACACAGGCTTGAGGGCGCGGGAAAAAATGAAAACAAAACACACACAAAAAACGAAGGTGCAAAGGTTTAAGGGCGCAGAAAAAAGCCCCGAGGACACACAGGTTTGAGGACGTAAAAAAACAGGCACACAGGTTTGAGGCCGCAAAAAAAAAAAAAAAAAAAAATCGAAGTGGTACAGGTTTGAGGGCGCAATATATATATATATATATATATATATATATATATACACACACACACACACTCATATATATATATATATAGTATAAAAATATATAAATGAAAAAAAGGTGCATAGGTTTTGAGGGCGCAAAAAAAAAAAAAAAAAAAAAAAAAAAAACAAGAGGACAGGAAACAGTTGAAGCACATGCGGGAGGGCGCATCGGCCAGCCTGGGGGCACCCCGTCCTCCCGAAGTAAACTTTTTGAGAGAGGAAAAATTCTTATCTTTCCAAATGAAACTCAAAATTTTTCCGAATGATAAAATACGAACATGCTCACATATCAAACATACATAACAGCAAATGAAGAAGAACATTAGACATCAATTTTATAAATTTAGAAAAGAGAAAAGAATATCATCATTGCAATATATTGTCTTGAAATTTGCCAAGTCCTTGGCAAAATTCACCGAATAAGGAAATTTTTGGGAGGTCACACTTATCTTCCGTGACCTCCCATAAGGGCACCCTTGAGCGCAATATGAAAGAAGTTAAAGTATATTTTTCGTCTAAAAATACTGGATCACTTTTTGAATGCCTTCATAATCCTATAACACTTTTATCTAATCAAATCCTTCTACTTCTGGAAGGACTGGAGGCACCCCAAGCTTTGATACCCCTGACTTAGGGTGCACCATACAGGAGAAAAGAATACGAGATTGATAACATGATGGAATTTAACCGAAGTACCTTAAAACAGGGACTCCCCGATTTGAGTTTACGGGAAATCACTGTACCCTCCCAAAAAAGTTCTGATTCGACAAATTTGGAAGCAGTATTGGCAATCTTTTAAAACGACGATGCTTAATGTGAATTCTCATTTGATGTAAGTATGCGTGAATGCTCGGATTTTATCATTCGATGAAATTCCTAGTTTCATTCGGTAAACTCAGAATTTCGGAACTCGCAAAAATGTAAAACACGCCCCAGGATTTCAATCGTATCTAAGTCGAAGTGAAAAATATTTGGAATTATGGAGTGCTGATATTATAACTGCAATATGTAGACTTAAAATCAAGGTTTCTTTCATTATTTATATTTATTATTATTTTATATTTCTATCAATTTTTATGGAGTTAATTTAGCATTAACTGCTTTGTTCATTTTTCTTTTGTTAACTACTTTTACAGTTAAATGATTCAGAAATGCAGTCATTGGACATTTTCTTTTTTTCTGAGCAATGTTTAATATTTAATTAGGCACTTTTAATACGAATTAAAATTGTTACATTACTAATAATTTTATGGATATAAAATACAAGTAAAAAAAGAATATTATATTACTTTGTGATATTAATGATGTATTAATACATCATAAAACTACAGTACATAAGTTTTTGGGTATTTTTAATAATAAATGAACAATATTACTAGATTAATGTACTTTTTATGTTGAAAATACGGTAGTTGCAAAATAAATATCAAAAATATCAAAATATCATGATATTTTCAAAATAAATTTCGGATGTATATCGTGATATATATCCAACTGTATATCGACTGATGTATGGCAAACCCTGAAGCACGCACTTACTGAGATGGAAAACTTTAGCCACTGAAAGGAGAATCCTATTGACTAGAAGAGAAAATATTAATGGTTGAGAAAAAAATCTTTATAAGTGAAAAATTGTAATAGGAAATCTGATGCAAAAACTGTAACGACCAAGCTAATCATTCTGAATACTTAAGGAGGAGTTATCTAGCAATTAAATGAAAAGTCTTAATTATTCAGGGGGGAATCTAGATGATTAAGTAATACTAAAAGGATTAATCTCAATGCCTTTGCCTAAGGAGAAATCCTTAGAATTCTGGGGAAAGTCTAAATGACTAAAATGAAACCTTTCGTGTCTAAGAGGAAAAATCTCAAAGTATTGAAATAGATTAAAGATTCAGGAGAAAATTCAAATGCTAACTGAAAAAAAAAATCCTTGGGGTAAATATTAATAACAAATTGAAATTCCAATTTTTTGGAAGAAAATCTAAAGGGTTAATTAGAAAATCCTAATGCCTGAAAAGAAATCCTTTGAATTCTGGGATAAGTCTAAATGATTGAAATAAAACCTTTCGTGTAGAAGAAAGGAAGAAAAGTTCCCTATTTTTTACCCTATAATTTTGGTGCCCCTAAAATTGTGGTTTGTGGTGCCCTGGCCCACGGGCCTGCAAGGCCGTGCGTTAATTAATCCCTGCCCAGAACACAGGAAAAATTATCTACTAGCAGAGAGAACAATCCTTATGACCGAGGGTGAAATTCTAATTACCTGATTCTATTTCTAATGATTTAGTGAAAAAGCTTAATGGTTTGAGAAATAACTCATAAGCGATTTAGTGAAAAAAGTAAACTTAGGAAGAGGAAATCCTTAATACTTTCTTCCTCCATGGAGAGGATCATTATATAGACAAGCAATACATTCTAATAGCACAGAGAAAGACTACAGAGAAAGATCCTGTAGTCCTGTCCACCTTAGCCATGGTGACCTGGAGGGAGGAATAAGAAATAACTACTAATTATTAAGAGTCACTAGGGTAGCTAGAATTACCTTCTGGGTAGGTGTCATAAAAGTCCTTATCTGTGTTTAAACTACTAAATTTAAGAACGGTAATAAGTGTTAAAATCAAGGATTCCGGGGGATTGACTCCCTAACTCCCTTAGTCGCTCTCCTGTTAAGAGTACAGAAGAGCTCGAATTATCCAAACTCCAGCTATCCGAATCACTGATTATCCGAATCGCTTTTGGAATTCCAGAAAAAAAAAGAGGGAAACATACTGCGATGCGCAAAATATTGATTTTTTCTACTCTATTCCCTCCGCAAAGCTAAGCAGACAGTTGGCTTTGACCGAGATAATCAACAAACAATGACTTTCATTTTCATTCATTTCTAAGGTACATACATATTACATACTGTATTAATGTACAACACTTGCAAGTACGCTTTACATGTGAAAGTGCTGCCTTTTCATCGGATTAATTAAAAGTTTCCTCTTTTTTAAAAATAGTTTTTTATCACATTTTCAATATGCGTACAATAACTAAGTAAATGGACCTTTTTTCGGAAAAAATCCAAGTATCCGAATTACTTATTTTCCGAATGGGACCCGGTTCGGTTGATTCAGGAAATTTCAGTTCTGTTCTTCTAAAAGGTATCGAAAAGTTCCTCTTTTGACCAAAAGTGACGAGTAGTCAAATTGGGGGAAAGGGGTCCTTCCCTCAGTGGAGAACATAAAGCGTGCTGTAAATTAACGTAAAAAATAGCTGGTTTAGATGACATATAAACTTCCCTATTATCACTTCCTGCTCTTAGCTTTACCCTCTTCCTTATTACCTACGCGAAAAAATGAATAAATTATGTCCATCACAAGAGTGGCCCAAAGGAAATGGGTTCTTTAAAACGGTTATTCCGTTTCATCTTGCGCTATGAGGTCAAAAAAGCTTTCGCGATTCCATGCAAAACAGCTGTTCATTCTCCTTGCTGCTAGGAGAGTATGACAGGTAACACACAACAGAACAAAGTTTGTTTTCATTATTTTAGCGTTCTCAAAAGAAAGTTTTATGTTGGTCACTTCTTTATTACGCTATAAATAACGGTACAGAAGAAGTTTATTCTCGGAAACTTGTTTTGCGAATGTTTGTTTGCGAACTACTTTGATGTGTTTTTCTCTTAATTGCTATAAAGCTAAAACGCATTTGGCGCTGGTTTTATTTAGATTTTACCCTACTAGCAATTAAAAAGTTACAAAATTGAAAAAATGTAAGGAGTTAAAAAAGTCTTGTACATGAAAAGGATACCCATTGAAAAGAATAAAAATTTACAGACAATATTGAGCAATCACATTGCTTATTGTTCTCACTTGACGGTTTTGAATTCTTATGATTTTATTTCCTCCCCGTCACCCTCTGCAGCATCATCGCACAGTGGTTCAAGAGCGGAACCATTTTCAAGTTTTAAGATCGAAAATATTTCATGCCGTAATTACTTATCCCTTGAGTTGTAGTAACTTTGTCTATAACAGTTTTTTTTTTGGGGGGGGGGGGGAATCGCTTTTACAAAAATAAGCCAAGATTGTTGAACAATTATGTTTCTGCTTTCTTCGGACGCACCCCTTATACTTCAGTTTTAATTCATTCGTTTCAATAAAGAGAACGAAAATTTAAAAAAAAATAATTTCTGATTGGTTTTTCACACTTATAGGATGCATATTACATCGTAATTAAAAATTAAAACTTCATCAAAATTGAAAACTACCTGAAATAAAAAAACATTATTTTCTAAAAAATATAATGGAAAATATTGTTGAATAAACTTTTATCGGCGGCTTCCGGTGGGCTAAAATTTCCATGTATCAATAGCTTAATCCTTCCTGTAAATAAACAACAACATTTTATCTGCGCCTGCTGTCGTGGCAGATGTTTTTATCTAATCTTCGCTATTTACAAACACCAATATAGTAATTTAAAAAATAACCCGTAACGGTATGACGGGGATAAATTGCTTTTTATCAAAGAGATTGGTCATCAAAGTTGAAATGTCCCAGACTAACGTATGTCACAGTTTTACTACTTTGCAGGAGAGCCTAAAAACGTTTGTTTACTGTTTCCCAAGGTTGGGGCTCTTAAAACATTCATCAATAACTATAGAGGATTTTTAAAAAACAGATTTACGTTGTTATGGCTTATTGCGGAGCATTTTTCTACATGCAATGCGGTAGTAACCTGAAAATATCAATTTTTGGAGCCGTTTAGTATGGCTTTAACCAAGATACATATGAGAAAGAAATTTTTAAAACACATACGAAATTCAAAATAATAAGTTAAATAACCATTCTGTTCATAAAACAATGAAATTAGAAAATCATTAAAAGTTTGAAATTTCTGATTTCCTTTTCGAAATCATTCTAGTATAAAGTTGTTCTCCGCTCGTCAACATTGGGAGAAAATATTGTTCGAAGGTATCAATTGCAATAAGTTGCATGAGACATACGACTGATTTAATTCACTATTTTTCGCTAAAAATAGAAATGAATTTGAACTATAGAAAAACCCCGATTTCACGTTTCTCAATGGCCTGAGTTAAAAAACATAAAATATGGGAAAACGTAACATTCGGGAAATGAATAGAATGCAAAAATCAAATAAGAAAAAAGAAACACTAAAGGTTGTTACTAAGACTCTTATAAAAGGTAAAAACTCGATACTTTCCGAAAAAAGCATTATTGTACATACCAGTTTAGATCATTCTAACACATTAAGTTACGAATCCGGGCATTTAGGTTGAAAATACTCCACAATAATGGACAGTTTTTTAGTCATTGAACCCAAAGTAAACGCAGCATCTTCCAGGATCGAAATACTTTGCAAGGTTCTTTCCTGGGCTTATGATAAAGAAAATAGACTTTCACTATTTGTAAGCTCTTAAATGCAGTATTGAAAGAAGGGACGAGTTGTGTTTCTCTTCTTGTTCATCTTCATTGGCGGCCAAGGCCATAGTCAGGATATTTTTTCGGGGAGGGACATGGTTGAGGCAAAGGTGGTTCCAGGACATGTAATCAAGTGGGAAAATAGCATTTAAAAATTATGTTTATTATGTTGTTTGCAAAAATTAAACAACAATGCATTTAAAAAATTCGTATCAAATAATTATTTTAATTAATTACTTCATTAATATTTGATAACTAATTTATATTCCATCGGAATTATTTATTAGGGAGTTCAGAAAATAAGAGGACTGCGTACGCTTTTACAGTCCATAACACTTGATGCATTGTTTCTTACTTGTTTCCAATAACAAATGCATGCGTCGGGGTCTTTTAGAATAACTTTCACGCAAATAAGGGGAAATAGTCACAGTTAGAAAAGTAATCACAGTAGGAAAGTAATCTACACTCACCACTTCAAAAAATAAATTAATATTCTTAAAGGCTTGCTTTATTAAAATCTACAAAATTAAGCATGTAGAGTATAATAGGATTAAAAATGATAGTTTTGATCATGTAAATATGTTACGTCTCTTGTTGAAGTGTATATCAAAGAATGTTTTTAAAATGCTGTCAGTAACAAGAGTCATTTACAATCAGTAATGGACCAAGGTGTGAAAAAAATGAGGACTTTTTGAAATTAAAAAAAAAAAAAAAACTTGTATGGTGGTGTGGAGGGACGGGCGAAAAGAAGAAGAGGTCTGAATGAAAGAAGATTTGTATAACAATGTCAAGTGATAGTGAAGGAGGAATCGAAGGAAGATTTTTGATTAGATTGTCTTCGTTTCTTTATTTTTTGGAGATAATTCAAAATTTCGGGGGAGGGTTTGTCCCGACGGTCCCTGCCCTGTCTGCGGCCCTGTTGGCGGCTGAAAAGTCCATAAGGTCGGCTACGGATAGAGCAGTAGCATTTTTGTTTTCATGTATTAACTTTCAACAGAGTGGATTATGTTTAAAAATGTACAAAAGGAAACATACGGTTTAATTTTGAAACATTTTTTCTCTTTTTTTTAACTGCCAAGGGAAAACGTAAAATGAAGGAAATCCATAAATAACAAACTTTCCATCCGGGTTAAATTAATGTTATTAATTAATAGAAAACGGAAAAACTGGGACCTGGTGATAAAAAACGTAAAATGCTGGGAAAACGTAGATTCGGGGGACGTAAAATCGGGGTTTGGCAGTGTATACGATCTGCAAGCATGAAGATAAATATTACCATACAACAATTTTAACAATTTTCCATAGCATTTTTTGAGGGCATTCAAAGTTATTGAATTTTTTCCGCTTTTTTGTCGTTTAGAACCACTGTGCACCGTCGCGTACACCGGCCCCTCCCAATGCTGCTCCTATAGCCGGCACCGTCTCCAGGTTGCGTCCATATTCTACCCACACGCGTACAAACACATATACACACATTCCTACACACACACACATGCCTACACACACACCTACACACGCACACTCACACACCTACACACGCACACTCACACACCTACACACGCACACTCACACACACATACATGTGGCAGGCGTGCGCACACACACATACACACACACAAACACACACACCTACATTTACACACACTCGTGATTGCTAAAAACATAATTTGAATTGAAGATGTTAAAATTCAATTTTTTTTTTTTTTAAATTCTTATCCCATCAAGGATTCCCCCCCCCCCAATAGTAAAATATTAGCTAAAGAAATGTAGATGGCGCTGAAAATGGCATCCATGGCAGGAGGGTTTTGAGGGTCAACCTTCAGAACCTTTGGTTTTTGTATGTACACCCAATATGACATTTTATATCCATATAAGGACTGTTGTGATCAAACCATCACACCACAGAAAGGAAATTCTAGCTGCGCTAGAGCTTAGCGCAAAGTTGAAAATCGTCTAAATCTGCTCAGAAGTACGAAAGGTACACACGTAAAAGTATTCAAGTTTTGAAAAAAAAAAAAAACTTTTTAAGAAATGGATAGAAAAAAAGGGGGGGGGGAGCGGTTAGCGAGCATGTGTGTGAGTCGGAGCCTTCAGGTTTTCAAACATTTTTGAAAAGAAATCCAAGCGAGGCTGTGCATGGAAAAGCGTCAGAGAAACTTTTACAAACAACCGAATTTCAATCTTGTTGCATCATCTTCAAGCCATGGGCTCCAAACTAATGGGTTACGTCTTCGAACGGCGTCACGAATATTTCCCTAACCAAAACCACAACCCTTTAACGTCTCGTTGTTCTAGTATTAGTTTTAGGAACGCATATTAGTAATGTTATTTATTGCTATTATGATGGCATTTTAACTAAAAGTTGACTAAGTTATTTTTACAAATGCATTTGTTGTTTCATGTTTATAGAGGGTGGCGAAATTATTATACTCAAACAAACTTTTCTGCATTTTTATTGTTTTTTATTGTTGTTACATAGCTTTATTATTTGAACACATTTTAAAGTTTATTTAAAATATGTATTAAACATTTTAAACGTAAAGTACCTTCTGATGGATACTATAAATAGGTAAAAAAGTAAATTATTTAAAATTTAGTCACTCCGCCTTTTGCTGCTATCACGGCTTAGGTGCGACATGGCATGCTTTCAATGCATGATATGGCTACTTGAGTTACCTTGTATCGCTATTTTTTTTCTAAAAATCACACTCACAAGAAGCTTTAACGACGAACACTGACACTGACGTCTATCACATTTTAAATATTAAAAAAAAAAGAAAGAAAAAAAAACCGTAAAGTGTTGCCAGAATAAACTTTAAACTTTTAAATAAACTGCACAATGTGTTCAAATAATAAAACTATGCAACAACAATAAAAAACAATAAAAATACAGAAAAGTTTGAGTATATTAATTTGGCCACCTTCTGTACTTTCTATATAGTTTAGTTTTGAGTTTATAGAAATTCTTCCAGCTCATATCGGCTCTTAATTAGTTCACACTTTGTTTCGAGCAATAATTTCAAAAAACCCCTCTTTTATGTTAAAATTAACAAAAATACCGGGTGTTGCTTGGGTCAGTAATAATTGTGAGAAACAATTGCTACTTTCATTCGTTTTCTGTTTTAACTGAAAGAACTTAAAACATATCGCGTTGACGTAATTAAAAATCGAGCTTCTTCTTTACCCATAAAAGTAAAATAGCAATAAGTATAAAGAACAAAATAGTATTCAGTTAGAAACGAAAGCACGACATTTAAGTATATAAAATTTTTATGTATTTCTAAAACATGAAATTTCACTTGTTTAAAAAGATTTATCAGTTAAAATATATATATATACATACATACATATATATATATATATATATATATATATATATATATATATATATATATATATATATATATATATATATATATATATATATATATATATATATATATATATATATATATATATATATATATATATATGTATATATATATATATATATATATAATATATAATAGCTTGTCCTGACTAACAATCAACACACAGCCAAAACTACTGAGACTAGAAAACTGAAATTTGGAACATAGATTAATTTTATAACGTAAGCACGTGCTAAGAAAGAATTTTTAGAACTTTCAATTTTCAGAGGGTGAAACGGGATAGGGAACGTTCTGAACTCATATGCCTAATTTAGTTAGCGAATTATTTTACATTTTAACAAAAGTTTTAAAGATTATTTTAATGTTGATATTTTAGTTACATGGGGTGAAACCCGAACTATATTCTTATTTCTATGAAATTAATATGTATATTTAGTAACTGATTTCTAATTGTATGTTTGATGCATAAACTTGTTTGTAAGCAATAAACTTACAGATATTTTGAAAAGAATCTTTCTCCCAGAATAGGAAAAAATAGGCGTTTCTGCCTATATGTTAAAGCCACAATTGAGGAAAATTTCTTATGTGATTGAAAAAAATAGATGTCATTTTTGAAATCAGCACGCCTAATAGAATAAAAATCACTCATTACCGTACAATCACTTTTTCATGACTCCCTGTGTAGTTTTAGATAATAAACACTTGCTATTTTCCAACTGTTGCCAAAATCATTTGCCTTTTTACTTAGTCCCGGTATTGATTATTGGCACAGATGAGGATAAAAATCCTAAGAAAGCAATAAATTTCATGTTTGCTCCAGAAAAGCCTTGATTCAAAATTTTCATTATGATTACTATTAATATTGCTGTTGTAAGGCAACAAATTTTTGTAACAATGGGCTTTATATTTAATCATTTAAAGGGGAAATTTCATTAAATTTACTGTTTTCCATCATAACTTTTTTAAACCAAGTTTTTTAGAAACAAATTATAGCCTATGTTTCTCCCTGATAATATAGCTACCTATGGTGAAAAAATGGTTAGAAACGGTCCAGTAGTTTTGAAGCTTACCCCGTACATACTTACATACATACAGAAGTAGCCATTTATGAATATAAAAATTATCAGTTATTGTGAAGAGTTAGTTGGGATTGGTAAATCAGGACGGTCTAGGTGTTCTTGTGGGAGGGTGCATATCAGAATCAGGACTTGAAGGTTTGGATTTTTTTGATAAAATAATGAACCATGCTATTCATTTAAATACTTCAAAAAACAATTTCGAACACTAGGGCAAAAATTTGGTTATCGGAAACAACTTTGTTTTCTATCAAGATTACGTCAAAAATTGTCCTAAAATTTTTAGAAAATATCCCTTCAATCTCCATATTTGAATTTAATGTAACATATTTAGAGATATCGGGAGGCTTGATTCCGAAAATACGACTTTGAAATGAAAAGAGAGTTAGCAACAGAAAGACTCGAAGTGTGGTTGAACACTTACTCAGAAATTACAAAAAAAAAAAAAAAAAACATTGAAATCTATTCGCAGGCGTTCAAAAGCTGTTATGGATGTTAAATAATATTCTACTAAATAATAACTTAATAAAAAGTTAGATTATTCAATAATATATAGACACTTTTAAAAGTATATGAAAACTTTTGTGAGATAAAATTTCCGGCCCTTTTTGGTTTTTAAAAAATTAAGTTTTAATATTTTATTAAAATTTTTCATGTAGTTTTGTTAAAAATTGATCATAAATCTTATAATTAAGTACCTATTCCGAAATATTAATCCTAACCAATGGATTGGGAACTATTTCATTGAAAGTCGTAGGTGTACGAACATTTTTTGGGAGCCTATTTATGCGCGCATCGTAGTTTTGAGAAGATTTAGACGATTTTCAACTTTGCGCTGGCATTAGCGCAGCAAGAATTTACCTTCTGAGGTGAGGATTCAGTAATAACCAGTGGCGGTGATTTGGGGTGCAAGTACTAAATTTAGAAAAATTCGACCAATAATAACTTAAATAACTCACAATAACTAAAGTGAATAAACTCACAATCAGATATGGACTATTATATGCATTATTTTAGTTTATTTTTGTATATTGAAGAAGTTTGCGTTAAAAAGTTTAAAAACTTTTACGTTTCCTGTTTTTACTATTAAATTTTCATAACAATCCACGTCTAATTACATGGTCTTCAAATTTTTACCCGTTTTGCATAATTATTTCGATTTTGGTGATGCATTGGAATTGAAACTAAAAGTTAAAACTTGCTTGTAAAATGTTACTTTGTCGAATACGAAATTGCCTTGTTTAATAGAGCAAGTAACTAATTTTCGTCGGCAAAAAACATTTTACACGGATCAGCGCTCATTGCATTAGTAAGTAGTATTTAGTCCGAACTTCCGTAGAAATCGGAGATAGGAATTGATGCATTATGATTTTCAAAAACATTGTAATTGAATTGCTCTTTGTTTGGTTTAAATTATTATCGTTGTTTATTAATAACAAGCTCTTTGTTTGCAAAAAAAAAAAAAAAAAATGCTCTGTTAGATTTACTCACGTGCAGACGTGCAGGGGTGGGGAATTGCGTGATTTACTCGCCACTGAGCGAGTGCTTTTTTACTTTCTTCTATATCCAATATATAGAAGAAAGTATTAGATTCGTGCAAATTTTCGAATTTCGAATTTTGACGGATTCGAACGTTTTGAGGTGTGCTGAGTCCATTTTGGGAAAATGTCTGTCTCTCTGTGTGTGTGTGTGTCCCCGTATGTGTGTGTGTGTGTCCCCGTATGTGTGAGTGTGTCCCCGTATGTGTGTGTGTGTGTGTGTGTCACATATGTGTGTGAGCAGTTTTTTTGTGGCCGCTCTACAACAAAAACTAACGCATGAAATCGAGCGAAATTTGGTACACATAATGTGCCCCTATGTGAACTTGTGCCCATTGGTTTTTGGCGCGAATTCCTCGAAGGGGGGTGGAGCAATGGGACGTTTTTTGAGTTTTGTGTGACTGCTATTCCCCTGGAAGTAACTGGCGGAATCAAACAAAATTTGTTCCATATGTTGCCCCTAACAGGAACAGGTGTTGATTCAATGATTCAATTTTGGTGTCAATACCTCAAACGGGGGTTGAGCTATAGAACGTTTTTTGTCGTCAATTGTGACTGCTGTATCTCAAGAAATAATGAACGGAATCAAAGAAAAATTTATCGGCAAGTAGCCCTTAGTGGGTATAAGAGCTGATTTTATTTTGGTGTCAACAACTGAAAGGGGGGTGGCGCAATCGCACGTTCTTTTTTTCCATTGTGAGTGCCATATCTTAAGAAGTAATGCTACATCCTGGATGAAATTTGGAATATATGTGAATCCATATGTAAATAGGCGTTGGTTCAATTTCGGCGCCAATCGCTCCACGAGGTGTTGATTTTTTTTTTTTTTTTTTTTTTTTTTTTTTTACGAATAAAAATATAGCTTTATTAATGCAACAATAAGAAAGATAAATCGTAATAGATTGTCGTCTGCGTATTTCTCATGATTTTAATTGTATGGAAATAGAGAGGCCCCACTATACTAAGAACTTGAAGCCGGAAGTTGCACCAGTGTATCCCAAGATCCTTAGCTTCTTGTTAAATATCTTGAGATACATTTTGGTTCAATACATTCCATTACTGAATTTCAATTGGTTGTTAATTTAAACTTAGAAATTCTAGCATTTTTATAAAGCACGTTTTTGAAATTGCATTAAAACATGAATTAAAATGCAAACCAATCTTCCAGCTACTTTATTCGGTCATTTTCCGAGATTGGGAAAACTATTCTCGAGAAGCGATCATATCATCATAACCTCGCTTATCATTGCACCGCTGTATCCCATAATTCCGGCTCTTCAATTTCATCTCCTTTTTACCATGGAGCTATGAGTAATAAGGAGACGACATGAGCGAGATACGCTGAAGCCGTTTCGGAAGCTTAGTTAACTGTTCTTTTGACTGGCAGCCATCTTGTGGTGTTCAAAACATTGAAAGACTGCATTTCATAACATGGTGTGTTTCTGATGTTCAGGAGTTGAACATGACAAGTTTTTTTTTGTAATGGCAGCAACAATGACAGTAGAAATTAGTATGATAAAAATGTTTTGATGGAATGACTGTTTTTCTCACCCGTTGTAGGCGCAATCTATCATCTTTTATTTTATGTCAATGTAATTGCCCTTAATTTATTTTTTGCATATTTAAAATTTTTCTCAGCAAAAATACTTCTGAAAGCTGATCAATATTATTCTATTATCCGAGGGCTTCTTAACGTTATCTATGGGTAAAAATTTGGTTCTAGGATTTTTTGTTCGTATAAGCGGAGCATTCGTTTATCCTTTACCTAATTAAGCAGGCTGACAGTATTTTCTTTAATCCTAAAGTACAAGTGCTGTCCAAGAAGTATCTGACCTTACTGTTTTTGTGTGAAAAGTGTAAATAAAACTATTTTTGTTTATAATATATTTAAACTCATTTCACAGCAATTGTTCAGTTTTTGTTATTGTTCTGAATCCTTTTATTTATACTTCTGTGGTACAATGCTTTTACGCAAGTCCTTTTTATGTCGAAGTGGAATATTATAAGGGTTTTATTTCCTGTACGTTTTCAAAAAGTAATGTTGTCCTTGATTCAAACATTGTAAAATATTGTACTCCCTTTATTATTTGGAATAAATATTCAAAAACACATTTTGTTGCTCTGGAATGTGCTTTTAAAACTGAAAAATATATTTTATATTGATTTAAGTAATATCCAGAGTAAAAATTCCTGTTTTTTTTTTGGAAAATAATAAAAAAAATTCGGATTTATTTGATTTAAATCCGATTTTTTTGATTCTATAGAAAAATAATTAGAACATTTGTAAAATATAATTAAATTTAATATTGAAATTTTCTAAATTTACCACTATTATATTTTGAGTATTTCAGTAAAAAGCTTTCATGACATGATGAAAAATCTGTTTAATACAAAGCATATGATTCTTGTCAAATTTAATTTAAATGACATATTAGTGCACTTTAAATTGGTAAAAAAAGAGGAAAATAAACAAATTGGCCTTATAGCATATGCCTTTTTCTAATCTTCACTAGCTTTGTTTTTTTTTTTTTTTTTTTTGTATAAAAATTATATTTTACAATAGGAAAGAGCTGGCAATTTTATTTGCCCACTTTCTGGTAAAGTATTTCGAAAACTGGTCCCGAGACCATCTACAATTATAGTTAACAAAAAATGTATAAACTTCAATCTCTTCGATTGATGATTTCTCAAAAATAAATTTATGAGCATACTCTAAATTTTTTAACAACAGTTTATGCTTGGAGCAGTATTAATAGGTTTATCTTTTCCAATGTGTACAAAAATGCACACAATATAGCAACAAAGTATGGAATTTTTCTGCACACCCATTTTATATCTATGTGCAACAAAATCCCTCATTGTTTTCATAAAAAAAGTTCCTTAATCCAGTGACTACTTATTGAAAAAAATATTGTGCAGACACAAAAAAAAAAAAGAAAAAAAAATGTGGTAAAAGAGAGATAATTTAAATAAAAATGGTCAAGTGAGGAAAAACACCTAGGACAAAATCAATATAATTAAAGAGGGTTAGACTAAAAAAATTCAGAACAAATAAAATTAAAAAAATTCAGGGAGATTTCCAGGGTTTAAGTTAAAAAATGATTTAAATCATTGACACCCAGGTAATATTTTTGTTATGTAATCCTAAAGTATTCAGTAAATAAATATTTGTAATATTCATTTTGATTTGCATCTTCCCTTTTCAAAAAATAAATTGGGAATAAGTAATTCAAATCAAGTGGAAAAGGCTCTATTCATTTTCTTATTCCCATCTTTCAATTATGTTTAAAGCTCTTTTTGAGAACATTTACTTAATGCAAATTATTTCGTTGGTTTTAGTTAATTTTACTTTACATAATACTTGATGAATAAAGTATTCAAATATCCAGTGGTTTAAATTTATTTCAAACACGATACGTAAAGGATTTGTTCGAAAAAAAGTCACCGTTCTTTATATAAGAGCCTTGAAATTATTACTAGACGGTTGGAAATAAATTTTATACCCTGCTTTTAGCATTATTTTTGATAAAACCTCCTTCGCTCTGAAAAAAAAAACACACACACACACCCTATACCAAAACAGAATATATGCACAGTAACAGCATTTTAATTCTTGAATTAATTGAAGAGCTCTTATTCTTAGAGCAACGATTTTCCACCATTTCTTTTCATTAAACTGACGGGAAAAAACCCTGGATTATTGCTCTTCAGAAAACCATAAATTATCTATTATTGTTCAAAAGCAAAGGCATTGAGTCAACCAGCGCATCGAGTCGAAAGCGTACGATGAAAGCCACAAGATGGCCGCGAATCTTCGCGGTTGCTTCACTTCCACTGCGGAGTTTCAGTGGTGATGTCTTCTCCTTATTACTCATAGCTCCATGCTTTTTACCATAGACGGGGCCGCTCTATGTAAATTTCTTTAATGAAATGATCGGAAAAATTATCTCAATGATTTAAAATTTTTAACTGTTGCCATCTTATGTTTGTGAAGAAATAAAATATTTGTAATTTTGCAATAATTCAGACATTGGTATGGTCGTCAAGTTTTTCCATGTGTAATTTTGTTTTTGTTGGGAATATTGCTTTCTCGTCAAGCATGGGGAGGGATCAGAAAAATTTTTTTTTTTTGAATTTTGACATCTTGAATTCAAATTATGTTTTTCGCAATCACGAGTGTGTGTATGTAGGCATGTGTGTTTGTGTGTGGCGGGTATGTGTGTTTGTGTGTAGGGGTATGTGTATGTGTATGTAATCATGTGTGTTTGTGTCTGTTACAGGCATGAATGTGTGGGTAGTTGTGTGTATGTTTTTGTGTGTGTGTGTGTGTATGTGTAGGTGTCTGCATGTATGTGTGTGTGTGGAGCATCGTGAGGAGCCGGTCGACGGTGATGGTGCGGAGGGTGGCGCTGGGAAAATAAAATGATAGGACGCCAAAAACAGTCAAATGAAAGCAATAAGCAATCGTGATTGCTCTCTCTCTCTCTCTCTCTCTCTCTCTATATATATATATATATATATATATATATATATATATATATTTATATATATGTACATATATGTATACATATATGTATACATATATATATATATATATATATATATATATATATATATATATATATATATATATATATATATATATATATATATATATATATATATATATATAAATATGTGTGTGTGTATGTGTGTGTACAGAAGAAAGTTTCGTGATTGCCACAACATACTAGTTGTTTAATGTGACTATAGCGTATTTTTACTTAATTAGTTTATTTTTTATATATAACTCTAATTTACATCAACAGCAACCGAAACTGGAGATTGTCGACTTTCACCGGTGATTCACCGGAAAAATTTGAATTCAACCGCTGTCTTTGGTATGTCAATGTTAATATTCACCGATTTTGTCGACATTTACCAGATTTTGGAGTTTCATACTAACCGCAGAACTATATTGAAGCATTTCCAATGGTAACTGACTATTTTTTTTAAAGAAAAACTACATTTACTATTTTATAATATTCAATGCAAAATATACATTGTATAGGAACTTGGGGCAAAGTGAAATAGTTAATATGACTGAGCTTTTTCAAAATGAACGAAGTGGAAATTACAGTACCTAAACAAAGAACATTGTATTTTATAATAAAACTTTCATTTAAGCAGTATTTTTTATTTTTGGCAGTAAATTTGTGCCTTCTAAAAAAGATGGAAAATTTTTACTTTTCTTTTCATGGGGCAAAGTGGAAAAAATAATATATTTTTCTAATTAAATATTTTTTATTCGATTATAAAAAATATTCTTGATCGAATAAATCAGTAAATAGATGGTTAATGATTAAATAAAAATATACTGAAACAATAAACGAAAAATTAAATAAAAAATAAATTAAGAAAGATAAATAAGTGACAGAAAGAATAAAAAAATAAACGAATGAATGAATAAATGAGTTAATTACTAAACGAAGGAAGGCAAATAAATAAATTAATTAATGAATACGTAAGTGATTTAGTAAATGATAGAGTGAGTAAACGAAAAACACTATTTCACTTTGCCCCGCATGTACTTGACTAATAGTAAAAAATATTTAAAATACAAATAATTTTAAAATTAACTAAATAAATTCTTCACCGAATATTAGAAGGTCTCAATTAATATTTAAAACGTCGAGAACAAGAACTTTATCATTTTATTTACTCATACATTTTTTTTTTAATGACTTACAACAAAATATTACAATATAAGTCAATTTTTGAAAATTGCCTGTATTATCATATGCTTTAATCTTCGGTGGTGTTTTTTTTTTTTTTTCTGACTGGAGTAGACTAATTGTGTAACTATATACCGCATTACCCCGTATTATCCGGCATGCGGAAAAAATCGAGGTTAGGGAAAAAAATTAATACTACAAAAAAAAAAAAAAAAAAAAAATGTGTGTTCCGCTTAAAAATGAATATAAGGTCTATACATTAGGGTGGGCCGAAAAAACTTTTTTTGGAAATCTGTTTTTGGATAGTGCGGAAAAGTTGCTATATGGGCCCGTTATTACCCACAAAAAATTTCGCTAAATTTGTTTAATATTTAGCCGGCGCTATTTGACCTTGAAAAACTGAAAAAAGGGCAAAAATGCACTTTTTCCAAAAAAAAAAAAAAAAAAGAGAAAAGAAAATGGACGGGGGGGGGGAAGGGGGGTTAAAAATAAAAGTTTGAAGTTAGTTTCAGCAAACATTTGAAGTATCTGTCAGTGAATTAGTTGAAATCCTCAAAGACTTTTATACATTTCGTAGAATATTTAGCTGCGCTCCTTTAAGACTGACACATGGGAAAAATGAAAAAAAAAAAAAAAATAAATAAATAAAATAAAATAAAATAAAATAAAAATAAATAAATAAATAAATAAAAGTAGTTTCAAAATAAGTAAATACTGAAATGTTACGCAATACTTTATTTAGAAAAAAAGTGAAAATTCAATCAATTTTTTGCGACATTTGTACGCCAATTTTAAAAAATGCACACACTCAAATAAAAAATAGTTACATAAGATACTAATTTTTCAATCTTTGGTTCCAATTGTTTCTCCAGGATAATAAACGGCGCTCAACTGCTTCTATTATTCCTAAGATTATTTTATAACTATTTTATATATGTTTGACAAATAGAGCCCTTGAGTATTTAAAAAAATGTGAATCCTCTGAAGTCTTGGACATTTCGAATGTCATTGTATTATTATCTTTGTTTTGGTATACAACACGACTGTTATGTAGAAACGCGCGAAAAAGAAAGTAACGAGAGCAACAACAAGTAGTTTTCTATTTGGACCTGGTAGAGATTTGTCTCCTCCCGATGCTTTATTTCTTCAAACATATGAGGACATTATCAGATGTCACCAAATCACTAAGATGCAAATAAAGGGAGAAGGAAGTAAGCAACCATCTTTTGCAAGTGTGGCCGCTGTAGTTGCAAAAAAAGTTATTGATATTTGGGGACGTGCTTCCCTTCCCCTTGTTTCGATAAGAAGAGTGATTGGCATGATTTTATCTCATTATTCTAAATATAATAGCGCAACAAAAAATGCTAAGAATATAAAGACGCAACTTTTACAATCAAAGCGAGGCAAATTTAAAGCAGAGGCTACGACTTTGATGTTTGTGCCTGCAAATGCGCAGATTTATATTCGTGTAATTGCAGAAAAAAAGCAAAAGTCCCTGATAGAGAAAAACAATTTCTTATTGATCAAAGAACAGTAAGAAAAATTCCTATTGGAAAAGTGGATAAGGTAACAAATAATGCATATTTCGCTCATCCTGAACAGCTACTGTTGACAATGTTGTTTGACTCAAGAAAATACATTCGGGAATTAGCTGTTAGGTGCATTCTGAACTCTAGAAATATGAAGACGAAGAGCTCGGATGGTGTACGATTTTTTAAGCGTCCTAAACTCAATTTTGAAACCGTTGGTTATGTTGATTTAGTTCATTGGCAAACTGTGTTGCAACAGAGCCACCTCTTACAATGCATGTAAAAGACCAACAATTGAAAGAAATGTGCAAAGAACAGCCTACAGAGTTCACTTTCGAGAAATTTCCCTGTCACACGGAAGCTGTGAAACGTTGTGTGAAACTAATAACCGAAGCTGCAATATAAGTTCGTGGTGAAACGGCACAAGATGGATACATTCGTGCCAAACTTCAAGCTAGGAAAGAACTTCCATCATTCGATAACAAGGGACAATATTATTCCAAAAAATAATATTCATTATGCATGAGGTATTATAAATCAAATTTGAAGATTTCTCATTCAAAATTTTATTATCTTTATATGTAATTCTAGAAAATGTATGATATTATTGCGTGATAATAATTACTATGATTAATAGTGCTATTTAATTAATTAGTCTATGATTTCAATTTAAGAAATAATTTTCACAATGGGTTTTAAAAAAATGCAATATTTTTGCATTTTTATCCAATTTTTGATGTCGGAAAGGAGTGGTTAAATGCTCATTAAAATCAATGAAACATTTTATGGGCTCGAAATGGCTCATTATATAGCATTTTCGGTGCATTCCAGCAAAATATTTGGAATTTAGTTTTTTTAAAAAAATTTCAACAAAACTTCATTTTTCTCATTTTTTTCGGTTTTTTAGTGTCAAATAGCGCCGGCTAGATATTTTTTAATATCCAAGAAATTTTTTGTGAGTGCTAACTAGCTGACCACGCAACTTTTGCGCGCTATCCAAAAATTGATTTCGAAAAATTTTTTTTTTCGGCTTATTTCGGCCCACCCTACTATACATATCTTATTATTATAAAAAAAATAGTTTAATTTTGTAAAAATATTTACTAACAATGTCATTTTTTATTTTAACAAGAAAAAATATTGTTTAATAACGAATAATTTTACAAAAATTAAATTAAAACTAAGTAAGTAGTCATTTAAGCAGTAAGTTACCACCCCTAAACCAGTGCAACAGAATTTACCATAGCTATTCAATAAATAAAAATTAAACTTACCTCCCTAAAAGTAACCTAAAATAATTTATTTAAAAAACTTATGAACAGATCACAGTATCGATTATTGTTTCTAAATTGATTACGTTATTGGCATATCATTAAATCCATTAATAATGACCTACTATAAATAACAAACGCATACTGTATGCAATACCCCCCCCCCCCCTTTTTTTTGAAAGAAGGTTACTTTCATGATTTATTTTTTATTCATTTTTTTTCCTAACAGTGGTTTGCTTTCTCAACGGAACTGAATGAGGAAATTAACTTTCGTTTTGTTGCAAAATAAAACTCAAATTTTCCGGCATGCCGGATTAATGCGAGGTACTATGGTAGTTAAAATATTACCAGATAGGTGGCGTTAAAAGCAGGGTAAATGTTTCACTATTTCACTTTGCCTCGCTATTTCATATTCCCCTACTTTGTAAAAAAGATGTTTTTCTGGATTATTATATTTTTTACGCTAAATGAAATGGTATAGTTGAATTCCTAAATTACATTTTGAATAATGTAAAAAAAAACTGTTATAAACATTGCAACAGACTGACAATTATGAAAGTAGCATTGTCAGTCAGCTACCATGCTTTACACATTTTTTTTTTAATCATCCAAGGTGGCCAAGGAGCCAATTCTTATGTAGAATGCATATTTTACATTGAATGGTACCAAATTCGTACTGTTTTGCTTTGGAAATATAGGTCAATTACCCGTGGAATTGCCCATTGATGACATTTGTATTTTTGAATTGTTTTACTCTTGTTACCCCTATTTTGAGACCCCCCTCCCATTTCTTTTAACAGACAGAGACAGGTCATGTGGGCATTTGGGCAAATGTCAGAAGAGCCAATCTATTTCCTGGGTGAAAAAGAGACGGTCAGAAAATACTCATCTATTTCATATATTTCAAAACATAAATGACTTTTTCGATTTTCATAAAACTGTGATCAAGAATGTGTCTTATTCAGGGTCATTGAGAGGAGAGAGTGCAACAAGAGCAAAATTCTCAAAGACCGGACACCCCGGTTTTTCCAGAAAAGTGACCCTCAATTTCATTTTAGTAATGCAAAACGAGCTGATGTGTGCATCACATGACTTCCTTTTACTCCAATTTTAATGTCATTTTCCCATTATTGGCAATTTTAATGTGATCAATAGTTTACTCTCTAAATATCACCACCAATCACCACCAGTGGCCAAATTAAAACCAAATTAAAAAAAAAAAAAAAAAAAAAAACGCCAAATTTGTCGTTAAGTTGGCGACAAAACTTAACGACCAAAGGACTGGCGATATATCGCCAAGTGTCCACCAAATTATAACACCACTTGAGTTTACATCGAAATTAACAATGATTTTCCCCCCAAAAGGGGCAAAAGACCACTTTAGAAACACGGGAAAGCAGCCAAAAGGGGAGGTGCACAACTAGAACCCTCTAGGAGTCTACGTACCAAATTTCAACTTTCTAGGACATACCGTTCTTGAGTTATGTGAGATACATACGCACAGACGCACATTCGTACATACGGAAGTCACGAGAAAAGTCATTGTAATTAACTCGGGGAATGTCAAAATGGATACTTCGGGTTTTTATACGTTCTTAGGCACTTATCCGCGTGTGGTCGGGTTGAAAGAAAAAAAAAAAAACTCAACATTCATTCAGGGGTGAGCAAAGTGGAAATTAAGGCCGAATTTTGAGAGAAAATTTTTTCGCGAATACAATACTTTCTTTTTTGTAAAAGGAAGTAAAAAGGAAAACTATCGCACTAAAAAAAGTGTGTCAAAAGTTAAAAAAAATAGAAAAATGTACAGACGAAAAAAAAAAAAGAAAAATCTATAAAGCTGGAAATGGAAATGCAATTTTCAAATATTATTCATGTAATACCTGAGAATCTGTATTATTAAGATTGTATTAGTCAAGGATTCTTTACAAATTTGCAATGCTTGTCTGCAATCATTCAGGGTGATTCGTAATAAAAGCAGGTTATGCATGTGAACGATCCCTTACAATTCGTCGCCGATTGGAGAATAATGGGGTCGTTTCCAAAATTTTTAAAAGTATTTTTTTCTGAAAGAACATGCTTAAAAGCATAGGATCTGACCATTTTTTAAATAATTTGTTTAAGTTTTATATTTAAAAATAGTTACTTTAACCGGTGCGCTTTCATTGTTTACGCTTCTGCCGATGACATCACAAATGAGGAAATGCCATTCACTGTTGCCATTCACAGAGCAAAATATTTGATTCGCATCTTTACTCACGTGTATTGGCAACGATATGGTTGATAGCAAGCATAGCGCAACTTTAATTCGCTTCTTGATTATCATAACGTGGAAACGTGGTAGAAAGACGCGCCAAATCGCATCACTTGTGACGTCATAAAGATCACGCCTTGCTTTCAAAATCGGACATTTAAAAAAAATATTAAAAAATAACTGTTGGGAAAATGAAAGTATTTTCTGGGTCCATGCTATTTTTTTAAACTCATTCTATAAATTTCAGTGACTAAAAGTAGTACTTTTGACTGAAGGAAACAACCCCATTGAAATGCAGCTCATTGGATCGCCGTTATTTTTAAAGCTTCTGTGATATTCAACTAGTATTTTTTAAATGTTACCAAATTTTATCTGCCTCGAATTTTCTAAAATTATCAATTGCTAGACTTCGCGCATGCGCGATGAGAAATTAATTGCTTTCAATGTTTATATTTCTTCAAATTTTCAAAGTTTTATTTCAAATTTTAGTGTGATGACGATTCTCTTGTATGCATTCAAGTTTTCTGACAGTTTGGAAAACCAAAACGGAAAATTCTGATTGTTAAGAGCCAAAAACTTGCGAACAAAATTGATGTTTTTGAATGAAATGCTTAAATTTTCGTAATTATGAGTGATACTGTTCAGTAAAATCTCAAGTTATTGTAATTAAGTGCTGAAATTTACAACATGCTCCGAGATTTTTACGATGAATTGATCAAAAAACGTTTGTGGTTTCATCAATTTGCTGCTGGTCCCCTAAATATATTTAATTTTTATTAAAACATTTTAGCTGAAGCATACCTTTTATGTGACAAAAGTTACAGAATAATTGTTCTCTTATTTCTCAAGAAATTCTTTAAAATGTAAATTTTTGCATGTGATGCAGTTTTTTCTTCTTTTTTTTACCAGTCACTGTACTTGACCTACCAAAATATTCACAAGTTACTTAATAATCTGAATTGTTATCTGTTTAACGCAGAATTACAGGTGTCCTGTGTGCAATACTTCGGACTTATTCTTTTAAAATAAGAAGTGTGGGAATTCTTTTAGTGAACATATTTAACCTTTCAGAAAACTCAAAAATCGCTGTCAAGCAAAACCTAAAGATGTTGAAAAACACATCTAGCCCCACACATTTCTTAACTTTTTTTTGATGCAAAATATCTTTCATGGATTTACTGTTGTAAACAACCTATTTATTTATTTATTCATTTTGAAATTTTATTTTTGAATTATTTCTTATTTGATGTAAATACTGGATGGCTTTCTCCGCAAGCGGTAAGGAAATCACTTTCTTACGAAGACAAAATTTTGTAGACGTATATAGAATTTTTGTGACTATTGCTATCGCTCTCGACATTCTATTCATTTATTTTTTCTTTCTTAACTCTTGCAGATAGTAGAGATTTTCTTGCAGAGAAAAGGGGGAACTTCTTTTACTCGTCTAGAGCAGGAAATCTCAAATTCTTAACCTATATTGTACATTTAGGAGCACCAAGTTTTTAATATAGGGCCATTCCGCGGAAAATGGTCATTTTGTCCCGCACGTGATGCCTCATTTATTTCATTAAAAACAGTTCTTTAAAATATTAATGGACATTTTTTTTCTGCTTAACAAATTGCAAACCTATGTCGGATTTCGTAAGCGAAATATTCCGTCATTACCCTTGAACATTGTTCTTTTATGAACCGTCACGTGCGGAACAAAGGGTTGACTTTTTCGTGGAATGGCCCTATACTGCCTTGTGCAGGTAAACGGCAGTATCTGCTGAAATGAGTTTTCGATATATTTGAAGAAATGTGTGTCGGATTCAATACTAACAAAAGGGAAATCTCGGAATTAGACAGTTTTAAGTTTGGTAAGACCTCATTTGGAGTATGCTGTTCAGTTGTGGTCTCCTTATCTTAAGAAAGATATTAATGTATTGGAAAGGGTTCAAAGGCGGGCTACAAGGCTAATAAATGGACTTACTCATTTAGACTACGATTCCAGGCTTAGAATGCTAAAAATGTACAGTCTTGAGCAAAGAAGAGACCGAGGGGACATGATTCAGTTTAAATTTATTAAAATGAAAGGTGTTACGGGGCTAAAGTTAAGCACTGAAAACAAGGCAAGAGGTCATTGTTTTAAGCTATTTAAATCTTTGGCTAACATGGATATTAGGAAAAATTATTATTTTAGCAGGGTAGTGGAACCTTGGAACAGCTTACCGGAAGAGGAGGTAATGAGCAAGGGAGTAGATAGATTTAAGAGGGCCATTGATCTTCACTGGGGATTGTAAATTGACTATGACCAGGCTAGCAGGACCCAAAGCCAGTTGCTGGTCGTCACTTTTGTATTTGAAAACCAAATGAGCAAGCTTGTACAGTAAAGCTAAGGTACAATAGACGACAAAAATGCGAAGAAAAAAAAATGAAAAATTTGCAGTTACTGCTCTTTACCTGCACACGGCAGTATAGCTTCTCTTAGTGGGGGAGGGGGAGATAATTTAGGAAAATCGCTCGCCATTGGCTCACATGTTGTGTCTCTACATAGTATAAAATGAAGTCTCCAAAAACCGTCTGTGTATTTGAACTCGCAAAACTCGAGAACTGCCCGGCCGATTTCGCTGAAATTTTCACAATTTGTTCCTTTAAGTCCTGAGAAGGTTTGCAGACCAGTTCGAAAAACATTCGATGAATTGTTCTTTTTTTATTCCAATTTATGTCCAATTTTCACAAAAATTCTCAAATATGGGGGTGAAAAATTACTTGCACATATTAATATTACATATCGTTAGAAAGGGTAGAATTTTCCGCGTTCTACGCAATTTGTTTCAATGCTCTAACTTTATTAAGGCGGGAGTTATTTGCGCTTTTAGCTCAAATGTTTTTAGTCTTAGCTGAAAATTAGGTACTACTTTCTTTATTAAATAAATCAATAAAAAGTGAAGGAATTGTCCCACACCTTTCTTTTTGACGCCATTTGAAAAAGCGACCTTTTTTACTCCAGATCTAACTCGACCTGTGGTCGAAAAAATAAGCTTTTATCTCGAAAGGAAAAAAAGTTACAAGCCTTTTTAAATCAAGTTTAAGAAATCTATATCGCATTCAAATTGTGAACCATTTTCTTTCGCGTTTTAATTCCTTAAACTTATTTTATTTTGTTTCCATGGTTGCGCATTTGAAATCCATCCTTCTGGATTAAATTTCTTAAGAGTATTTTAATATCTGTCGTCATTGTTTGAAAAGGAAATCATGATGTTTTTTTATTCATTTTTTACCCCTGATTGTTGAATATACGTCACTTGACACAATTTTTATTTTCAAGGTAGACCGGGAAAAGCCGGTCAACGCAGTTAGTGCCACATAAAAAGTAAAAATAGAAATATTTTAAAAGAGAGGGGGGGGGGGATTTTGAAATTTAAAGCTAGATTGCAGTAAAATTTGGAATAAATTGAACATTACGAAGGACATTGCAAAAAAGATAGTTTTTTCAATGACTTTAGGAATATGTGCTAGATGAATCTCTTTTGTTCAAAACTTGTATTATAAACAATCAAAGACAAATAATTAACTAATTATATTTTTCCATGTTATTGCAATATCAGAATTTTAATATTAGCAAAAAATAAATAACTAAATTATTGTTTAAAAAATATGCTTTTTTTCTTCTTCTTTCTTTATTTTCTTTATTTAAAAAATTCGCAATGTGCCATTTGAAAAACTGCAGCGAAACTCTGAAGAATATATTTCTTCATGTGCGGACCAAAAACTTCTAGCTAAATACTAAGAAAAAATATCAGTAAATGACCGAGGTAGCAAATTCTGAGGCATGTTATGAGGGGCTGGCTGTTTTTCCACGAGCGAGTTTTTACTGGTTTTCTTTCACAATTGCCGCAATTAAAAGAAACCTTTCGGTAACGGCATCAGTTTTATCCTTTGACCCAAATTTTGTCCAAACTGCAAACACCTCATGCAAACTCCCAGTTATTGTCCGAACTAACAGGTAAAATGTCCAGTTAATAAGGAAATAATAACGTCCGTTTCCTCCACTGACGAAACCACCAAAAAGACTTTCACCAGCTATCATTATCGAAAGTACACCGATTTAAATTGTGACGTCAGATCCACTCCTAGTTGCCATCCTATGAACCTGAATCTAGGTGACACAATTTTAACTCCGCTTCCTATAAATACTTTCCAAGGGCAATGTGCCGTTGCAATTATGTCCCATTTTATACATTTTTCTCTCTGCGGTGTTGAGTTTTTCCACTGTGTGTGGGAAAGGTCACGGCTGCGATTGCTTCAGAGGAAGTATTTTTTCTGGAAGACAAAAGACTTGTTGTTTTAGACTTTCTGTTAGTCTTCAACAGGTGGTGGAAAACCACTTTTTTTGGTTCCTTCCGTCGTTTCCAATGCGGATGCTGCAGTGTCAATATTCCTTATCATCATGTTTATTGCAATAGCGGTCTTCTTGATCATTGTAATTGCGGAAAACATGCACAAATAAAAGAAATATTATTATCTTCCACATTTAAAATGTGTGATGTTGTGTGAAATTCTCTTTTGAATATTTCACAGATAAAAAAATCACGCAAACAATGCTTGGAAACAGGTTTTACAAAAGCTTTTACTGATAGCGAACTGTAGTTGGAAAAAATATTTGGAAGAACTCACCTTGGTCTTTGAGGGACAAAATTTTATGTTAGAAAATAAATGTTTATTTATCTCAAAAGTTGATTTTTTTTTTGCAAATTACTTTTAAAAACCTATGTTTTAATAGAAAAACACCGATATTTTTGTCACAGAAATGACCAAGAAATCTCTCACATTTTATTGAAGTACTAAATAAATTAAAAAAAGAAAGAATGGAAGAAAGAAAGATTGGAATTGAATTCCAAGAAGCTTCAGGCCCCACACTCCAGGGACCCGTCTCCCGTATCTACTACTATTTGTGGTTTAACCGGTTGAATAGGGCCCTGAAGACCGCTGTTTTTTTGATCCAGACCAGAAGCCGAGCAATCCCTGGTCCAGTACCCCAGAGGTATTGATTTATTTGCAGGACTTTGTGAACACGACGTACTTAACTTGCCCCTGTCACCATTAACGAACATGGAGGATCATCGACCGGCTGGCATCGAACCCGGAACCCTTCTGTTCCGAGTTCGACGCTTTACCGGTAATACTACCACGGCTCCTTTGAGGAGGAGTGACCGAGTCGGACTCTTGGAATTACTAACCTTCGACTCCCGACTCCGACTCTTTTACCCCAAAATCAGTTCGACTCCGACTCTTGGAATTTCTATCCTTCGACTCGCTACTCCGACTCCATTACCCCAAAATCAGTTCGACTCCGACTCTTGGAATTGCAAACTTTTGACACCCGACTTCGACTCCTTTACCCCAAAATCAGTTCGACTTACCTTCGACTCCCGACTCCGACTCTTTTACCTCAAAATCAGTTCGATTCCAACTCTTGGAATTACTAACCTTCAGCTCCCGACTCCGACTCCTTCACCCCAAAATCAGTTCGACTCCGACTCTTGGAATTACTAACATTCGACTCCCGACTCTGACTCCTTTACCCCAAAATCAGTTCAACTCCGACTCCACGACTCCAACTCCTTGCCTCCGATTTCGTAGAAGCCCTGGTTCCAATCTATATAAAAACTGTGCCTTCTTCATTTACGAGTGGAAATGTTTCCTTGACCCGTCAGACAAATAAACCAATATGTATCATAGATAGCAAGACACACTTCCTCAAAGGTGGTGATACATCCGCTCCAAAGTGCCGCTGGTAGTGACGATATCCACGGAGAATATGTGGTTCGACACGGTTCTCGGTCCTCGACCTTTATTTTATTCATGAAAGGCAATCAAGCTGGCTTCTTAGGCATCGCTTCTTCCCCCTCTTCACTTTCGATCGAATCGGTTTTGTTTATGCCTGCCCCTTTCTTGAACTTTCTCTGAAAGAACTTTCTTTTTAGAGAAAGCGTTTTCAATAGGTTCAATGTGCATCATTATGATCTGAATTATTTGGTCTGCGTTTAGAGCGTCATTACGGCACAAAGGAGTATTGTTTTTAATTGGCTAGAGACGTATTTAGAATGTTATTAAAATAAGAGTGGAATGGTTTGTATTTATCTATCACAATGGAGGAGGTTTTACGGACGTAAATATATTTTACTTGAGGTGAAGACTAAGACAAGGAAAATTCAGAGCAGAAGTGTAAATGGTAACATTCTTAAAATAAAATTTAATCATGTTACATAATTAAAGCTTGTTTATTAACTAATATTTAAAAAAGAAAAAAAGAAGAAGAATAAAAGAAAGAAAGGCTCTGAGTGGAGACCTCATATTTCAACGAATCTTGTGGTTCAGAACACATATAAAGCTTAAATATATATTTTTTAAAAAATCTAGATAAGGATAAAAATTTTCTAAATGGAAGGTAATTTATGTTCTATTCTGCACTCCTGACAATGTGTATGCCAAATTTTCATGACGATCAGTTGAGTAGGTACGGCGTGAAATCGTAACAAACAAACAAACTCACTTTCGCATTTATAATATTAGTAAGGATAGTAAAAACTAATATTAAACTAAAAATGTAAAATACCCCTAAAACTAAGGACCGAACTAATATTTTAAAAAAATTTCGCACGTCACAACACATGTTAAAATGTAAATACACAAAAATGTGTTTTAGATAACATGGGAAAACATGGAAAACTAAAATTAATCACCTCTACTGAGTTTTGCAAGTCACAAAAGCAGAATCAAGAGGAAAAGTTGAAAATCCATTTAAAAGCTTTAATTTTTAAAACTCATTGCAAGCTTTTTATTTGTAAACAAATTTAAAATGGCAACAGATAAAAATGTTAAACTCTTTGTTAGAGCTTTCTCTCCTTGTCTGCCAACAATGAAATCATTACCAATCGTTTGAATAAAACAGAACTGTGTTTAAAATTTGCTAAAAAATGTTATAGTTTCAATTCTATTTAAGATGGATTTTTGATGGAAGTTCCAAACATCCAGCCCAGAAAAAATCGTTTTTTTTTTTTCAATTGGTGCGAATATTTTAAATATTCGAGAAAGTTTTCACTACCAATTGCGAAAGAATGCTAAGTCGGTGGTTTTTAGTTAATGTCTGTGGCAAAAAGATGAGACCTAGCTAATAAAGCTCTCGATCAAGTCACCTAAAAATATTAAAACCGGTTCATCCAATTAAGAGCTACGGTGTCCATAGACAGACACACAGATGCAAAAATACGTCAAACTTATAATCACTCCCTTTTTTTTCCCGGGGGTTGATAAATAATCTCTCTAAAGAGACGAGTATGTGAGGAAAGGGGGTGGGAAGATCACATTGAAGTTCAATGTTCAGTTATTTCATGAAATTATCGATCATTTAAAAATAGTTTCTAAACTAATAATTTTATGGGTATCTAAAATTAACTAAGGCTTAGCTTGACGAGAGAAAACAATTTTTTACAAACAATAGATATTACTTGAGCAATTTCTCTGCAACCTACTTCGATGTTAATTAATTTTCGTTTATGGGTGTTAAACTAGGCGAATATAGTTGTCTCATGCAGTCATTATTATACCATGCTAACAACTGAAGTCCATCTAGCCTCCTTTTTTCTTCTAACTTCGAGTATCCAAATTATAGAATGTAACTCCATTATGGCTTAGGTATAAATACAGACTACCGTTATAGACGGAGTCATGCCGAAGAATTTAGGGTTTTGAGCACGAAAAATTTCTGACGCTGTTTGGGTGTCCATAAAAATCATCAAATCGGCAAAGAATAAGGCACCTAGATGGGCCTAAACGTTACTTATTAACAGAGCCTACGCGAGTCAAGGCGGGCTATTTGTCAAATTGATCTCCGGGGACCCTCCGACCCGAAGTTATATTTGTTAAACCTATACTGCTTTGATTCCTTGCCGTCCCCTCACAAAGGTAGGGTCTCTAGTTTCAGACTAGGCTGACATGACCTTTTATCGGCCTTACTTATTAATTTCATAAGCAATGAAAGGAAGTAATACTATTTTATTTACTCCTTAAAATAATTAATGAATTGAAAAGATTTTCTGCAATCATTTACATTTTATTCTCAACTAGTGGTACCCGCACGGCTTTGCCCGTAATAGAAAAATTAAAAGGTCTTTTGGTTCGCCTGTATATTTACAAATAATGTATGGTGAATTTTCTCGCCAATTGATTTGTATCCATGTTACGGTTCCACTTTATGATAATTTCGTATCTCGCCAATTCGCTAGTGCCCATGTTACGGTTCCACGTTATGATAATTTCGTAATTTACTCGTCCATCTTATGATAGTTTTGTTCTTAAAATTGGAATACGTCGAATTTTCGAAAAATCGCTTCGAGGTGCACACCCCATGCTACAAACTAACTTTGCTCCAAATTTCATGAAAATCGGCCGAACGGTCTAGGCGCTATGCGCGTCACAGAGCTCCAGACATCCAGACATCCTCCGGACATCCAGACAGAGAGAGACTTTCAGCTTTATCAATAGTAAAGAAGTATTTAAATACAGCGTTGATGGATAATATTGTCGATGGTTTTAGTAGAGTCATGAACCCCAAGACCATCCCCGTGCATTTGCTCCTGGTGTAACATGGGTTAAATTTTTGCACGGAAAGCAAGACGAGGGGTTTTTGTTTTAAGCTATTCAAATCTCAGGTTAACCTGGAAATTAGGAAAAAATACTACTTTAGTAGGAGTCGTGGGCACTTGGAATAGCTTACCGGAAGAGGCGGTAATGAGCAAGAGGGCGGATAGCTTTTAAAAGGGCCATTGATCTTCATTGGGGACTCAAAAACTGACTAGAACCAGCCTAGCTGGGCCCAGAGCCTGTAGCTTAGGGTGACAAAATACATGTAAAAAAGTTGATCCTAGATAACAGGACACCTCTCAATATTTTTAGACGTGTGGATAGTAATATACTGGAAGAATTTTAGCTTCCTATTTCAACTGAAAGCGGGTGCTCAACCCCCTCCCCCAAACTCCATACCTATGGGGAAGGGGGTTAAAAAATACATTGAACTGAAAAAACAATGCTACATATTATAATATACACTAGTAATATGCAAATATATTGCAAAACAATAGTTATTTACAAAAAAAGAACTGGGGAAGTTAAATGTTTCTAAATTTGTGGCATTTTCTACGCTGTTAAATTAAGGGGTCATTGAGCACCCTCTTAAAATATGAATATGAAGCTAAAACTTTTACATCATAATACTATTAGTAAGGCTAAAAATAGTAGGGGGTGTCCTGAACTCTAGCTGAAAAAAGTTTTTTTGAACCACCCTAATGTATCTGGTCATCTCATTTGTATTTGTATTTCTTTTGCATATTTCATGCATGATTTCATCAACATGAAATAATGGAACTGGAATTACGGCCAAAATACGGAAAAAGAAAGCGAATGAGAGGGAGAAAAAACTTTTTTACTTTTGTGGAACTGATGCCAGGCCCTTAATTATCTTCTATGTTGCCACTTGCCAGCAGATCAATTTCGAGTTCACTGCTAGCCTGAAGCTGTCAATAAATAATTTCGCAAAACAAACGTATTTTCAGAGACAATGGATGTTGCAATTTTGTCATGAATACTACTGAATGTATCTATTTTTTACTTTCTACGAGGAAAAAAGATATTTTTTTCTTGTATATTTTTATCTGAGATTGGAACGAAATTCATTTCGTTTCGCCTTACACGCTATTAGTTACGCTTTCATCATACTTAAAAATTATATTATTTGTTTGTGTTTTTTCTTTTGCCAAATTTCATTTAGCTCTTATCTTTTGTTTTATTGTAAAAGAATTTGTTGTAAAAGATATTAATGTGTAAACTTTTATAGTTCAATTATCATTCCTATCTCAGGGCCGCCCTAATGTATCGACCATCGAGCTTGGTTTTATTAGTTTGGGGCAGGGTTCGCCGATATATATCATGATATATATCACGATATATATCCGATATTTATTTTGAAAATATCATGATATTTTGATATTTTTTATATTTATTTTTTCAACTACGGTATCTTTAATACAAAAATTATTAATCACAGTAATATTGTTTATTTATTATTGAAAATCACCAGAAAGTTATATACTATATTTTTATGATGTGTTAATACATCATAACAAAATAATATAATATCTCTTTTTATTTTATATTCATAAAAATATTAGTTATGTAACAATTTTATCATCAAAGTAGTTCATATCAAAAGTGCCTAATTAAATATTAAACGTTGGTCAGAAATAAAGAAAATGTCTTATGACTGTCTTATAACTTCATTAAAATTGATAAAAATGTAAAATGAAATATTAAATATAAGAAATGAAAGAAACCTTAACTTTAAATCAACATTGTAATAATAATATAGAAAAATAAACAGTGATTTGAGGATACTTTTACTATTTTGACAACTTTAGTTAGTGCTGATTGAAAATATCAGATATATATATGAAAATATCCGATATATAACAAAATATCCGATATATATCAAAATATCCGATATATATCAAAATATCGGATATTTTCGATTTTTTCGAAAATATCATGATATTATCGAACCCTGGTTTGGGGTCACCTATAGATTTATTTGTTAAAAATAAAAAATAAAGAATTAGTACATAAGAATTAAAATATTATGCTACATAATGTCACGGAACAGATTGTGTGAACACATATTCATTATTACACATAATGAAACGGTTAAATTTGAAGGGCTTGTGACAAGCCACAAAGAGTGACTTTTCGATCAAAATTTTTGTCGACTCTTTTTATTTTAGTTTTCCCTTTATAACTCCTAAACTAGCCAACTTTTGATTGAAATGCGGGTAACCGTTTTAAAGCACATTAATTTTTGAAGAATTTAAGCTCAAGTGGTGTTCTGTACGACCAATCGTTTAGGAGATATCGTACTTCACAAATGGCCATTTTTGGCGAAAAAAAAATGTACTTTGATCACATTCCACGCCAAATATCGACATGAATTCCCACTTTACTAGAAAAAAAAAAAGCTTGACATACAGTTACAAAAATTTTAATTGGCTTTCATTTAAGCCAAAATTTTGGTATCAGACGAATTTGAAATGAGATTCAATTATTCGATGACAGACAAGCAGAGACACACAGAATAAATGAAAATGAAAGTTCACTCATTCTTTTTGCAAAAGCAAATGAAACTGTCCAGGTTCATCACATCAAACGTAAAAGCTTCAGCGAACAAAACATTTTAAGCGAATTTACACTTATTGAAAACTCATTCAAGCAGAAAGTATGGAAAATAGGGATGCATATCTAGAATCATCAACCAAAATGCTTCCATTTTTTCACGTAGCAGATCTCGATTTCTACGCAAAAACTTCTCGCCTTAATTTACATGAGATGTGGAAAACGGAATGAAGAAACTTCACGGTTTTGCGAATCAATAAGTTTTTGCCTAGTTTGTGAGCATACTTGTGTGGTGAACAGGTTCTAATGAAGCTAAAGGAGAGTCTGAAATAACTAATCCATAGCTGTAACATATTAAACTATTCAGCTGTGTGCTTTTTCGATGAGTTTAATGAATTATGTTCATGTTAAACTTTATTGGAGAACTGGAATGACTCTGGGTCGTTTTTACTGTCTTCGGATACATCAGAACGACTGCGCGCTAGCGCAATATGATTATATTTGACTTCTTAACAGCAAAGTGCTCCTTAAGAAACGCTTTTCCAAATCGTGTAATAAACGACACCTCAATGACGAGTTGCTCCCTAGGTTTGGACTTGAGGGCATTGAAGAAAAAAACAACTAGAAAAACTGATTGAAACATAATCCGAACCGCCATCGAAAAAAAGAACATCTTAACAGAGCGTGATCGATGATGAAGAGGATGTGGATCTACTTTTTTTGCTGTTTTTGTCTCAAACATTCAAAATATTTGTTTCCAGAAAACTGCCAAAGTCCAGTAAATTTGTATTCAGCTTTATTATAATTTTTTTTTTCAACAGAGGAAAAATGCAATACCTCTTAGATTCGTACTTTTTCTTCACGCAGTTAGTGGATGTGATACCATATCTTCCCATGTCTGGCTAAGCAAAACAAAACTGTGAGGTGATTTTCAAACGAACTGGTATAAGGTTGACCAGGCCACCATAGCTTTCTTTCCTGAAGTGAGTCCCGAAGCTTTCAGTAGAAGCTGTAGGGATGGAGCTGGTTGCTCTGTATGGAAATGAAACATCCCACGATATCCTGCGACAGAACATTCAGTTCCACCTGTTCCTCAAAGCAGCATGTAATGCAACTGTGAACCGTCTTTTTTAGTCTTCAACCAAAAGACTTGCTTCATTCCATTCGTATCGCAAGTACCGACAAGTAAAAAAATGGTAGGCAGAGCAGAAGGATGGATCAGAACAGAGTTGGTCGAAGGCCAACATAAATTTTGTGATTGGTTCGTCACCAATCACTACATTAAACGATCCAGCCTCACCCTCCTTTTCAGATTTCTGTCATTTTAGTGGAAAAAAAAGTCATTTTAGTGCATATGGGAGTATGCTGTTGTTGCAGAACTGATCTTAGCTGCTCAGCTTTGTGCAATCTGCCATTTGAAAAGACTGCCCACCACATATTTGCCATTTTAATCGACAGAATTGAACCTAACGTCGACCTTCTTTTTTCGGTTCGGGAGTACAATAGTATTCATCAAATACAGCATAAAAATCGGGACATTAAGTGTTTTTAATTTTTAAGATGCGTTTTAATGAAAAAACTAACATGTAAATACAGTTTCATCCTTTTGAAATCATTCTGTTTTTTTCTTTTGGCCATATCTCTCTTATTCTAACGGGTAGTGTTTTGCTCTGAAAGTCTTTTGTTCAAAAATATTATCTATTCAAAATCAAACTCGGTAGATAACTTTCCAGTCGAAAAACGAAATACGGCCGAAAATTCATCAATCTGAAAGGGGAAAGGAATGTTTGCTTTACCTGCATAGGGCTGTCAACTATTGACCTATTTTATTTTATTTTATAACCGCTCTGTTTTGCCAGCACACATAACTTACATAAACACGCATTAGAGTCTTATTATATCCTTCTTTGCCCCTTTTTTTTAGAATATGGTCTTCCATATTGTCTTGAAAAGTGTTTTGCCTCATTTCTTCAAAAATCGAATTTTCCGATTATTTGTTGGTTTTGCAATTGTGAAAGAACTATTAAAGCTATAGACTTCGTTTTTGGCTTAAATGAAAGCCATTTAAAATTTCTTTAACTGTATGTCAAGTTTTTTTCTCGTAGAGTAGGGCGTAAAATGTGATCAAAGCATATTTTTTTTTATTTTTCGCCAAAAATCGCCAATTTGTGAAGCACGATATCTCCTAAGCTATTGGTCGTACAGAACGCCACTTGAGCTTAAATTGTTCAAAATTTAATGTGCATTAAAACGGGTACCCACATTTAAAATCAAAAGTTGGATAGTTGGAAAAACTAAAAAAAGTCCGAAAATTTTGCTGTTGTTTCGCGAATTACGCAACGTTTTTGAAAACTACAAACTTAGATTTACACTACCCTAACTGACCCAAACAACATATTAAAAATCCGAACTACATCGCTTTTTGCAATTTTAATGTCTAAAATGGCTAGACTACTTATTCTATACAGATTTCGAACAATTATTTTATGTTGTAAAATAAAGAAAAAATGCCTAAAATGAACAAAGCGATATTAAAAAACAAAAATATGTAATTTTAAAAAAATGTCAAATCAATAAATAAATACCAAAATAAAATAGAAGTGTAATATTTTGATTAAAAAAAGGAATTACTCTTATATTTTAAAGCCCTTTTAGCGTAATTTTCTCCCAAAAGTTTTAAACATAGAATAACTTTTTAAACTAAGATTGTGAATAAGTTATACAGATAGTTTCTCAAGGATTGACTCCGAGTATCTCTGGGGGTCAGCTGAACTTATTGAGATGTTATTCAAGGAATAGATAACCACCTGAAAGTACACGCAATATAACGACTGCCCGTTTATGCCATCCAGAGACTGTAGTTTCGTCCTTGTTATGGACTCTTCAGTCTGGAATAGACAATAACCGAGCTGGGGAAACACCACACACACGCACACACTCTGCCTTTCACAAGTTATTTTTTCTTTTCATACGTAGCACGACAAAGCACTTAAAAGTCAGTATCCAGTTTTCAAGAATTATAGCAACGGCGGTTTAAACATTAACTTCTTAATGGAATTAGGGAAAATTTGAAAAGTATCAATACCGCCGAAGAAAAATAATTTATTGGGCTGATAACATTCCCAGTCATGCACAAATTCCTGTTAAATATCTTTGAGCTTATTTTTAACGATCGAATTTTTGAAAAAACATGTAGCTAATTCTGCTGTTGAACAATAGGGGGATACTTGAGGGCAATCATTTATTAGTCTTTAATCTCCTCTCTTTTTTCAAAAATCAATTTTTCCTAGCTTAGTGTAGAGTTTCCCTATCTAAACAATCATTGTGCGATGAATTTAAATCTTCTGTTTGATTGTTATTCTTTAATATCTTACATGCTTCAAAGATTTCTGCTGTGTTTGTTTTTTTCTTGTGGGAATAGTGGTTCGCAGTTTTTTTCTTTTTTTTAGTACTCAACAATAAGTTAAAAGGATTGCTTTAGAAAATTGCGGTTTAATTTCTCCGAAGAAAACCAAAGCAAATCATCAAGCACTTAAAGCAATTCTCCAAAAAATGCTCTTCAAAATCTGACGTTTTTCAGATAGTTGTGTCTTTAATATTTTCCCCGTTTTCCTTAAAGAATCTATTAACTGGATAATGGTTTTGTGATATTATCTTCTCATTTAATAAAATGATTTCTTTCTAGGTAACTATTTATTTATTTGTTCTTTCTTAGCCTATTTTTGCCCTCAAAAATAAAAGAAAGGAGAAAAAGGCACGAAAGAAAGCTTAATGCTTCTTAAAAATATCACAAGAAAAAAAATAAATAAATAAATAAATAATAAAATAAATAAATAAATAAATAAAACAATTTGATAAATGTCTAGCATTTTAAAATTGGAAAGTAGAGTTTTGAGGTGGGGAAAATGTGTCTGTCTGTCTGTCCCCCCCCCCCCCCGACCACTTTTGAGTAAATAGTTCAGTTTGAACAAACTTTTTTTTGTTAGAAAGATCTCCGCGAATACACTTCACTCCCACACCTTACTTTTGGATTTTAACAACTTTTCGTTAAATTTTGAACTGTTCAAAAAAAAAAAAAAACTTCGGGGAAATTTAAAGCAAATATAAATCTTGAACTTAAAATAAAATTTTTGTGAAAAGTTCTTGAGGAAGAACATGTTTCGAAATTATCTTTTTGATTTGAACAATTTTTCGTTCGGTTTTGAACAGTTCAAAAAGCCGTAATATTAGCTCCTTCGGGGAAACTTAAGGTCAATATAGATCCAGAACGTAAAAGCGGATTTGCTTCAAACAAACTTGGTTAGAAAAATCTGTTAATGAACAACATGTATAGAAATGATAAATTTGATTTGAACAATTTTTGTTCAATTTTTAACAATTAAAAAAAGTGACCAATAGCTTCTTTGGCGAAATTGAAGACAAATATAAATTCCGAACTTATATATAAAGGCAGATTTGCTTCAAACAAACTTTATTGGGAAAAGCTCTTGATGAATACTATTCATAAAAAATAGCTTTTTATTTGAACGATTTTCTGTTCAGTTTTGAACAGTTTTAAAAAAACATAATATTAGTGCTTACTTACGAGAGAACTTAAGGTCAATATAGATCTCTTGAACTCAATGGCGGATTTGCTTCCAACAAACTTTGCTGGGAAAAGCTTCTGATGAAGAACATATACAGAAAAGTTTTTTTAAAAGCTATTTTAAGGGTATTTAAGGCTTTTATAAGTAGGCTAGAAAATCGATGTTGGTATACGGGATCGGGAAAATAGGCTCATTTAGTTCTGGACGGAACTTCTTGTTTGAAAGTTGAGAGTGTATTCTACAGCAGAAAATGATATTCGTAGTAGTAGTCTTCTCATTCAATACGTAAATAAGAGAAGTTGTAAGAGGTAAATAAAACGAGCTGATGTGTGCATCACATGACTTTCTTTTACTCCAATTTAATGTCATTTCCACATTATTGGCAATTTTAATGTGATTCAATTGTTTACTCTCTAAATATCACCACAGTGGCCAAAGTGAAACCAAATTTTAAAAAAAAAAATTGCCAAATTTGTCGTCAAGTTGGCGAAAAAATTTGGCGGCCAAAAGACTGGTGATATATCGCCAAGTGTCCGACAAATTATAACACCACTTGAGTTTACATCGAAATTAACAATGATTTCTCCCCAAAAAGGGGTAAAAGACCCCCTTAGGAACATCCGAATGCAACCAAAAGAGAAGGTGCACAAGTAGACCCCACTAGGAGTCTACGTGCCAAATTTCAATTTTCTAGGACATACCGTTTTTGAGTTATGCGAGATACATACACACATACGCACATACATACGTACTTACGGACGTCACGAAAAAATTCGTTGTAATTAACTCGGAGGTCGTCAAAATAGATATTTCGGGTGTCTGTACGTTTCTAGGCATATATCCACGTGTGGTTGGGTCGGAAAAAAAACTCAACATTAATTCGGGGGTGAGCAAAATGGAAATTGAGGCCGAATTTTGAGTGAAATTTTTTTCGCGAATACAATACTTCCTTTTTTGGAAAAGGAAGTAAAAATCAGTCGCCCCATCCTTGAAAAATTCCTGGATACCGCAAGGGGGGTGGGGTTTGGAATTGAGTGTAGCATGTTAAAGAGCACCTCTCTTTCTAAGACGCACTCAGATCCAAAATCTGAATCACTCTTTCTGAGATAACATCAAAAATTTATAGATCAGCTCACTGATAGCCTTAAACCACAATCGAATTCCTTCTCTTCTTCGTCAGTTATACACTTTCGATTCTATATTAACCGCAACGAAGCGAATCGAGAAAGTGGAAAACCCACGAAAAACTCTCTCTCTCGGCTCAGACCCCGTCTCCCCAACTTTCTTCGGTGATTACTTTTCGGTTTTTTGTTTTCTTTTTAGTGTGCCTTTTTTTCCGCCTTTCGCAGCGAGCTCTCCGAAAGTGGGCCTTACCTGGCATGAGGTCAGTGGCAGTGAAGTGAGTGTGTTCCCATTTTGTGATCTCCGCAAACGAGAAGACATGTGGAACTCTTAGACAGTCGACGAAGATTTTTAACAATCGCTGAACGGCAATATGCCTGTGCAGAACTCGCGAATGGCTTTTTGTCGTATTGTTCAAATTAGTTATTGTTCACGTTCGGTGAAGTGTTTTTTGCGGTAAGATGCTGTAAATTTTAGTGCTAAGTCATGCTGTTTGGAATGGAGTGTAAGAAATTTTGGAATACTGGACAGGTATGACTTTTTTTCTTTTTGGATTCATTGGAGTAATGTTTTAGTGTTGGATCTTAATAGTCAGAAATGCATTTAAAAATTCTACGGTTTTAACATCTTACTTTATAAGAACGGAGTAAAGATTCCCGAATGATCAGTTTTGAGCTTTTAATTTTACTCCAACTGCCGAGACTTGTACTATTATATTTTACAGTTCAATAAAAATGTGTGTATAAATGTTGGAAATTGTACGGTACTTATGTCAAACGTAGGCGGTCAGAAAATTGTTCCTGGTGCACCAAAGAGTTTAAAATAAGTAAATCTACGCCAGTAAAAAAAGATTTATCCTCCCGTGGTACAGGTTTCGTTTTTTCTCCTCTTTTGTACGTAAGCTTTATTGTACAAACTTGCTTATTTTGATTTGCGCTGGAAAAAAAGTCTAACTCTAACATTTCCTTATTAGTACTGAATCCAAAACGCGTTTCTTCAAATATTTCGAAAACTCATTTCTGCAAATACTGCCGTTTACCTTCCCATGACAGTATAAATGTTTGTCCCGTATACGTACAAACTCAGTATACGTCGAATCATCATCAGACTTGGTGAGGAGGTACTTTGACGCCCGGAAATTCCCATTGAAAGGTTTTCTGAGCGCTTGGGCTTTTCACTTTTTACTCCAGGGTCTCCCGTACCTACCACTATTTGTGGTTTAAACAGTTGGATGGGACCCTGAAGACAGCTCTGATTTTTTTGATCCAGACCAGTAACCGAGCAATCCTTGGTCAAGCACCCCCCAGAGGTATCGTTTCCAGGCCCGAAAATAGGTCATGTCAGCCTAGTCAGAAACTACGGGCCCGGGCCTTTAGGGAGGGGGGGGGGCAGGCGACACTGACGCAAAAAAAGGAAGAAAAAAGAAAGGAAGGAAGAAAGAAAAAGGGGGAAAAACTCCGAATAAAAGAAAACGTACAGATTGAGTAAAATTTACTTTTTTATTACTTACTGTTGAGGCACTTAAAATAGAGTTAATTGTTTTCTAGTATACAGTTTTGATTTTCCCCCTTCTCCTTTTTTTTCTTTTTGCCCTTTTCTTCTTTCTCCTTTTTTCTTCTTTTCCCCCTTTTCTTTTCTTTTTTCCTTTTTTTGGAGGGCGGGAGGGGTCCGGCAACATAACTGACAAGGGGCCCGCTTTGGTTCTCTGCGGCCCTGATCGTTTCACTTGGCGGACTTTGTGACCACGAGCATATTGAACGTCCCCCATTAACACTTGGACTGCGGGCTCAAAACCGACGATTAATGCCATACGAGGCTCAACCACTATGCCACCCATTATGCCCCCGGGAATTCTCAATTTGCCAAATAAAACTCCAAATTTCGACGAATGATGATAATTTTGCCGAATAAATCTCTTAGTTTCGCCGAAGTTTCTAGTTTTCGCCGAATGATGATAATTTTCCCAAATGGAACTCCAAATTTCGCCGAATGATTATAATTTTGTTGAACAGAACTCTAAATTTTGCCGAATCGTCTGACAAAATTTTCCGATTAAGGAAATTTTTAGAAGGTCACGGTGACCTCCCGTGGGACCCCCTGCTTACTTAAAAAAATATTGACGGTGCAAGCTATTATTGATTTTGATAGAGAAGAAAACAAAAAAAACGCAAAAATGCATAAAATCGAGATCACTGTGTTATAAATAGCCTAAAACGGAGTTTGAATTCATAACAACTTGCCCTTCACCTTGCTTTTATTCACAACGCTTTTACTTGTTCAAACAAAGAACCATTGTCCTTCGGTCATTACTCTTGTTTCGTATTCTTGGCGCGTTTTTCAGAGCAACATCAGTGAAGAAAATGACTGCATTCATGGCTGCTATTTTAAAAAATTCAGCATTAGCGCTATTCATTTTTTTCCCCTTTCTTTTTCTGCATTTGGCCTCAAAAACATATTTTCATGGCAAACTTTTCACAAAGTTTGTGCTCTCCTTAAAATTCCTTAGAGGCTTAACTGATGTCAAAATTTTTCAACTCATTTGACCCTTTCTTCCACCTGTGTCACAATGTATCACCCTTCACCTTCCCTCCTCCCCTCATCTTGTCAGGTGTCACGCTATATTACATAAGTATATCCTTATTTAATGAAATGTGTGCTGTAACATTTCTTGCTAACCCTCCCCCTTATCATAAACTCACTATCCCGCGGAGGAAACAAGAAGAGCACATATGCGACTTTTCGTCACTCAAAAAGATAGCGAATCGGAATTTCAAAACCCTCTTGGGAAAAAAAATTTCACTTCAAAAAGTCCACTTACATACCTTTGTTTCTCACTGCCTCAATTAAAAAAAATTAAAATTATAAGTTTCCCATTAGAAATAATTAATGAACAAGTAACGAAATTGAATCACACATCTCAAAGGTATTGCAGACACGTGTTTCTGCGTTAACAAGAAACTCCTTCATCTGAAGTTGTGAGGTTCGAAGTATAAGAATTCCGAGAAGCTTTCGGGCTTTAGGATTTCTCACTCGATGATTGAAGATTCCGAAAATGACTGGGATTAGAACATTTTGAACCATTTTTAGAACATTTATGGAACGGTTATCTTTTACCAAATATGTTTAATTTTTAGCTCCTTTTACGAAAAAGGAAGTATTGTATTCGCAAAAAAAATTTTCACTCAAAAATCGACCCTTATTTCCATTTTACTCATCCCCGAATGAATGTTGAGTTTTTTTTTTTCGACTCGACCACACGTAGATAAGTGCCTAAGAACGTATAGACACGCGAAATATCCATTTTGACGATTCCCAAGTTAATTACAACGAGTTTTCTCGTGACGTCTGTATGTACGTATGTGCGTGTGTGCGTATGTATGTCGCATAACTCAAGAACTGTATGTTCTAAAAAATTGAAATTTGGTACGTTGACTCCAAGTGGGGTCTAGTTGTGCACCTCCTCTTTTGGTTGCATTCGAATGTTTCTAAAGGGATCTTTCCCCCCTTTTTGGGGGGAAATCATTGTTAATTTTGATGTAAACTGAAGTGGTGTCATAATTTTCCGGACCTTGGCAATATATCGCCAGTCTTTTGGTCGCCAAGTTTTGTCGCCAACTTGGCGGTTTTTTTTTTTTTTTTTTAATTTGATTTTAATTTGGCCACTGTTGGTGATATTTAGAGAGTAAACTATTGAATCACATTAAAATCGCCAGCAATGGGGATATGACATTAAATTGGAGTAAAAGGAAGTCATGTGATGCACACATCAGCTCGTTTTTCATTAATTTTGGCAACAATTAAAAAGCAGGAATATTTTAGCTTTATAACTGCTGGTATTTTTCATTGTTTTGAGCAACTATTAAGAAAGAATAAAACACTTCACTTCGGTCTCTCAAAAATATTGCAGGTCCGAATTTCAAAGCATAAAAAGTTTTAGTTAAAAATTAATATGAATGATAACGACAAAATGATTGCATACTATCATTTCTTAGGTTCCCCTTGAGTTACCGTTTTCTCTTTCTATTGGGTGGAGACTCACACGGCTCACGTCCTATGTGAGTGAGAGTGCAGCCATGCCTTTCGGTTTTGACTTCCACTTTCCTCTCTCTCTCTTCTTTTCTCTCTCGCCTTCAAACTTACGACGAGAGCAGCTCTTCCGGCATTCGAGCAGCCAGGAGGCTTGTGGAGCCTTACGAACCAATCCTCACTTGTATGCGTGTATATATAAGGATTGCTATTTATTACACGAGAAGCTAACTAACTTCAATTGCATCATGTAACTGCAATCGTATCACCTTGTCTCCGTTAAGGACACGTGAATGCCAGGCCAGGATCTACGTACCCGCAGACCCAGCAGCGCGGGGGGGGGGGCAAGTCCTTAAAGCGCTCAACAGCCAAGAAATTGAAAAAAAAAAAAAAGCCTAGCACTAAGACTTGTTAACGTTGCAAATATACACTGCTGGCCTCTGAGGAGGGGCCCAACAGATTTTGTTGCAGGGGGGGGGGGGCCAATATTTATAGATCCGGGCATGGTGAAAAGTTTATTTTACAAATAACATACGAAGCAAAAGCGGGAGTTGAACCCGCCACTTCCTCACTGCACGCAGGCAGCTACTTAAGCATTGAAATTCCCTCTCCTGCTCACTGGATTGTTCTCTCTTACTTTTTTATTTTTATAATTACTAGGGGGCTCCACCCCCTGCTCGCTGACGCTCACCAACCCCTAAATATTGCTTCGCAATCTTATTTGATTCGCAAAGACTTAATCGTCAATTAGAAAGAAGCATATTAAAAACGGATTATGAGTTTCATTTGGAACAAAAAGCACTCCTTCCCCGGGTTTCAAAATAACTTGTACCAGCTTGCAGAGCCGTAAGGGCTATGGAGCTCCTGAGCATTGCAAAACTGCTGTTTTGTACGTTTGAAAGTCGATTTCATATTCGTGGTGTCTAGTAATATATTTTGCTCTTTAACTCGGAGCTTAAATTCAGTTGTGCCTAAGATTTTCCGTTAAAATCGAAGCGCTTAAAATTTGTGAATAAGAAAGAAGAAACAAACGAATATAAAAGGCGTAACTATAGAAACGACAAATAAAACATCAATAATTTGAAAGAAGATGAGATTTTTCGAACTTGATGAACAGCTTGAAACTTTTTCTCTTTTCAGATAGAAGATTAGTTTTTTCGACCGTAGTTCGAGTTAGATCTGGAGTAAAAAAAGCAGCTCTTTCCAGTGGTGTCAAAAATAAAACTGTGGGACAATTCCTTCACTTTTTACTGATAGATTTAATGAAGAAATTCGTGCCTATATTTCAGCTAAGCCTAAAAAAAGTTCGAGCTGAAAACGCAAATAACTCCCGCAGTAATTAAGTTAGAGCATTGAAAAAAAAAATTGCTTAGAAAGTGGAAAATTCCACCTCTTCCAACGATACATAATATTAATATGTGCAAGTAATGTTCACCCTTTTAATAGGCAATTTTCGCGAAATTTGAGCTTAAAACATTATTACAAAAAAACATTCGAAATTTAAAAAAGAAAATCCCAGGTGCAAACCACCGGGCTCGAAGTAATTTTGTACAAAATTTCAACGCTGTAGGTGCTAGGAGGTCTCCTGGACGCTGGCCCGCCGCAGACTTCCCTTTAGAATTTCTTTGACCTTACATTTTTTAAATATAAAGAGACAATATCATTGCAATTTTGTGATTTCTAAATTATAATGTGCTCATAGAAACCTTTGGAGATTTGTTAATTAGCCGTTTTATATTTTAAAAATCTATTTCAAATTTTGTGCCCTGTTCTTCACCGGAAGCTCCCCTCCCCCTGGAAATTAGAACTTTCTTGCTTTTAGTAATTTTTTCTTTGCAAGAATGTAAAAACATTGCTTCTTCAGCCATTATTCAATAAGTTATTAAAAATGTCAAATTTAAAAAACCCTAATCTGCATTGAAATCGGTTTCCACGGGGAAAATATCTGAGCCCCCCCCCCCCTTACAATTTTGCAAATGGACGCCCATGCAAATATTTTAAATCAAAATGTCATAGAATTCCACTCATCCAAGTGGCATCAGCTTACATTTATGATGCAAGGAGCATAAAAGGATGGATCACTTCAATAATATAGCCATATTCTTAAACTGACATAGTTCAAAGGCCGTATATGACAATAAATGGATTTTTAATCCGCTTTTCATATATGTTGATATTTTATCTGCTGTTCATTTTTCGCGGACCCCCGGGGGTCGCAGACCACAGTTTGGCAAACTCTGGGTTGAACTTAACCTGTGGCCACTTTGCTCCATCTTACCTAAGTTGTCCAAAAATGTTATGTAAAATGAATCCAGGTTAGCTGTTTATGCAGACGTGTTCTAGAAACATCCGGAAAGCTGCCTGCACAACCAATCTGCTGAAATTTTTTAATGAACAAAACTCTACAAAGAAGTTAAAAGAGGTGTTCAGATTTTAAAATGTTTCATGAGCGCACAAAACGAATTTTTTCTCGAAATAAAATACTGCCAGTTTCAAAATTTTGAATTCAGAATATAGTTCTTAATTGTTAAAAGCTAAAATAAAAAATTTACACATTATTTTTTTTCGAACGTATAGCTCTTTATTTGATTCATAACCACTTTATTCCGTTGACTGCTTTCCTCTACCAGACCTTACTCACTTATGGTACATTAGTAACCATATAAAGTCAATAAAAAAAAGAAAAGAAAAGAAAAATATTCTCTACCTGACCGTCTCTGATTTTCATGAAACTTTTTGAAATGTTACTGTTTGGCATCTTATATTTAGATACAATTTTAAAAACATCTATCATTCATAATTGATGAGTAATTAATTTTTAAAATCCGTTTAAAGGATCTTTTTTACTAACCGGCAGTGCTTAAAATGTGATAATTCAAGTTCAATGGGATCTACAGCGTTGTAGAATAGCTCATTTTGAAGACAATTATTTGAAATTTCATTTGATTTGCAACGTTGATAATTCTTGAAAAGACACACACACATTTTAACACACAACATTTTAAAATTTATAAATTTTTAGATAGTGTTCTTTGATTTTTTGGGGGTGGAGTGTAGGGGGGGGGGGGGGTTGTTATGATTTGTAAATTATTTTTTTGAATACATCCAAACATTTTCTCAACGGGACCATGATGAGATCAGTACAGGAAATAATGTAAGACACCTCTTTGCAAGTTTTGCTAATTTTTTTTTAGTAATTGCTGATCCCTTGATGATCCCACTCTAAACAATTTTGGATATATTCATTAAAACAGATTAAAAATCATTTATATATAGACATGTGTATAATTCTTTTTTCAAAACTTTCAAAAGGCACTCCCTGAAATTTTTCAAGTTTAAAATTTTTTAAAGAACAATTGTTCCGAGAAACGTTTTACTCATAAAATTTAAGTGTAAGTAATTTTCTTTAAAATGAGCTATTATACAACTCTGTGTCATTCATAAAACTTGAGTTATAATATTTTAAAATACTATTTTTGAGAAAATTGCAAAAATATTCCCACATTATTTGCGTTAACTGCTGATCCATTTATGGTTTCGCACTCTGAGAAATTTCAGATGCAATTATTATAATGCATTAAAATATTTTTTTCCGAAACTTTTAAAGGACACAACCTTTAAAGTGTGTGAATTTTTAAATTTTTTGAAAAAATTTTCTTTTTTAAAGTTAGCAAGTTATACATCAAATGAAAATACATCTTAAAAATGAGCTATTATACAACAAACAAAGCACAGCAGGTAAGGAAAAATAGTGCTTTCTGGCGAATTTCGAAAATTAATTGCTCATGAATTATGAGTGATTTTTTTTTAAGTACACATAAGTTCAAGATATGAAAAGTATTATTTCTGAAAGTTTCATGAAAATCTGAGATGGTTAGGTTAAGTGCCTTGTTGATTTTTGATTTTGTCTGGAATGACCGACAACGGGACCGGTAACATAGGCAGGTGGTTTTCCCTGCGTTGGCACTGCGCTGGCAAAGAAACAACATTTACAGAATTATTTATTTTTATAAGGAAGTAACGTACTTGCACATGTGCATGCTACATGTCAATCCAAATTAAAGATGTCCGCATTTTTTTTACTGGGCGCCCTTGCTAGATCATGACACGGGCCTCTCCATTTTGGTAATAAATGTACAAAAATAAGTTTAATCATTCTGTTTTCTACCTCAATCCCTTTTTCAGTAAGGGACATATTTTCGTGATACCTCAAGCTCCCCCAGTGGGGGAAAAGGTGGTAAGATCCGAATAGAGGAATGAATAATAACTAACCATGATTATTGCAACTCTTTCACAACTTCTGCATCAAAATTAGTGTGCGTTATGTTCAAACGTCTTAAATTTTTCGTAACGTTGCTGAATTCGTCTGATAAGCAATTTTCAAGATAAATAGAATGCATACGAAAAGGAAAAAAGTGCTCAATTAAGATACACGTAGAATGAAAATAAGTTTGTTGTTGTTTTTTTTTTTCTTTTTTTCCCCCTTTGAGGTATCAGTGTACTTTCTTGACTCTGACAAGGGGCGCCCCACGGGCTCGAAGTAATTTTGTACAAAATTTCAAGGCTTTAGATGCTAGGAGGTCTCCTGGACACTGGCCCTCCACAGACATAATATGTGTGCATAGAGTGTAGTTTTTCTAATTGTTCGAGGTTTCGTAGCATGTTTTTGCGCATCATGGCATAACATTTGCATTTATTTTTGAATAGCAATGAAAAATATAAATATCTTGTTTTTCTTACTTAGACCACCTGTCATTCTTCTGAAAGGGCGATAATTTCGTATCTCATCAGTATGGTTCCCTTAAACTTTGAACTGGAATATCTTCTTCAGTTTTAGTCGCAAAAATGTCAACTTTTTTGTGTCAGTAATAGTTTTTAATGGAGATTATTTCTCTAAATATCAATTAGGGGACCTAGGGTCTGAATAAAAAGTTAAAGTTTGTATTTTTTGACTCGTTTTTATTTTTGCTTCAAACTTTCATCATCTTAACTCTGTATCAGATTTTGAACATTTTTGCAAACGGGAAGTATACATCTAGGATTAACGGTTGCGAAAATAAAGGTCTTGCAGGTTAAAACGGAACACCCTGCATATGGACCAGCAAGAAATAGTTTATGTCCTGACAATCCTGAAATACTCATGTTTTTCCATTACAATTAAAAAGTGCCCGGATTTAGTTCTCTATAACCGTGTTACGTGAAGTCAGCTGTGAGGACTAATTTGAATATTTCATTCAAGAATGAAAATTTTGTACGGATTTTCTCTATTTTGGGCATTACTTTCATGCTACATGTTATACTTATGTTGCAAAAAATTACATTCATTTAGTGTTGATAAATTTATTCATCTTGGTTTCTTGTTCTAAGAATATCTAAAGATCATTAAAAAGGTAACTTTTTAAAGATATTTTCTCCACCGATTAATCAGCAAAATTTGATCGATTACAAATAATTGACAAAGCGGCCGATTGTGTCGATTATCAATTATTACCGATTAATTGACGAATCTCTAGTCTAGACAGATTATGTTTTTTTCCGAATCTTTTCTATTATTTTTGAAAAATCCTAATATTAAAACTAATTAATTAACAAAGCACTTTCCAAGCAAGTGATTAAACTAATAATAACTTTCTTTTCTCAGAAATTAAGCTGAAAACTTGAATAATATCTTACAACTGCTAAGAATATTTTAGAAAACAATTAAGATCTTTTGTTGATAACTTATATTGTTCAAAATCGTTTTACTTTTTTAGGAGAAACGTAAACCAAATAACAACACCGTATCACAATTATAACATTAAAAAATACTTCAGATTGCACGTAACTTTCACTTTAACACTGAAAACGGTTTCGTTCACTTCACATTTAGGCTTGACAGCACGATTCCATTTGTTGTGGTTGACTGGTGAAGTAGTTCAAAACTTTCACAGAATGTTGTGTGGATGTTAAATATATTGTTATTTGGAATCTTAAAAACTAATTTCAAATTCTAGTGAGCATTGATCTCAATTTTAATTTCTGCACGAATAGTGTTTATGGATGCTTTTTGTGATTTTTCTAATAATAATCAATGAAATATAATTACTGTTGTTCGATTGGTCGAAACATAAAACAGAATTCTCATTTCTAATAAAAAGTCAAAAGGAGACCGTAAAAGATATCTACAAAACTAGTGCTGAGGTTCCTCAAAAGTCCTGTGTTGTGGGGCGGGGAGGGGGGGGGGGGTCGAGAGAAGAAAAAAAATTAACTTATAACTTGAAGAAGGTAATAATGATGAGCTTGTTGGCCGTGGTGGCCTGATCGGTAAAGCATCGAACTTGTGACCGGAGGGTACCGGGTTCGATCCGAGCCGGTCGAAGATCCACTGTCTTCATTAATGGTGACTGGGGCACGTTAAATATGCTCATGGTCATAAAGTCCTCCAAGTGAAACGATACCTCTGGAGGTGCTGGACCAGGAATTGCTCGACTTCTGGTCTGGATCAAAAAATCAGAGCTGTCTTCAGGGTCCCATCCAACCGGTTAAGTCACAAATAGTGGTAAGTACGGTGGTTTAAAAAAAAAAAGTCGGAAAATTTGCGGCGATTCTCTAGAGGTCTTACTAAGCGTAGTCTTAACTCATAGTTAGACCTCTATGATTGACTCTTAATTTTGTGTTACATCGGAAGCGGGTGGAAAAAACAAAAGCCGAAATAGATTAGAAAAACTTACCGCACCTCATAAATTGAAACATTGTAAAACTGTATTTTGCTACTCCAAATCACATGTGTTATTTCAAACGTTTTCTTTTTCTTTCTTTTTTTTTTTTTTTTTGTGATAACGCTATAATTCTCTCAATACTTTTTTCAAAAGTCATAAGTAAGGGGTCATTTTAAAGATTTTTTTTCACCGCTCTCGACATAAAATAGAGACAGTTCTCATTTTGGTTGTTTCGTCAAAAAAAAAAAAAAAGATTTGTTCTGTTTTCTGTAACGCATTGCTTCAATGCAACTACCGGAAGGAAGACCCATAAGCTCATTTGATTATTTCGCCGTACTAATAATGCGAAGGTCGTGGAAAATATCATTTTAATGGCTAATTTTCTGCAGCAGATCTTAGATCCGAATTTCCATGAGCATATAATCCAAACTCACTGCCGGATTCTGAGCTGCATTTCTGTTGCTAAAATCCGGAAACAGGAAATAAATTTTGACATGACAAATTACAGTGTAACTATAAAAAAAATTATTTTAGCAAAAGGGGAGAGGGGGCATCGCTTTCAATTTATTTTGTTGCTTTTTTTTGCATTGCTTTAATGCATAGCATCCCGAGGCGGATGCCCATTATTTTCGTTGGCTAGAGCGTCCTGCTAATAAGCTGAAAGTCACGGGATCAATCCTCCCATGGGACGAATAAAAAGTAGTTTTTGAATGATTAATTTTCCTCTGCTGAATTCTGATCCAAATTTCCTTGAATATATAATCTTAACTCTATTGGGGCAGGGTTTTAATCCACAGTTGCATTCTTTCTGATAATTCAAGTTCAATGGGATCTACAGCGTTGTCGGATGGCTCCTTTTAAAGACAATTATTTGCAATTTCATTTGATTTGTAACGTTGATAATTCTTGAAAAAAAAGTTGCACAACATTTTAAAATTTATAAATTTTTGAGATAGTGTTCTTTGATTTTTTTGAGGGGGGGGGGTATGATTTGTAAAGTATTTTCCTGAATACATCCATAAATTTTCTGAGTGGGACCAGGATGAGATCAGTACAGCAAATAATGTAAGACACCTCATTGCAAGTTTTGCTAAATTTTTTTTTAGTAATTACTGATCCCTTGATGATCCCACTCTAAATAATTTTGGATACATTCATTAAAACACATTAAAAATTTTATATATTGTTACAAATCCTGTAAATAGTAATTATTGTAGTAACGTAACCTGTAAATAATTTCCCGTAATGAATATACAACCCCTTAACATATGGCTAAAGTATACAACCCCCTATTCTTTTTTTCTTATTTCATTCACTGATTTTATCAATGAAAATGTAGTTGTAGAACGTTGTAGCCTTTTCTGGAATGTTTGAGAGATTTCTTTTCGGTATATATAAGCCGTTAGCGATGGATAAACAGGGAGTTTCGATTCAGATTTCGAACTGTGAGTGTGTATTAGCTCTGTTTATAGCGAGGCATTTCGCTGTGTTGTTTTCGTATTTGGAAGTAAATAACTGTGTAAACGTTGAGTTTACGGTGTTGTGTGATAATTGCTTTATTGCTGATGAATAATTTAGCAGTTGTTGACGATCTTTCCTGTACATAGTGTAAATAAATTTCCTGTGTTTTTATCAAGAACTGTGTTTTCATTTCAAGAAAGTGGAAGTCGCACCGAATCCGTTACAATTGGCGCCCAACGTGGGGCTACTTCAGGACTTTCTTGCAGTTAGTGTGACTTTGGACATTTTTTCATAAAGACTTTTTAAATTTGGACTTTATTTTTATGGTGATTACTCGCGCAATGGATGAACAATTAAAACAACTGCTTGATGCAATCAACTCTGTGAAGAGTGATATGGCGGCTAATCAAGAACAATTAAAAAATGATATGGCGGCTAATCAAGAACAATGGAAAAGTGATTTAATGGTGCTGAAAAAGGATTTAGCTTCTAACCAAGAGGAAATTAAAAACGACCTTACTTCGGTAAAGACTGTGATGGAATATAAATTTAATGAGATAGAGCATCGAGTTGATGCTTTTGATGAAAAATTTGAAACAGTAGAAAACCGTATCGCAACAGTTGAGAATCATGTGGATGAGAAAATTAAAGACATGGAAAGGATATTGGCGACCGCGGAAAGCAGCTCTGTACAGTTTTGCGCTCCCACATCTGTTGCTCGACCGTCCATTAAACTGGCCACATTTGATGGGAAAAGTTCGTGGCAGGTGTACAAGACCCAATTCATGATAGTGGCGGAAGCGAACGGATGGGACTCTGCTACCAAGGCCTGCCATCTTGCAGCATCCGTGAGAGGTGACGCAGCGGACATTCTTCAGACCCTTCCGGACAGCCAGCGCCTGGATTTCGCCGCCCTCACATCTGCGGTGGAGCTTCGCTTCGGTGAGAAGTGCCAGAAAGATTTCAGCCGACTCCAGTTGAAGTCCCGTTTCCAGAAAACTGGGGAAACCCTGCAAGAGCTTGCGGCGGACATCGAGAGACTGTCTCATCTTGCTTTTTACGACTGCCCTGCGGATGTTCGAGACAACCTGGCACTCAACTACTACATCGACGGGGTTCGAGATCCGGAAATCCAGAAAGCTCTACGGATGGCGGATGTCAAAGACCTGAATTCTGCTGTTGTGTATGCGATGAGATACGAGGCCGCCCAAGAAGCAACCCGTGTGGATCGCCATCAAATCCGGACTCAGGAAGCTGATGAGTCTGATTCCAGGTCGTCCCATCTCGCTGAACTTGAGAGACAACTCGGTGACTTGACAAGACGTCTGAGCAGCATAACAGCCCAAAAGAAACAAGAGCAGAAGTGCTGGAAATGCGGTAGTGAAGGACACCTGCGAAGGAGTTGTCCGGCTCGACGCGAGGGAAGGAAATCACCACCACTAGAGCTCTGCAGATTTCCTCTTCTAGTAGTGGCAGTAATGGACTGTTTGTTTACGCATATGTAAACGGGTTTCCCTGCGAACTGATTATTGACACTGGAGCCAATGTTACAATTATTAGAACAGATGTGGCTCGTCAATTTGGACTCAACATTCTATGGACGCCGCCCTGCGTTACCCTCCAAACTGTGACAGGTGACAAGATCGAGATTGAAGGTAAAGTGAACTTAGAAATTGTGTTTGGAAATGCCACTTACCATCATACGGCATTCGTTGCTGCTATCACAGACCCCTTCATTCTCGGATTGGACTTTTTAAAGAAGTATGATTTCAACCTCGACTTCAAGACTAATGAGCTGCACTCGATGAGAGAAGACATAGCCGTTTTCCCCGCAGAAAGTGATGTAAAATCCGCTCATCAAATAATAGCCCAAACAGATTTATCGATTCCCTCAAGGTCAGAATCATTAATACCTGGCTCCATTGAAGAAAGCAATAGTTTTCGATTTGGACTCATTGAATACCCCAACTTAAGCAATAGCCCAAAAGGAGTGCTGGTAGCATCTACGCTTGTGGACCTTTCTAAGGGTGTAATTCCTGTGAGAGTCGCCAACGTGAGTGAAAGGCCAAGGAATATCCGGAAAGGTGAAGTGTTAGCAACTTGTACTCCAGTAAACTGCATCATTAGAATAATCAATTCCCCCGAGACTGTGTCTTCTGAGTCCTTGACATCGAAGTTAATTGGGAGTGCACCCTTATCGAAGGATCAAAGAACTGCTGCGGAACAATTGGTGGACGACTTCAAGCATCTGTTTTCATCTACATCGGAGGATGTTGGCCGTACGAATTTAACGCAGCATAGGATTGACACTGGAGAACACCCCCCTATTAAACAGCATCCAAGACGACTACCGTTCGCTAAGAAGGCAGAGGTTGAAACCCTCCTGAAAGAGATGAAGGAGAATGATGTAATCGAACCGTCATCCAGTCCTTGGGCCTCTCCCATCGTCTTGGTCCGAAAGAAAGATGGCTCCACCAGATTTTGTGTCGATTACCGACGACTGAATGAAATCACCAAGAAAGACAGTTACCCTCTTCCACGGATAGACGATACCTTGGACACTCTTTCCGGACACAAGTGGTTTTCGACCCTGGACTTGAAGAGCGGCTACTGGCAGGTTGAGATACACCCTGAGGACCGAGAGAAGACAGCGTTTACAACTGGACAAGGCTTATGGCAGTTTAAAGTGATGCCCTTCGGCCTCTGCAATGCACCAGCTACGTTCGAGCGTCTTATGGAGACAGTGTTAAGAGGACTCTCTTACGAATCCTGTCTGGTCTACTTAGACGATATCATCATCGTGGGACGCAGCTTCGAAGAACATCTGGCAAATCTTAGGAAGGTGCTGCAAAAGCTTAAGAAAGCCAATCTGAAGTTAAGCCCGTCCAAATGTAATTTGTTCCGCCGGGAAGTGAACTACCTTGGTCACATCATCTCTTCTGAGGGTGTACAAACCGATCCAGAGAAGGTATCTGCGGTCAGGAGTTGGAGTCGTCCCGAAAACATCCATCAGTTGCGAAGTTTCCTGGGGCTCTGCACGTACTACAGGAAGTTTGTGAAGGGTTTTTCCAACATTGCACGACCTTTGCATAAGCTGACGGAGAGCAAGCAAAAGTTGGAATGGTCCAAAGAATGCGAAGATGCATTTCTACGACTGAAGGAGGCTTTAACATCAACGCCTATCCTCGCCTATCCTCAGCCTGAAAAATCCTTCATATATATATATATATATATATGAAGGATATGATAGGAAGGTATATATATATATATATATATATATATATATATTTTTTTTTTTTTTTTTTTTTTTTTCAAAACTTTCAAAAGGCACTACCTAAAATTTTTAAAGCTTAAACTTTTTTGAAAAAAAAATTGTTTCGAGAAACGTTTTACGCATAAAATTTAAGTGTAAGTAATTTTCTTTAAAATGAACTATTATACAACTCTGTATCATTCATAAAAATTGAGTTATAATATTTTAAAACGCTATTTTTGAGAAAATTGCAAAATATTCCCTTATTATTTGCGTTAACTGCTGATTCATTTATGGTCCCGCGCAAAAATTTCAGATGCAACTATTAAAATGCATTAATTTATTTTTTTTTTCCAAAACTTTTAACGGACACTACCTTTAAAATGTGTGATTTTTGAAAAAATTTTTTCTTCTAAAAGTTAGCAAGTGATACATGAAATGAAAGTACATCTTAAAAATGAGCTATTATTCAGCAAACAAAGCACAGCAGGTAAGGAAAAATAGTGCTTTCTAACGAATTTCGAAAATTAATTGCTCATGAATTTTGTGTGATATTTTTTTTTTTACACATAAGTTCAGGATGTGAAAAAGTAATATTTCTGAAAGTTTCATGAAAATCTGAGATGGTTAGATTAAGTGCCTTGTTGATTTTGCCTGGAATGACCGATAACGGGACCGATTACAAGGGCAGGTGGTTTTCCCTGCGTTGGCACTGCGCTGGCAAAGAAATAACATTTACAGAATTATTTATTTTTATAAGGAAGTACTGTACATCTTAGTTTATTTGGACAAGGGATAGGATTGTTACTCGTAATCTTTGCAGTGTTGCCGGACTGACCCTACGCCATGTTATTTACTAGATGACTAGGTAAGAGTGTTGTACCTTGGGACGTTTGAACATTGGGACACTGCTAATTTCTAAGAATCTATTTTGAGCAGCCATGTTTTTGCAATATCTAATTGTAACCTTCGCCACTAAATTGTGCCATAGTAAAAATTAAGCGTCAAATGAGTAAAATTGACGATTTTGTGAGAGAAAGGAAATTCATGACTCAATAGTAAATATTTCTTCATCTTTATTTCATTTTCTGTCTCTGTATTTGTAAATTTTATCAACTGAATTTTATTTTGTTATAAAAGAGAAGTACTTTAAATAATTTGCTTATGAGAAAATAATGATAGTGCATCTAGATTGACCATGGTTTTAATTTTTCTTAAACTACGTGGTGATTGTACCTTGAGACAGCCAAACATTTTGTAACTTAGGACACGTTCCAAGGTACAACATATCAAGCGCGGATCCAATGGGGAGGGGAGGGTCATGGGGGTCATGACCCCCACCCCTTAGCCAGACCAAACATTACACAACAGTGCCTTTTTAATCTTCCTGTTACTGAATTTTTCGAAGGAGAAATTGAGGACCACTTAGTTTGTGAACAAATTTAAATTATATCCAAGCACAAAATTATGGGGGGTGGGGCAAATGTGGGTCAAGGGGGAGGTCATAGGGTCATGACCCCTCCCCCTCCCAGCTAGACCAAACATAACCCAACAGAGCCTTTTTAATCTTCCAGTTACAGATTTTTTTCGAAAGAGAAATTGAGGATCACCCAGTTTGTGTACAAATTTAAATTATATCCAAGCGCAAAATTAAGGGGGAGGGGGGACAAGCGTGGATCCAAGGGGGGGGGGTCATGACCCCACCACCTTAAACAGAACAAACATTACCCACCAGATCCTTTTTAATCTTCCAGTTACAGATTTTTTTTCGAAGGAGGAATTGAGGATCACCCAATTTGTGTACAAATTTAAATTATATCCAAGCGCAAAAATAGGGGGTGGGGGAAGCGTTTTTGTATTTAAATTAGAAAGATTTTCGTGCTGAGAGCTCTGGCTTTAAGCAGTTTGAAGCAGCATATTGCAGTTATATATAGACTGCAATGCATATCTCAACACAAAATACCTGGTACCTCTAAAAAACGAGACAATGTAGAGGCTTTGCTTTAGAAAAAAATAAAGAGGGGGTGGGGCAGGGGTTAAGGTAATTTTTGTTGGATATTTATAAACAAATTCTGGCAAATAGGTTTTTCTTTAAAAACCTGGAATTACTTCTTGGATTTAAAAAAAAAAAAAAATTTTAAGAGGAATATATTGTTTGAACAGATCATTGCTAAACCTCTATTGCGGTTACATCTATATTTGCACTTAAACAATTAATATTCGCAAAAGAGTTGTTTTGCGGAAAATAAATTTCTTTAAGTGTGCGTAAAACAGTGAAACCTCGCTTAACATACACCCCTCATTTCGGACAGTTTTTTTTTTTATTTCCTCCATTTTCTAGGATTAAAACATTAAATTTCCCTTTATTAAAGAGGAGACTCTCAAACTCGGTCACGGATACAACTTTTCTTGTAAAAAGGATTTTTATTCTCATTAAAACGGACAATCTTCGACAATTTTGGCGAAATGTGGTTATTTTTAATCTTAAAGCATTTTTGCCGCAAACTCTGCTAGCAGGTACTAATAACGAAGTTTTACACAAAGTGGGGGATTTTTATAAAGGACTTTTGCCAGTTAATACATCATCGCTGCAAGTTGAATATCAACGACTGTGGGTCGCGAAGTGGACACGGGAAAAGACTCAAAATCCAGTTAAAGATTTCCCTCCATGTATCATAAAACTTATCGAAGAATGTGATAAGGACATGTATCCTGGAATAAATTGCCTTCTTCGACTCATAGCTACATTGCCAGTTAGTATTGCCGCAAGTGGGCGAACCTTCTCGACATTGCGGCTTTAAAAACCTGGTTAAGAACCTCAATGTGTGAAGAACGCCTTGTGGGACTATCTCTTTTAATTATCCACAGAGACATTGATGTAAACATTGACCACATAATCACTAAATTCGCAAAGAAGTCGAAAAGAAAGTTAAACTTTGTCTTGTGAGAAAATGTGTGGAAGAAAACCGTTCAGAAATACTAAAATAATGTTAGGAGGGGACCCCGGAAATTGAAAAGCGCTCACCTTCACCAATGTTATTTTTCATAACAAAGTTTTCATGAATTTATTTTCAAATGTTTTTTAGGATCCCTTAAGGTTAATTAAACTACTTTTTAATGCATAAATATTACACACTAACACACTTTTGACGTGGAGGTAAAATATGTTTAACATTTCAAGCCAATGTAGTAGGGGAATGTGGGGCGAAGTGAAATAGCACGGCAAAGTGAAATGGTGAAATATCTACTGCGTTTTTGGCGCTACTTAACTAGTAATATTTTAACTATGTATAGTAAGATGTGTCATGTGTAGTCTATTCCAGTCAAGAAAAAATTACCTCCGAAAATCTAATCGTATGATAATACAAGCAATTTTTAAAAAATGATACTCAAATTGTAATATTTTGTTGTAACTCAAAAATTATTTTGATATTATCGAATGATGAATTGGGACCTTCTTATATTCGGTGCATTGTTTATTTAAGTTAATATTTAGTTTACTTGTGTTTTTAATATTTCTCACAATTAATCAAAGTCGCTCATTCAATCATCTAATAACTCACCCGCGTTTTATTTACTTAGTAATTTGATCAAAAATATTTTTCACAATGGAATAGAACATATTTCATTCGAAAAATATTTCAATTTTCTCTTTGCCCCATGGAAAAAAAAAGTGAACATTTTCCACTTTTTTATTTGAAGAAAACAATTTTACTGCCAAAAATCAAAAATAAGGTTTCAATGCAAGTTTTGTTATAAAATACAATGTTTTTTCTTTATGCACTGTAATTTTCAAAACAAATTTCCAACTTGTTCATTTTGAAAAAGCTCAGTCATGTTAACTATTTCACTTTGCCCCACATTCCCCTACTAAAAACCCTGTATAATTACACCGAGATGCTATAAAATAAGCGGTTTCAATTAGAAACATTGTCATAATGATTATAACACGAGGCTAAGGTTTTTAATTATACCCATACTTCATTTGAGTTTTTATAAATTAATTTATGTGTTAACTATAAAATATTATGTAACTAAGAAAATCATACCTTCATAACGTGTAAGATTTATTGTATTTAGTTTATAGTATATTTACATTAATAGCATTGTATTATATTTTATATTATTTCTTTCAAAGCAGTTGTTGATTTGTTCTTAATGCCCTGATACAGATGACATACCGTTTTGGTACTAAATGCCGTTTCTATTAATATTATATGGCTTAGCCAAGAAACTACCATGCGATTTTTTTCATTCTACATTTTTTGTAAGCTAAAAAATAAATCTATTGTTTCCAAAATAGCTTCTTGGATAGAAATGACTCTTCCAGGCTACACATTATTTTAAAATGTTAATAGTTGATTCCCTCAAAGAGGAATTAACAGACGAAACGTGGTATTAGGTTCTTCGATGAATTAAATGTATTCTGCCGCTCTGGCCTCTGACTCCAGAAGTACACTTGACTCTTTTACCTGAACACCCAGATATTATGAACACATTTTGATGGTCCCGGGAATCACGTATGCATTACTTCCGTCTCCCCCTATACTGAACACCCTCTTAAACTGAAGACTTTCGTTCGGTCCAATGTGTGTTCAGAATAGAGAGAGTCTATTGTACTTCCTTAGCAAACAAAACACTTTTAATCAAATATGCTTTGTGTGTTTTGTGTTCTTTTTCATGACTCGAAGTTTTTTATTTATGTAAAAGAGAAGTCAATTAAAAAATTAAATGAAAGAGTTGCATTAATTGATTCCTTTGGGAGGGTCCTGAACCCCCTGGACTTCCCCTAAAATCTGCTACTGACTATTCAGTATGGTATTTGTACAATTTGAAATTCTTGTTCGTTTTATGATTTTTTTCATTTTCATTTTAGTATAATCTAGTGCGTTGACCAACATAAATGACTGCTGCTGCTCCTAGTTCAAATTAGAAAAATCAGGCCTCCACAAAGTTTAAAAATTGTAACATTTAAAATATACATAGTTTTCGTAGAAGCATACTGTATTTTTTTGTTTTATATATGCTAATAATGCAACAACGATTTGTTGGTATGTAAGAAACAAGCACAAGATTTCAATACCAACGTTTTCAGATTCTTCATACATAACGAAATATGGTAAAACTACGATTTAGATCGAAGAACCCCCCTTTTTTTTGACGAGCATGTCGTAACGCTCCCCCCCCCCCCACCAAGATACCGTTGTTTGTGGGTACACGTTTGGTGACCCCCCCCCCCCCCTTAACTGGAGCCTGGATCCACCCTTGCAACATATGCATGGTTTTTATTAGTTAAGCTATGTTTAGGAACATGGAACAATGTTCTAATCTTATGTAGTCTTTAAAACACATTGAATGTTAGATAATAATTCATAATTCATAATTAAATATTCATAATTTAATTCACTTCCATGAAAAAAAATATATTTTTTGTTTTCTGATGCAAAATTGGTTCAGGTATATGGCTGTTTCGTGAATCATGAAGACTTTCCCAGAGTACAACAGGATGTGTCCCAAGGTACAGTAGGACGTTGTACCATGAGACAGCTCGGAACTTTTACTTTAAATGGATGGCAACATTTTATTTTCATACTGTCTGAATTTTAAAAAATATATTGCAAAGAAGTATGTTGGGGTACTTTAATGTGACTTTTAGATTTTAAATTTGATTCAAATAATTGACGTTAAAAATTAAAATATAAAAAGTGTCCAAAGTATCCCAAAGTACAACATCTCCCCTATAATTTATTACACAACCTATGCTGGAGTTGGACATTTAATTAAAATAAAGCTCGAATATTTGACGCATATATATGTTGTTCCGTTCTTAATATTAAAGTTTGGAATTATTATTTAACTGAAAAAAATATATATATATATATATATATATATATATATATATATATATATATATATATATATATATATATTCTCTTGGTACTTTTCGGGTAGAAAGGATTTCATATCACCCATTACCTGTTTATCAAGGACTCTCCAGGGCTATATGTCTACATCGCGCCAGATTTTTTTTTTTTTAACATAAGAAACACTTGCAAACGGGGTATCAGATACATCTAGTTTTGCAAAGTTTGTTTATTTTATCAGTTCCGTAACGCAAAACTGCTATCGATTGCATCGCCTGGTGGTATTCAGGAAACAGAAAACATTTTTTATTTCTTCGACTCGCTTTCTGCGCACGAATCTTGTTTACGCATCACGCAAAATCTTAAGGAAACGATACGATCACAAATTTGTAATTCAGCGATGTAATCTTGTCAACTCTAGCCAAATGGTTAAAAAAATTTCTTCGGAGACCTAATCATAAAGTTATGATGTCAATGACACCAAAAATGTACACGCTCTTTTAACAAAAAGTGCGTACTGTAACTAAAAGAGATTTATTTATTTTATTTATTTATTTATTTATTTGTAACGTATTTGTATATCTTTTTGAAATGTATTTGTATAACATTTTTTACTGCATGAAATTTCTTTTCCATAAACGAATCTTGTTAACGCATCATGCAAAATCTCAATGAAAAGATAAGTTCACAAATTTATAATTGGGCGATGAAATCATGGGAACTTTAGTCGAGTGGTCATAATAAAAAACTTTCGTCGGATATACCTAATCATAAAGTAATGATGTCAATAACACCAAAGTGTACACGCTTTTTTTTTAACGAATAAAATACGTTTAATCATTAAACAATGGTTTTAATTTTTTGAAATGTGTTTGTATATCGTTTTGAAATGTATATGTATAATATTTTTTATTGCTTCAGTTCATTTTCCATTAACGAATATTGTCAACGCATTATGCAAAATCTCAATGAAGCAATAAGATCTTAAATTTATGATTGAAGCGATGTAATCATGGAAACTATAGTCGAGTGATTCTTGAGAAAAAAAAATTTGTCGCATATACCTAATCATAAAGCAACACTGTCAATGAGACCAAAAATGTCGATGCCGTTTTTGTAGCATACAAAATACGTACAATAGTTAAAAGAGATTTTAATTTTCTCAAATGTGTTTATATATCGTTTTGAAATGTATGTGTGTAACATTTTTTGCTGCTTCAATTCACTTTTTTTAAACGAATCTTGTTAACGCATCAAGCAAAATCTCAAGGAAATAATACGATCACAAATTTATGATTGCGGCGATATAATCATGGAAACTCTTGTCGAGGGGTTCAAAACAAATTCTGTTCGTCGGATACCCTAATCATAAAGTATAATAATATATCACAGTATAATTGAGTCTGAAATAAAGTTTTGCAATTCAACTCTTTTATTTATTTTGTTTAAATTTCTTTGTTTTATTGTATAGCTAAGTTAAAATTTCGTCTTCGAAATTTTAGTATACAGTTTTGTTTAACACATTTGTTGCTACATGAGATATTAAATAATCCTTCCCTCCGTGAGAATTTTTCTATTTGACAAAATTTATTGTTTTCAGTATAAATACTGATGATGATTAATATAACAACGCGTGACCACCAGTTTCACACTTATAAATAAGTTACTTGCTCTGTTCTTGTGCAATAAAACAAGGTGGCCCTAGGTAAAAAAAGTCTCCACTTTGCTTCTTTTTAACATAAGAAATACAAAAAATAACTAAAAAAGATTTTAATATTCTGGAACGTATTTGTATCTATCTTCATGAAGTTTTTTTTTTTTTTTTAAATCACTGCATAATTTGCTCTTTCTGGGTTTTTGTATGAAGTATGTATGTGACATCAAGTTATTAGCACTTACTTTACATTAAGCAAATGAAAAAAAATACACTTTTTTTAACAGGGAACATTTCAAAATATTTTTTTTAGTAATGAGGAGTAAGGATTTTTTTAAAGAATATCTTTAACCAGTTGAAGTTTTGGAAACGGACGCTGAACCAATTGAAATAAAATTTCACACATCGTTACTTTTAAGAAAAGCGTTTTGGATTCCATACTAACAATAGGGAAATGTTCAAATTAGACGTTTTCTCCGTGTCTTATTTTCAGCGGGAACCAAATAAACAAGCTAGTATAGTAAAGCTCAAGTACAATAGATGACAAAAATGCAGAAAAATGAAAGCATTACTCATACTGCCCTTTGCCTTTCCACTGCTGTATGGGTCATTCTCCAGAAAACGTAACTTTTAAACGCAAATATTTTTCAATTTAAAAACCTTTTTTTTCTTTTTTTCCCCATTCTTAAATGAAAGTGTTACTTACTAGAAGTAACCATAAACATTGGCCCAGCTAAGTTTCAATTATTTTACTCATAAATCTTTACTAATAACAAAGTTGAAAGTCTCTGTGTCTGGATAGCTCTCTGCACCTAGACCGTTCGGCCCATTTTCATGAAATTCGACACAGAATTAGATTGTAGCATGGGGGTGTGCACCTCGAAGCGATTTTTCGAAAATTCGATTTTGTTCTTTTTTTATTCCAATTTTAAGAACATTTTCCCGAGCAAAATTATTATAAAATGGATGAGTAAATTACCAAGTTATCATAACGTGGAACTGTAACATGGGCAAGCCAATTGACGAGAAATTCGTCATACATTATTTGTGAATGTACAGGCGAATCAAAAGACCTTTTTATTTTCTACTACGGGCAAAGCCGTGCGGGTGCTGCTAGTAAAAAATAAAATAATGACTTGTTCACGGAAATTTAAGAAAAAAAATAAAAAACTTTTAATGTTTGAAATTTGAGGCTAATTTAATATCAAAGTAGTAATATTGTTAATTGTGCAAACAATGAGCTATTTTAATGATTAGTGGGAATCTAATATTAAGCTTTCCTAATTAAAGTACGGCTTAATTAACAGTTATCCTTTTAGTTCAAATGTGTGTTAAAAAATAGTATTTAGTAAATTTGAGAATATACTGGCAATTTATAATTTTGGTAGAATGACTAAGATTGATGTATTTGCCCTCCACCAGTTATTTTCACTTCAGAAATAATGACATTGATAGGGTCTGTCACGGAGGTGAGAAATTTTCCATTAATGCAGGCCGAAAGGATACATTTTTCAAGGAAATATTTTGTTTCTTCGTTGCTACAATCTACACATGTTAAGCATATAAAAACATGTTCACTTCATTTTTTACATTAATTTACATCCCTGAAATTCAAGTTCACGGAGGTGAGAAATCATAATAACCACACTTAGTTTTTAAAGCAAAATCCATCTTCTTGTTTTTCGACAAAAATCTCCCAACTTTTTTTATGGCTGAAAATAAACAAGGGGGTTTCCCTTGTATCATGGAAAATAAAATTTGATGTCATTACTGCTACGTAGTAATGAGGGATGGCATTTTGTGTTTAGGTAACGGAGATGAGAACTCATTGTGTGACATGACTCCTTATCCTAAAAAAACAAATTAAAACACAATATTAAAAAATTAAATATGCCTAAACAATTAGTATTTGAGCCACTTGTGAAAGGAATAATAAATAAATGATTATACACTTTTAATTAAACAAGTTATTAAGCAACATAAACAGGCACACCAGGTGTGTGACATGCCACGGAGGTGAGAATTCACAGGTTGTGAACCAAAAATATACTAAAATAAAAATTATTGTCAAAAAATTGTTGGCAGGTTTAAATAGATATACAAGGTGTCCAAAAAGTCCTTGGCACATTTAAAAAAATCATAGAAAAGCAATAAATTATCGTATGAATATGCAGTTTGGCTCATAATACTTTACAAGTTCAAGAGGTTTTTTTATGACATCATAAAAAAAGTTGTACTAATAAAAGATCTAGTGCTATACTCTCCGGGTAAGGCAACGAAATACGTTTCGTACTTTGTATTTTACACAATAAAAAAGGTTGACATTGCTGTGCATAGTTAAGCATTCAATAATTCTGAAGCTACTGTTTGTAAGCTATTTTTGAGGTTGTTCAAAGTACTCTTCATACTATAGCAATGTATGAAGAGCAAAAATAAAGAAACATGAAAAATATCTAAACGGCAGTGGTATTTATTATTAAACATTTATAACTAAATATTTATTATTACATTTTTTTATGATGTCATAAAAAAAACTCTTGAACTTGTAAAGTATTATGGGAAAAAATGCAAATTCATAAGACAATTTATTGATTTTCTATGATTTTTTTAAATGTGTCAAGGACTTTTCAAACATCCTGTATTTTTGATAAAACTTAAAAGCATTTTAAATGAATTGTTCCTTAAAGATTTTTATGACTCGTACACCGTTTTTACTCATTATACCTGTCATTATATGTCACTAGAATTCTGGTGATTATATGGTTCTTTATGGTTTTATAATTCTGGTTCTTCATGTATTGTCAAATGTCTGCTTACGAATATCATTTGTACAATGTATATTGGTTAGCTCTCACTCCATCCTTTATATTTTCTCGTGAACTAGTAGTGTAATTTTCTGCATTTCAATTCTACACAAACAATCAAAATTCACTTAACATTTATCTTTCAATTCCAGGTGAATGCACTATGCTTTGCTTCTCTGATCCTCATTGTCTGCACTAGTCAAGCGTATGCTCGTCCTGACTTCCTGGATGCTATGAGTAAGCAGTTTTTTGGTTTACTCACAGAAGATGAAAGTCGACCGCAATCCCAAGAAGCTACACAAGATCCTTTTCGCCAAATGTTTGGATCACAAAGTCAGAGATCCCATTCAAGGCCACCTCCGCCATCAAATACTCATTACGTGAGGCCTCGTGGCGGTCCTCCTAGTCGCCATCAAAGGCCACCGAATCGCCAAGGATACTACGCTCAACCACAAGTAGTACATTACGAAAAACCGACAGTGTCAGCGCCTTATCCTCCTTACAATGGTCCTCCACCAGCTTATGGCCAACAGCATGGATTTGGGCAGCGCCAACCAGACTCAAACGAAACCAAAACAGATGGTTATCCTAACGAAGCGCGAAAACCACATTATCAACAACATCATCCACATGTGCAGCACGCTTATCCAGCAGTTGAATATCAAGTTCATCCACACCATGCTCAACCTGTGGAATACCACCAACCTCCAGAAACTGTCGTAGAATATCAACACCATCCTCAAAAATATCATCACCATGAGGCACCACAGGAGGAATATCATCATCTGCCACCGGAAACCGTCGTCGTCGAAGAACACCAAGGACCTACATTGGAAATTCATACAGCAGGACCTAGTCATGATGAGCACCATCACCATGAGCCCGAAGGTCATTACCACCATCCGCCTCAATTGCAATTTGAACACCATGTTGAACCTAAACCCAAGCGATTTCACATTAGTTTCAATCAGAATCCGGATTATAAAATAGTTGACCATCACTTGAAACTGCCGCCAGTAAAATTTCGTTTTCACATTAATCCTAAAATTGTAATCACTAGTAATACAAAAGATCCACTCGATAAGAAACATCATGACGACGAGCATGACTTAGAGCCTTATCCCCCGCCTGATGTATTTTCCGACCATGAAGCACCACCTTCTTTTAATAAGCACACTATAGAACATTATCCACCTTCACATCATTACGCTGTCCAGCATCATGAGAGTAAACCACACTATCCACCTTCACATCATTACGCTGTCGAGCATCATGAGAGTAAACCACACTATCCACCTGTTGAGTATCACGAACCAAAGCATGCTCATTATGCCTTAGAGCACAACCCTCATGATTTTAACTATGATCTCAGTAAAGGACACAGTCATTTAAATCCTCATCGTAGCAGTGGACATTATGAACCTACTTTTAAAATCAAAACGAAACCTATTATTTTCACTGAGCCACCCCCGACTAGACCGACTACTACAACTACTATACGTCCTCCTACATCTTCAACAGCTCGCACTACTACAACAACAACCACAACTACAGCTAGACCATTTAGAAGCAGAGCTCGTATTAGTGCAAGAAACCCTGGATTTTCAGTAGCTTTTACGCAGGGTTCTAGCACCTCAACTACTTCTGTAACATCCCCAAGTACAACTGAGCTTACAACTGCAAGCACTACTACAACAAGAAGGTCAATTTTTAGAAGTAATTCTGAAAGGGAAAGAGAAAGCGATAACATAGCTCGTAAAGATGATTCCTCCTCTTCGTCTACTGAACAATCAACCTCTGTATTGATGAGTACTTCAACAACGACCACAACCAAAGCTCCAACTTCAACCACTACAACTACAACTAAAGCACCGTCAACGACAACAACAACCACTACTACTAAAGCACCTACAACGACAACAACAACTACTACAACAGCACCAACGACTACAACGACAATGCGATCAACGACAACTACGACTACGCAACGGCCATCTACGGCTTCAACAACAACGACCACAACTACTCAAAAAACAACAGCTGTTTCGGCATTTACTCCAGCAGAAGAAACTACGCCTCGCACCACCACATTTAACGCGGACTCTAATGAAATTGACATGAGGAAAGACAGAGAACCGCCCAGAAGACCTGAACCTTTGCGAGAGGAATCTGCTGTGAAAAGATCTGAAACAATAAGCTTCGAAAGTTCTGAATCGGTTAAAGTTATTGAGACAACTATGCTCATCGATGGAAAGAATCAAACTGTTCGATTTTACTACATTACCCAGCCTGTGAAGTTGCCATTGGATGTGTTTCAGCACATGACCGGGCAAAAGAAAGATAACAAACCAGGAATGAGTGTAATAAAAATTTGATGCAATGTGATAATGAACGATTTCGATTTACATGAAGACTTCCGATATCATTGATGCAGTTCCTGCTGGCATCAGGAAAGGACCATTTTGGTGTCATAAAACGTATTTGCATGTATATTGTGAAAAACGAGCCAAATATTAATGTGTCGTTTTAGTTACTATGCCTAGGAGATTATTACGTTTTCACTTTGAAGGTGATTTCGCTTGGCATTTGAGGGTCCTGAAGCCAAATGAGTTATTCATAACCTCATTATTGTGCCCCATTTCCTTGCGTATTTCTTGATTGAAGTCAAAGAACGTGACCACGATTGACTTGGCACGCGTGAAAAACGTAGTGAATAATTTGAAAACAATAACTAAAATTATGGTGTTGCGTGAGTTTTGACTGTACTTGGGAACAACATAATATTATTTTGCTGAATACCCCTTTTGGTGTTTTTTTCCGTGATCAAATATTGCTAATACTAATGCTCACTGTAAAAATTAAATAATAAAGGGTTGGAGAGGTCTTGAAAATACAAGTCGTCTGTACTCAAGAATCTCTTAACGAAGTTGTAGTTTGGCTCTGATAAGCTCCCTTCTGATGGCAAAGCATTGAATGATTCCATTTTTTGGAACAGGGGTGAGAAGAACCGATTTGCTTTGCCGTCAACGGTTTTCGACATAGTGCCAACATCAGAATTTCTTCTCTTTCAACCCAAACATAAATGAGCGTGTCCAAGATCAAGAATCTTTTTATCAGAGCCATAGTATACCGCGTGTACAAGATATCTCTTGGCTTTTATATTTCTGTTGTCCCCTCGCATTGTTACAAAACTGTGCTTTGTACCAGTTTAAATGTGTCTTGACGTGAATGTCTATAATTTTAATGCATTTTTTGAAGTACCAAATATTTATTGCTGAATGAAAATGTTAATTTTCAACTGAAATTAAAAATTATTTTAAAGTATTGTAGAAGTTTAATTTTTCTGTATTTTACTTATTTCATAAAAAGTCACAGTTTAATTAATTTTTTTTCTTTAATTCCTTGCATTATACGGAGTTATAAAAATGTAACTTTGAAAAAATCAACTGGAGGAACTTGACCATTAAAAGTTAAAATCTAAAATTAATGCATTCGACGAAATTATGCCTTGCCGAAAAGGTAAGTTTTAAAGGTTAATTGAAAAACTAATAAGTAAACAAAAGCATTACAATATTTTTTTGAAGTTATTTTTTGATTTTTTAAATTTATTTATTTTTTTAAATTTATTTATTTTTTTAAATTTTATTCTATTATTATTTATTTATTTATTTATTTATTTTTTTGCTTTGTTTATTTCCTCCTTAACGTTTTTCCTGCGACTTATTTATACCTCCTCCCTCCTTTGCAGCTAAATAAAATTTAACTTGAAAATTCAATAATGAGAAACGATCGATGCTAAGTATCTATTACAATACAGAGTTAGCATAAAAGAATATCCCGGTTTTAAAAATTTACAGTTCATACACTATTACACTTATCACTATAAATGATACATAAAAAAAAGGTAAAGTGTCCAAATTTTTTTGAACATATGTAACTACTTGAACGTGCACCTTCCGCACTAGCGCAGCCAGAAATTCCTTCCGGAGGGGTTTTTTTGGTCACAAAAGTCCTTACACGTGTATTAACTACTGCAGAGTTTCCAAAACTGTGGTCCACGCCAGAGGGTCTACGGTGCTATCTAGCTAAAACATTCTCACATAAATAATAGCCGATGATCGAGTAACCTGGTTGTTTCAACAATGAAACTCGCGCCACGGCATGATAATTTGATAATATGTTTTGGTAATGTTTAACATTTAGGGAAAGGCTTTATTGTGACAAGGCTAGAGATGTAAAATTTTTAAAAAAATAAAAACTTTTGTCGGATGTCTTTTCATCCATAAGCTCATTACTTTTTGCATTGAAAAAGGCGTTCCCTGTAACGCCGAAACACGTGTCTGCTGTAAAGGCAAATTCGTGCTTTTTTTAACGTTGTTTTTCTTACTTTACTGTTCAGCACAAAGGTATTTATTTATCTTATAATTGATATTGTTTGAAAGAAATATAAATATGATTTACCTTCCTTACAATGTAACTTTACTGTGTGAAAATGAAAGCTATTGAGTTTTGATTTTTTCCAATCCAGTCTAAGTCCAAATCAAAACTTATTATTTTTTTTTCTTTCCAACAGAAACCCCAAATCAAAACTGCGTAATGGTTTCTAAACCTGAACCAAAACTTAAACTAGAGTTTCAGTTTATTCATAGAGCCGTGATAAGCACAATAGTAAAAGTAGTCATGCCTGCACTTTTGAACAAAACTGAGTTATTATAACCAAGTTTTTCTCCGCTTAGTATTTTCCTTAATAAATAAAATGTTTTAGGGTCATTTGATCAGGAACTGTTTTGTTAAAAATTCTGAAAAAAAAAAAAAGATATCTGCATCAAATGTACCAGAAAATTGTACCAGAAGGACATATTAGAAGCTGTTGTACTTCGTGGACCTAACAGCACTTCAGCATAGCAATGTAGATTGGACATTTCAATTTGATTCCACACCAGTTCATACGGCCAAAAAGACAAATGAGGTGCAAGGTGCAATATTTTTGACATGATATCATCTCTAGAGTGGACCCTATACTTGCTAGACCTCAATCCCATTTATTACACTGTATGGCCTGTTTTAGAGTCAAAGGTCTACCCTAAACTATACATAAATTTGGATTCTCTAAATCAATTGTTTTATAGGGATATATATAGGATTGATTAAAGGACTTGCGGCCCTTGAATGAAAATTTCAATAAGCTGTTGCACCTCTGTATTACTTCAAAAGGCGGATAGTGAAAACAATTAATTTATTGATTGCTAAAGGTCTTCTCATATTATTATTTTTTTGTGTTCTGTTAATTTATTTATTTTTAATAAAGTTATAAGGAAAATTGCTGACCGAGTTTTTTTTTTCTTTCTTTCTTTTTTTTTTTTTTACCGCATCCTGTACATTTGGTTTGCACAGTCAGCAGAAACATAGTTCTGTGATTAAAGTTATGAAGTTTTGTGAAGAAGGAAAATAAATTCTTCACTAAGGATATTGGTTTAATTTTTTTTTTTTTTTTTTGCAAAAAGTATTAAATGTTTTTCAGTCTGTGTGCAAATTATATTATTATACAACAACTTGCATTATCAAAGTTTGACGGTATTTTAACATATAAGGAGGGGGGAGGAAATTGCATCAGAATCAGAATTTAAGTATAAGAAATTTCTAATAACTTTTTGCTGGAAATTTCGATTAAAATTTCCTGAAAAGTTGAAAAAAAATAATTTTTCAATTTTTCCGTAGTAGAAATAAACCCCTTCGGAAAAAAACGTTTTTTTCCCGAAATTTTCCGGGTTTTTTTCCGACTGTTTTCATCTCTAGACAAGGCTGAACTCGATCCAGTAACTTAACAGTTTTACTGGTAAGACTCATTTCAGGAGAATGAAGAAACGAAAACAGTTAACGCTATCTACTGGAGTTTAGGGTTAATCCACTGGTATCCAAGGTTGAAATTTCAACTATTAAAATATCACCAAACAGGCAAATGTAGAAGAGTAGAAGCAATTTACACCCGTCATACCTTGACGGGCGACTTTCTAGTTAAATATAATTGAGATTGAAGGACGAGTAACAATATTTCAATTCAAAATGAAAGCACATTTATGAGGAAAAAAAAATTTCTTGCTTAAGTAATATGCAGGACGCAGCACCGCCCCCTCCCCCCCCCTTCGGGACTCTCTCAAGTACACATTACAGTCACTACACATTAATTAGTTTTGTGTACATGACGAAGTTCCTTTTGTTAGAAAAAAACTATATTAAGCAAAATTCAAACATTGAGGCACATTTTTACAGCTGGTATATCATTCTTTAAATAAAACTTTAGCTCCAAAATTTTCAAGGCTATAGTCAACATTCAAAATTTGAAGCAAAGGCTAAAATAGATCAAATGATATAGTTTCAGTCGATTTTAATAATTATGGAGTACCACTGTTTGATAAATTTGTTGCATAATATGCTTGCCTTTATTCAGCAAAATCATTTGAAGTGAAAGTAAACGTTTGACGCTTGAGACCCTAGACTAATAATAAGAGTCTTATTATTAGTCTATGCTTGAGACTATCATACAGTCACCAAATTTTGGGCAATCATTTTTTTCATTCTGGTCAAATCGTCAAGGTCTAAAATATTTAGTACTCAGAAAATACAGATATTATTAGCATACTCCGTACTATATTGAACCCGCACCTGCTGGACTGTTATATACACTGCTCAAAACAATTAAAGGATATTCAGGATTTGAATTGATTTTGAACCTGGAGAACTTTTTGGATGATTGATACATTATCGACAGGCGTTAGTAAACTATTTGAGACAAAAATTACATTTGTATGGCAGGAAAAAATACTTTTTTTTTTCAACTTTTGGGTACAAAAAGAAAAAAAACGCGCTTAGTGCGTATGAGAAAAGCGATAAAAAAATTGGGGTTTTCTTAAAAGAAAATCGCTTTTAATAGGGGGTATGGTAACCTCGGACGGCCAGCAATGTAAAACACCTCTGAGGCATGGAATTAATGACGGCATTAATGAGGGGCTGGGGTATTCTGCCCCACTCCTCCTGAAGCGCTCTTTCCGGTTCTTGGAGAGTTTGGGGAGGTGGTAGGCGTCCAAAAACTCGTTGCCTAGAATGTCCCAAACATGCTCTATTGGGTTCATATCTGGAGAACATGCTGGCCATTCCATTCGTATGATTCCTTCCGCCAAAAGAAAATCATTCATCAAGTAAGAACGATGTGGTCTGCAATTTTCGTCCATTAACATGAAGTCACCTCCAATTGCTGTAGGGTAAGGGACTACAATACGTGTGAGGATCTCATCCCTATACTTTGACGACCGGTCGGAGTTCCATTCGGAATGACATGCAGCTCGGTGGGCCCATCAATGGAGATGCCAGCATGCACCATCACACCACCACTACCAAATCTGACACTTTCGGGCGCGAACGCTGGATTGTTTCTATTGCCAAGCACCCTCCAGATGAAAATACGCCATTAAATGGATAAAGAGAAGAACGGGACTCGTCAGAGAAAAAAATATTGCTCCATTCATTTCTTCTCCAATTCACATGCTCTGTTACCTGTATCGCGACGGTGTCTCGCAGCTAATGTGACACAGACCATTGGTCGACGAGCATACAGACTTACAGCGTGAAGGCGATTTCGGACAGTTTGTATCAAAATTGTGGTGCCAGTACCCGAGCGAAAGTGTCGTTGTAGTGAGGTGGCATTCATACTTCGGTGCCTCGGAGCCGTTAAAGCTAAATAACGGTCTTCGTTGAGCGTTGCGTTGACCATCTTCGACCTTGTCCTGATCTTTGGCCAGCATTTCCAATCTCTAAAACCCATTTCCATCTCGTAGAAATCATACTTTGCATAACTCCAATAGCTTCTGCTGCCTTGATTTGTGTTTGGCTTCCCTCTAGCCTAACAACCACTTTAGAAGCTTCTGATTCCATTAAATGAGTTCGTTGAGGCATCGTATTCATCGAAACAACGCGCTTACTGAATGTCCATCATTATTTTCTGCTTTGTCTTACAATAAGTTAAGAGCGAAATCTCATTCGCCGCCACTGAAACGTCGTCTTCGACGTCAAACTCAAAATTTGACGCTTGAAATTAAGAAGAATTTGCATTTGTAACTCCCTTCTTCGATTCTATGCAAAAAAATATATTCGCTCATATCTTTTTTTGTTTAAAAACTTACAATATCCTTTAATTGTTTTGAGCAGTGTAGTTAGTATGTGGTGAACTGATGAACAAGAGCTGTGAGCAAGGTTGCAACACTGGTGCTAGGGAAATTAGTTGATGTTTTTTTTTTTTTTTGTATTAACGGTAAGTATGCTTTTTTAGTATTGTAATTATATTTAAAAATTACATTTAAAGCATTAATAATACATTTATTGCGATGAATGAAACTGCTTTAAGTTTCTGGGGACTGGTGATCGATAGCGTGCAGAAGGCAGTAGCTCCTTATAATAGGGAAGCTGCAGCCTGTTAAATGTTCATATTTTGGCTATTGGATATTGTTAATTGACCCTCAAAACTAAAAAATTCACCATCGCCGAATTTTAAAACACCGTGATTGATTTTCAATGAATTTTTAAAAATTCACGCGCAAAAGTGCGCTCTCCTGAAACGTCACGAGCTTACGTCACAGGGCAATAATGGGCAGTCTTCCGCCGAAGATCCCTTGTTTTCGCTATAGGCATTTTGAGCGCGCTGATATTTTTATTTTTTAGAAATTCAACAATCCTTTTGAACACACTATGGAGGCCGGATTCGTTAAAGCACAATCTAAATAATCTTCCTCAAGTAACATCAATGATGATATTCGAATATTTCCGAGAGGATGGGAGGTTTAATGTTCCAGAAACGCGAGGAGTTAAATTCGAGGAGATAAGCCTTTTACGTTTCGTCTTCGAAGTCGAATGCACGTCCTTCGGTTTCCCCCCTATCGGAAGAGCGCATGACGTCACTTCCTATGCCATTTGACGTCACAAGCGCTTGAACTTCAAAAATTAATTTAAAAAAAAAACTACTTATCGTATCGCAAAATTTTTCCCCCATGATGTTCACAGATGTTACTCTATCATATAAAAATAAAATTGAAAAATTGAAAACTTCCTTATTGAGGCAAACTTATGCAGGCAGCAATGTGAAGGCTACGCAGATGCTCACAGCATTACGACGCTGCCAGGGTAGGTTTGCCCGAACTAGAGCCGCTACATAGATAGGCCGAGGCATCAGCTTAAGTTTAGCCATTTAGGATCGGATTTTTCATTGTTGCACTGCAAGGGTTACCACAGCAAAGTTTCGGATATCGCCAAATTTGCGGATTTTATTTAATAAACAATTCACGTGCCGCTAATAATTGCTCACAGTGAATAATCACCAAATGTCTTTTCTGGCGATAACTCACCAGAAAAGACATCCACTCAAACACACGCTCCGATCCAAAAGGGCTAATCTTAAGCTGATGCGTCGGCTCGTATATATATTCAAGAGTCACAACTGACTTCAACTGTATTTATGTCGAGGTCTGCATACTAGTGCCTTGCCTCCATTATTTTATATACCGATAGATGGCAGCACCATCACCGGATCGAACAGTTAATGAGAATTTAGAACTAGTCCAAGAGCTAATAGCTACCTGGTACTAGCACCCCCAGAGGTATCGTTTCACTTGGAGGACATTGAGACCACGAGCATATTTAACGTCGCCCAGTCCCCTTTAATGACGACGGCTCGTATATATAGCTGCCTTAGCCCGAACCATAGTTAGAATCTCAATACGCCACAAGCAACGTTTTTAAAATTTTTAATTTTACGCCACAAGCATAAAATTAAAAAAAAATTAAAACCCTGTAGAATCTAAGGCCCCTATATATACGAGCCGACGCATCAGCTTAAGATTAGCCTTCTTGGATTTGAGGGCGTGTTTGAATGGTTGTCTTTGCTGGCCAGTTATCGCGTTTGGTGATTGTTCACAGTGAGCAATTATTAGCGGCACGTGAATTATTAAATAAAATATTGTTTTCATTAACTTCGGCGAAATCTTTAACTTTGATGTGGTAACCCTAGCAGCGCAACAATGAAAGAACCAAGAAAGAAAATTGAAACTACTTTTAAAAGCCTTATATTATTAAAAATCAATGTCAAGTATTTTGTTTGCTACTAGCAAAAATACCCGGCGTTGCCTGGGTCAGTAATAATTATGAGAAACAATCGTTAATTGCATTTGTTTTCTGTTTTAAGTGAAAGATCTTAAAACACACCTTTTTAGCGTGATTAAAAATCGAGCTTCTTCCTTACTCATAAAACTAAAAGAACAAAATAGTATTCATTTAGAAACGAAAGCACGATATTTAAGTATATACAAATTTGAAGAATTTCCAAAACATGAAAGTAAGCTTCACATGTTTGAAAAGATTTATCTGTCAATTCCTTTTTTTTTTTTTTTTTACATGGAGTCTAAAACCATTTCTGTATGGCTATTGAAGTATGAACTGCTTAAAAAATGTAGCCGCCCGTAATCCCCTTATACTTACTTTAGATATTTTAGGACATTTCAATCATTGTAGGCTCTTGGTGCGAGTTAATCTTAGCGGGAATCATTTTGGGATACCTTCGATAAAGCTCCCCCTCCCTACTTTGGAAAACAATATGATACGAATTTTTGTTACAGAGATATTGTCGCCAGATGCTGAGATATTTTTTGTCACCTTAAAATGGCGCTAGACAGTTTCATCCAAAATGTTTCCAAAATTAGTAAAATTTGGCGATTGATTGAAATTGTGCAAAAAGAAACATTTTTGTGTTCATGGATTTGCCTAATTTAGTTAGTGGATTATTTTACACATTTAAAAAGGTTTTTTAAAGATACAGTGATTGGCGATATTTTGTTTACATTGTGAAAACTGATAAACATTATTACCTAGGCTTTGACTTCAAAAACAGCGACAGTTGAAAAAACTGCCAAATGCATCAGCTACTAAAATCTTTCTGAAAAATTTTTGGCGAGATTTCTGCTGGTTGATTGGATAATGAGTAAGCGTCCAATCAGCACAAATAATAAAAAAAAACATTAATTACATTTAAGTTTCCAATTAAATGGAAAATGATCACCCAAATCCATTTATTATTAACCAATCTTGTTTAAAAACGTTACTTTAAGATTTGACTTGAGAAAAGCCTCAAAAAGTCACACGAAACGCAAAAATATTGAACAGTACAACAATTCTAGCTATCAACTAGGAGTTGAGATGATACACTAAATAATGAATTGGGTTGATGAAAGCCTTCGAACACGGAACTAAAAAGCTCATAATTCGTTTTTTATACAACTTAGAACTTTCTAACAGATGCCATCTTCAGCAGAAAAAATTAGCGCTTTCGATGGACACATAATGTTAATATGTGCATGTATTTTTGGCTACATCCAAATTCTTCCCCTTGCTGATAAGGATGACAGGTGAGTTGTCAGAGTAACTATTGTCTGGAACTTCCTTTGTGCAGGGAAAGAAACTTAAAAAGCAGGTTCAACGCAAATCCGTATGTCCGCCATTACTGGTCACGAAAACAATTGTAAATCCCCGCGGAAAGCATTTGCCAAGGGAAAGATAACACGCCAAATTGTTGCACTCCTTTCGAAAGAGCGTCCGGTTCTCCAGAAAATTCTTGGAAGGTACCTTGAAAGTGTGAAGCTAGCCGTAAATAATAGGGTGCTTTCATGTGATCGTTTTTCCGAACTTTCAATAGTCTTTCTCGCTAAAATTATTTTCCGATACAGAACTTTAAGACGATTTCTTAGCGTACTTTCTATGTCATAATGCTCGCATACTAATTCCGGTTGGCAAAAACAATGAAAAATAATTATTACTATAAATAGACATGGTACGAAGTTTCGGCTATTTCACCACAACATCGTCCAGGCCGAATCATGAGAAGGGATTCTGCCACTTCAGCAGATATTTTATGTTGAAATAAATAAAGATTTATGTTGTGAGTTTCATTTCACAATTGTAATTACATAAAATAGTGTCCTTTAAGTTTAGGCAATTATGCCATACAATGAAATAAAGTAGATAAGTACATTTAATTAAATTGATTGTAAGTATTGAACACTTGGAACCAGAAATTGTCCAGAAATTAATTGCATATTCTTTTAACTTGAACGTTTTTGGAGAAAAATAAGTTTAACCTCTATATTCGAAGTAAATAAGTACGTAACATTTCTTTATTTTAAAATAGATTATTTGGCTGTAAAGATAAGGGGAGGTAAGGATAATCTTTTAAAACACTTTAAAAAGAGTCTCAAGAGAACTTTTTTCTTTAAGTAAAAAAAATCGGGGGGGGGGGGGATTTTTTCGGCTTCTTCCATAAAATATTTTCCCGTAGAGATTTTTCAAGATTATTATTAATAATAGTCCTGTATTATAAAACATCCTACGAATTAAGCAAAAAAAAGTTAATTGAAAAGGAATTTTTATTATTTATATTTTATAAAGCAAAATATAAAGAAAGAGACTATTCTTTGCACATCCACGTTTTATCACTTTAAAGAAAATAGTTATTTGTGATTTCTTGTTTTTTTTTTTTTTTTTTTTTTTTTCTCCCCAAAATAAATACGTCAGCTCCGCTTAATCGGGTAACGGACATGCAAATACCCCGCGTTTACGAACAAAGTCTCCTGGAAGCGAATACTTCCACGTAGACGCAATGTTAAATATCCTCGCTTAATGCAACAATTTCCCCGGATAATCGAATAATATTAATCAGCTTTAGCAAATAATTTTGTGGGGAAAAATCTTGAATAAATTAGAAAGAAATTAAGCAAGAACAATGATTGTCGTTGAAGGCGTGAAAAACAACATCCATATTCCATGAAAACGTTTTCAATTTTTAAAAAGAACAGTGAAAGAAATTTAAAAATTTCTTTTGTCTTTGTCATTACAAAAAAGAAAAAAAAAACAGTCGATAATGAAATTAAATAACGAAAATAAATATACACACTTTAGGCGATGATGAGGAATTGATAAATATTAAATGTAAGATATGGTAGATGAGAAGGGAAAAAAGGGAGTCGGAAAAGTGTTCCCAAAAAGAACTTGAGTACAAGCAATTTATGGAATTTTTCAAAAAATAACGTACTGAAAAAAGGTGCCAAAACAAAGATTTCATAACTCAAGCTGTAGGTTACTTTTTATAATTTCCATACGTACTTGTATTGTACTAATTGTTGAACTATTTTGCTGTTAAATTTAGCTTATTTAAAAAACATTTTAGCAATAACATTTCTTTGTGCAGCGATCTATTTATTATTAGTATTATGTTTTTAGACAAATGTTGTCAAATTAGAAAGGTAAATAAAATTTTCTCGCCTATTCAAATAACCCGCTTTATCGAATAATATTTCTTGGAATCGACGATATTCGATTAAGCGGGGCTAGTTCCAAAATAAATGCGTTAACTCTCTTACTAAAAGAATTTTTTCTGAAAGATAAGTAAAGTAAGAAAAAATACATGTACATAACTAGAACAATTTTTATTTGACTTCAAAAATTTCAAATTAAGTATAATGTTAAGATTATGTTATGTTACGTTAATGATCTAAGGTACTTTAATTAATGAAATTAGTTTTAAAATAAAACAGTAAGCAGGAAATGTTTTGTGACACTATACATATTAAAAAAACAGTAGTACAGTATCATATTGCATGCATTTATTATAAATTCAAGTATTCATGGCTAAAAATTAAAGAAAAGAAGCAGCCGAAGCTTCGGTCAGCACTTGGCAGATGCTTCGATGTTTGGCGCTTCGGTTAAACTGCACTTCCGCGTTTTAATTATTAGCAGTAACAATAAAATAAAACAGTAATTAAAAGGCAGGGGCGGATACAGACAGTTTTAGGGAGGGGTCCCGAAAAGTAAAAAGTGCCCCCTTCATGGGAACTTTTTTTATTAAAAAAAGTTCTAGACCGGGATCCTTCGTCCTTTTTCGTTATTCATTACTAACAAGCTAATTTTCCGTTAGTAGCTTCATTTTGTCGAGACGTCCAACATTAGCCAGTACAAAAATTTTGTAAGTGGTAGCTAACAGGGGTATTAAGGACATAGTTTGTTGATTTGGCGGTTATCAAATGTTTATAACTAACTGGGTTTCTTTTTATATAATTCTCACAATAATTATCTAAATTAGCCGGAAAAAAATTGTTCTACAAAATGCACGATTTGATCAAAGATGTCCCACTTTTGCAACATGTACTATTTACGAAGACATGAAATATAATTACTAACCAGCTGATTTTTTTTTTTTTTTGGTCAGTTAGTTAATATTTATATAATTTAAAACACACATTGTCCTACAAATTGCGTGGTTTGCTTTTCTGGTCCGACACTCCAAAGTTGTCAATACCACAGGACATTTTTTTTTTCAGTAACCGTAGGCCACTAATATTACGTGATAGATTAGTGTGTTTTGTGCTTAAATAAAACAATGTCCTACGAGAAAACAGGTATATATATCCCTAGTCCTACAATAATTGTTATTTTCGTTTTCCTATGTGAAACATAACGTAAAGTGAAAATATATTTATTGAAATAAATCAACTTTATTATCTTATATAAACAAAAAATTTTTTTAACTTTTACACACACACAAAAAAAAAAAAAAAAAAAAAAAAAAAAATAATAATAATAATAATAATTTTCATCTGACTCATCAGATAAATATTCGTCATCGTCGCTGCTAGTATCACTCTCATCTTCATCAGTATCTTCTTCATTTAGATTGCATTATAATACAAATTCAGGGTCCTCCAGGACCCTGTATTTGCATTTGCCCTATATAAGGGGTGCCCTATCGCCTAGGGGCGATAGGGCACCCCTTAAGTGTGACGGAGTACCCATCCAAAATAAAAGCCCTCAAAAAAGAAATACCCCTTGAAGAAACTGACTTAAAATTTCCAATGATGCAATTTGCGCCATGAACCCCCCCCCCCCCCCCCGTCTGTGTACTCCAGTTAATTAGAATGTTTTTCTATGAGAGTTTATTATTTTACTCTTATAGAGTGTGGTTTCTGCGAGTTTTAAGGTTTTTTTTTAATGTAATAGAAATTATTTTTATTTAAAAAGAGGATTTTTCGCCCCCTCTTTCCCCCAAAACCCGACGCGCAAAGTGCTGGGACTTTTTACCCCCTTTTTGCTGGAAAGGTAAGAAGTAATTTGCAACAGGTTTCATCTTTTTTTTTGGATGATTGGGTTTGACCATTTTTTAGCCTAATTTTACTGTACTATATGCAATATACTCCAAATTTTTTAGAAAAATATGTAAAGAATAATGTACTTACTAAAATAATTGTTTAAAAAAAATAGCAATAATTTTATCATGAAAATACTCCAGTTTTTTTTTTTTTTTTTTTTTTTTTTTTTTTTTTTTTACATAATTGCGTGAAAATTTCTACTTAGCAAATTATTTTTCATATATTTTAAAAATAAAATGAAAAAATAGTCAATCGATTTATCTTTCATAATATAAATATTTTGATTTCACTCTAAATTCTTTATAGCAAAAGGAATGATACCTGATTATGTCGTCATTCCAATTTTCCGGTAGTACGACATTACAATATTTGTGATTATGATGCTTTCGAGCTGATAGAAAATTTCGACAAGGAAGCAAAATATCTTGAGAAAATTTCTTGATTTCTTCACGTTTCTCTCGAAAGCAAAGGTTGTCGCACAATATATTGCATAAAAAAACACTCCATTATTTTGTAGCAATTCACAAAGTAATTGATATTATTTCAGAGCGATAAACACGTGGTCAACATAAAATAATTTAGCACGGTTAAGGGGGGACATCGTTGATAAAATCTTGAATTTTGTAGGACAAATATTTTTTCGGCTAATATCAATAATTCTTTTGAGAATTTAAAAAATAAAACCCAGTTTGTAATAATTTTTTTTTATCATCAAATCAACAAATTATATACCTGCTACAATCGAGCATTTTTGCAAAATAAACTGTTGGGCGTCTCATTGAAACGAAACTACTCACGAAGATTCAACTTGACAGTAATTATTTTTATATTTGGGATTTGTACTTCAACTTTGGAGTGTCGGACCAGGAAAGCATACCACGCAATTGGTAGGACAATGTGTGTCTTAAATTATATAAATATTAACTAACTGACCAAAAAATTTCAGCTGGTTAGTAATTATATTTCATGTCTTCGTAAATAGTACATGTTGCAAAAGTGGGACATCTTTAATCAAATCGTGCATTTTGTAGGACAATTTTTTTTCCGGCTAATTTAGATAATTATTATTAGAATTATAAAAAAAAACAGTTAGTTATAAATATTTGATAACCGCCAAATCAACAAACTATGTCCTTATTACCCCTGTTAGCTACCACTTACAAAATTTTTGTACTGGCTAATGTTGGGCGTCTCGACAAAATGAAGCTACAAACGGAAAATTAGCTTGTTAGTAATGAATAACGAAAAAGGGCGCGGGATCCCGGTCTATTCCCGCGAGGACCCTTTAAAATGTTTTTAAAGATCTCTTAGAGCCAATTAAACTACTTTTAAGTACATAAAATTACGTACTAACTCATTTCGGATGTAGTGGTAAAATATTTTTAAAAACAATTTCAGCTGATTAAATATTAACTGACATAAAATGCTCAGTAATACATAGAAACATTGTCATAATGCTTAAAAAAGAGGTTATATATAAAAAAAAGAATTATCTTTTTTATTTTAATTAACTAAAGAATTAATGAAGAATTAATAAACAAATCGTGAAACTATCTACCCTTGACTTCGAAATTCGTAAGAATATGCCGACTGCAATATTACTCTCATAGCAAACCAACGTAATTTTATTGAAATTTGTTTCTTGCGTAGGTATGTGTGTTTTAAAAGAAATAATTTAAAATTGAGAATACTGTTATGAAGAAATCTTTTTATATAAAAAAAAAGTCAAAGAAAATTTTGAAAGGAAGTCTGTGGCGGGACACGTCAAAGAGACCCTATAGCACCTACACACCTACAGCCTTGAAATTTTGTACGAAATTACTTAGAGTCTCGCTCCGGTGGTTTGCTCCTACGGTTTTGTTTTTTAAAATTCTAATTAGTTTTCTGTAATTAATTTTTTTAGCTCAAATTTTGCGTAAATCGCCTATTATTGCCTATTAAAAGGGTGAAAAAATTGCTTTTATATATTAATATTATTTCTATTAATTTATATTTTCAATTTGCACAAAAGAATATTGCGGGTATTGTTTTGCGGATATTGTTTTTTATAATTTACCCAACAAAGAACAATGATACAAGAAATAATATATCTTAATATATAAAAATCAATGTCCTGAGATAACATATATACATATATATATACATATATATATATATATCAACGCACAGCCGAAACCGCTGAAGCTTCAAACTTGAAATTTGGCAGGCATGTCCGCATGATTACAAAAGTAACCACTAAGAAAGGATTTTTCGAAATCTCAATTAGTTCTGGAGAAATTAATTAAAACCCCTTAATTTCTGCGAAATTAAAAACCTGTCATTGAAATTCAAATCCCTTATTTTCGAAGGCTTTCCTCCATTCAAATCATTATTCAGTACTTCATCTCAACTTTTGGTCTATAGCGAACTATAAATTTGATATTGTTTTTGTTTCTCACGTGATTCTTCGAGGCTTTTCTCAAGTCAAATCATAATGTTTCTGTCTTTTGCTTTTATTTTTTCAAAACTAGAAACGAATTTTTTAAGAACATCATCACAGGGGGACTATCCTTTTGAATTTAGAAGAGTGCAGTTTCCTGTAAAAGTTTGCTTTGAAATAACCGTTAATAAGTCACAAGGACAGACATTAAAAGTAGCAGGGATCGATTTAAGAGAAGACTTTTTTTCAACACGGCCAATTTTATGTAGCTTGCTCCAAAGTCATTTCATCAAGCAGTTTAATAATTTTAGCACCAAAAAAAAAAAAAAACTAAAAATGTTGTATACAAAGAAGTTCTAGCTTAAACATAGGTATAACAATAAAATGTGGATGACCTGTGTTTGCAAAGATAATCAATACTTTAAAAGGATCGTTAATAACAGTTAAAGATCGGTTAAGGACAAGGGCATATATATATATAAGGAGTCCAGGGGCCCCGAGATCCTCCCCGAATTAGAAAAAGTTATAGGTAATAAGTAATTATTATAGAGGATTTTCGAAACTAGGTGCACCAAGCACTGTTAACCTCTGCTAATTCCATTACGCGAGCAATGCCGGGTACGGGAATGCTAGTTCTAAATAAATATAGAAAATGAGAAGCATCTTAGAGCTTTTATAGAAACGAATATAAATATAAAATTATACACTAGAGTTCTAAAAAAACTAATTAAATAAAATTAGTAAAATAATGTGTATTAAAAAATAATTGCAGAATATCAATATGCATACATAAAGCATTAATATATCAGAAATTCTGAAAGCTAGATCATACTCTTTTTTGTTGACTTGTAATTGTTCTGTTGAATCGTTCTCTCCCGAGTATTTTGTGGTTCATGGGTTATTGCTTTAGCTTTCATAGCACAGTATTTACAGCAAGATGAATTATTAATAAAACATTTACAAGATTACCCTGCGCAGGCAAGAACTGTAAATAGAGTTAAACTCTCTGGTAACACTGGCTGCATCATAAGGTGTGGGACTTTATTGATTTTCATTCAAGTGAAACCCAAACTTGGTTACATCTAAGGGCACTGCTTAAGTACAGGGGAATTGATTCAATTGTACAGTTGAGCAATACTTCTTAGCACATGTTGGAAAGAATTGCAGGAGCATGATAGAGAGCTGATATCATATTTATTTCTGATGGAAATGACAAGAAATTATTGTGTGTAATGGTTGCATTCGCAAAGAAATACCTATTTTGTTGACAATTTTTTTATATTACAGCTTCTAACAGTTGAAATTCTGAAGCTCTCAGATATTGTTTTAATGATAACTCAAGTGTACAAAAAACAGTTTCCGACTTTTTTGGTAAAGAGAAAGCATACTTTTTTGTTCCTATTTTACTTGTTGAATCGCAGTTGGAAAATGCATCAAAAGCTTGTTAAATTTTAGATGTTTTTTTCCGTAAGTGCTCCTGAAGATAGATGCCATCCTAAAGCTCTTTTCCTATCCACAACACAAGCACATGAAATGGCAACCTCTGTCTTTTAACAAAGATTGCCAATAAGAATTCATTAATTTCTGATCTATAAACTATTAGTTACTTTTCCCCCTATTCTGCACTGAATCATATGCAGGAAGATAGATTCTGTTGCGTGCTTCGTCCTGGTTGGACTCGGGCATTTCAGAGGAATTTATTACTTGGCTCTCAGATTTTAAATAATATTCATTTTCGTTTTCAGAGTTACCAGACACCAGAAGCTGATTGGATGCAGGAACGGATATGTTACATATTACATACTCTGAAATGTACTTTTAAAGGTTCTTTTTATTTTCAGGAATGGCTATGACACGAAACCACTGGTTTGGTACCTAGTGATTTTTTTTATAAGTGAAGGAGACTTTAATGAACTTCTGGTTTTCGAGTTATGAAAACGACAGTGAGATGTACCGATCGTGTTTAAGGTTCACTCGTGTAGTTTGACTATTGGGGAGAAAATTTTATTATTTTTTATTTGGAGACCTGCAAAATCTTTGCTTCATTCGAAAGTAGTGTTTGGGACATTATGGACCAGAGTCATTCCATCGATAACGTGAACTTTGTTCTTAAAATAGGATGCTTCTTCTAGAGTTTTGCTGCAAGAAGTATCAATTTCAACTACATTCACGAAATCGGACCTCCCGCTTTGCTTCAGTGAACCATTCTGATGAACCTAACCTAGCATTGGGCTTATTGTATGGGAATGATTTTTAGATGTACTAACATCACTTTTGAGCTAACATTTCCCAGGTTAAATGTTTTTTTGGTTTTCTTTTGCTGTTTTGCAGTCGCTATTGAAGACATTGCCATTGCAAGACTTCTGGATAAGAGACCATTCACATTTTCTTTAACGTTCCACTGAAATTTTGATGCTGCTTATGTGGCAGGAGCCTCGCTCACTATGTTTCATAACTCAGGTGTAAAATCTGCAAAAGGGTTATCCTGATAGTTGATCCTTTCCGTAATTACTTCGTACTTGCAAACTTGCATGTTTTGATTTTTTAAAAAGTGCCATTGTGACCCATACTAAGCAGCTATAAGGCGTTAAAGGTTAAATAATTAAGTAATTACTTAACTGGGACATCGTTTTGATAATATTACGAAATAAAACAGCCAAAACAGGAGATCCACAAAATTTTCTTTGGTTTATGTCGAGTCTTCAAGGTACATTCCGCAAACTTTTTTTTTTTTTTGTGAATTACCTCAAATGCTTTTTGAGCTTACTTTTATTTCACTTTTCAACGCTTTGATAACAATTAAGTAATTTTAAACAAACTGGATAATGATATTTCAGATTTTATTGGTTCCCTAAACAGTTAAATAATTTTGATAATTTGAAAAAAAAAGGCGTATTTTATTCAAAATTTTTGCTTGTTTGTGAAAAATAGAATTTTACTCGGAAACTAACAAAGATATGATCACAGTCATATTTAACTTTTATGAAGCCCTAGTTTTGTTGCGTCGATTGCCACTATTTTCAGTGTTTTATTTCAAATAGTTCGCGAGTTAGTGTTTTGGCAAACGGCTCCCCCACTTCTTTCCCCCCTCCCTTGGGGTTGTCGACCATCCAGGGGGGGGGGCGACAACATGTGGTTTCATAATCACTATAGTACCTGTGACATTAATCAGAAATAATTTTGCGTCAGGTCTCCATGCATGCTCAAAACCCTCCTTCAGATCCTGAACTATACTGCAAATCGTGTTCGAGCTTGCTACTGTCATTTCGTTTTTCAGCGCGTTAACAGTACTTAAATAGTTTTAACAAACTGAATAATGATATTTAGGACTTTATTTGAGAAAAAAATCAAACAATTTTGATTTGAAATTCATTTTGGTCAAAAAAAGTTTGTTTTGCGCATTTTATTCAAAAATTTTGCTTGTTTGTGAAAAATGGTATTTCACTCAGAAACCAACAAAGATAGGTCCATAATTATATATAGCTTTTATGAAGCCCTTGTTTTGTTGCGTCGATTGCCACTTTTTTCAGTGTTTTATCTCAAATAGTTGGCGAGTTATAAGTGTTTTAGTAAACAGCTCCCCCCACTGCTTTCCCCCCTCCCCCGGGGTTGTCGACCATCCAGGGGGGCGACGACATGTGGTTTCATAATCACCATCGTGCCTGTAACAATAATCAGAAATAATATTGCGTCAGCCTTTCCATGCATGCTCAACCCCCTTCAGATCCCGGTCTATAACTGTGCCGGATCATCAAAAAAGTAGATCCGCGGATCCGGATCATTAGTGTCAAGATCCACGGATACGGATCTCAATTTGTTTTACCCAATTCAACTATCCAAGTGCTTAATTTGTTACGGAAGGTATTCCCGTCAGAATAATAACACTGCTTCTTCAAAAAATGTCATCTATGGCGAAAATATAATCAAGACTATGATTTACTCTTTAAAGAAATCTCCGTTAAAATTGAAGGAGAGTTGGAAGGAACGGGTCAACGCTGCATTAATGCCTAATTAGAATGTGAAGAATTATTCCTAGCTTCCTCGGTAAATGTAGGATACTGATACAGGAGCAAGAGTGTAAAGCTGCTACTGGACAGGCTAGAAATAATTTTTCGCATTTTATTTCAGCATAAATGCAGCACTGACTCATTCCACCCAACTTACTCCGATCGACAGAATAACAGAGCCGAGAAAACCTTTACAAACAGCTAATAGAGAATTTAGTTTCACTTTTTTTTGAAGAATGCCGAGAAAAACCAAAATGAAGAATAACAGAAACCCCAAATCAATAACAGAAACTAATGTTAAACTAAAAATTAAAAGAATTAAAAAAAAAACATTTCCTAGAGGGCCGACCCGATATTGAGATGGATTTTGCGGGTCAAAAGACACATTGTTAACAAATATGAATTGACAGCGGATAGAAATTTTAAATCATTGAACTTTTTCTCCTTACCGACTATGAAATAGCTACCGATCACGCGTATAAAGGCTTTGAATTGCATTTAAAATTTCCTTAACAAGATTATAGCTTTTACTGTATATAACTTGGAAGTTTCAAACAAATATCAAATGCAGAAAAACTTAGTTCTTTCAATTTGAGGCAAATATTTTTAACGTACGGGGAAGTTTTTACTACCATAATTCTGAAAAACGTTAAGTCGGTTTTTATTAATATTTCTGGTTTTGCAACGAGTGGTACAAATTGGCTTCGGAAATGATACCTTATAATTTAAAAAGGGAATAAAACCTAATTTTAACGGAATTTAAGAGTCTTTTATTCAAATATTTAAGAATTTTTAGAATAGAAAAGATCCGTCAAAAGTAGCGGATACGGATACAGATCTTTACTTTCCCTTGGATATCCGCGGATACGGATACAGATCTTTACTTTCCCTTGGATATCCGCGGATACGGATACAGATCTTTACTTTCCCTTGGATATCCGCGGATACGGATATCCGGAACATCACTACTCCTAACACTTATTGCTCTGCAATTTAGTACAAATTATTTTGAAACCCGGGGAAGGGGTGCTTTTTGTTCCAAAGAGAGCTCATAATGCATTTTTAACCTGTTTCTTTATAATTGACGTTTTAAATCGTTGCGAATCAAATAAGATTGCGAAGCAACCTTCGGGGCTTGGTCAGCGTTAGCGAGCGGGGGGCAGAGCTCCCTAGTATATTGAAAAATAGTTAATGGTATTGTTAAATTATTCCCGGGAGGGGGAAGCTCGGAACCCTGTGCCCCCACCCTAAAGTCCCTAAATGTTATAAAGTTAAAGTTTTGTCAAAAACATTTCATGACTTATGGGCCATTTTAAACTTTTTAAAAAATGCAGGTTTTCGAGCATTCTGTGATTTAGTTTATAAGCACTTTTGCAAGTTTTTTTCTTTTTCACTAGCATTTGAAATTCGAACACAAAAACTTTTTAGAGCAGATAATGGTACACAATCCACTCTTTAAGCGAAATTTTTTTATTCAAACAAAAATAGGATAGGTAGCAAGTAAAAATATTTTAAATTTCAAACAGTTTCGTCTTAAATAGGTTAGATTGAATAAATGATACGTCCGTCATTTTGAAATCGTAGAAACTGGACACACGTGCTTTTTTTTTCTCTCTTTTCTTTTCACACACCCCTGCTTAAGAGTGTGCAGCCCTTTAAGACGGCAAGAATTCGCCAATTTCATTTTCAATAGTAGAAACTTTTAAAAGAGTGAGACTTAACGGGAAAAGAAGAGGAAAATCAGCTTGGTATTTTCAAACTTCTTTCACCCCTCAAACCCCACAGGAGGTATGACTGGAGCTCTTCGACTGCGATAAGCGCTATTGTTTGCTCCCCCTAGTCCCTGGGGTATACCAGAAGTGTGGAAGAATTTGGACGACACCTGTATTTTTTCACCCCCAAATTGGGGCATTTATGCGAAAATTGGACTAAAATTGAAATAAAAAAGGAACTATCAATCGGATTTTTTTTCGAACTAGTCTATAAACCTTCCCAGTACCAAAATGAACAAACGGTGAAAATTTCAGCCAAATCTGCCTGGTAGTTTCTGAGATCTTAGGGAACAAATTTACCAACATCCATTTTTATATCTATAGATTAAATAGAAATTGGCAACAGGATAAAAATTTTAAATCATTGCTTTTAATTTCCTTGTCGGCCAACAATGAATTCGTTATCAATCGCTTGAACAAAGGCTTAGGCGTTATTGAAATCTGCTTTTAAAAAACTTTATCGTTCGAATTCTATGAAACATGGAAGTTCCAAACACATTCTATCAGACGCGGAAAAAAATTCTCTTTGTTTAGGTATTAAATTTTATAATTTTTTACAATGTTTTCACTGCAAAAATCGGGAAAAACCTTTTAGAGGTTTTTGATTAATATCTACGTAAATTAATGTCCTCCAAAGATGCAACCTAGCTAAGAACACTCTCGATCTCCTTTCAAACAAATTTTTTTTTTTCAAAATTGATCCATCCGTTTAGGCGGTAGAGTGCCACAGACAGACACACAGAAACACAGACACGTCAAACTTATAACCCCCTTCCATTGTGTGTCGGGGGTTAATAAAAATACAACTCATATGAAAAATTCACACACTTAAACTAGGCTAACAGTGTTTTGTTCACTCACTTCAAAAGTTCATTTTTATTAGTAAACTTGTTTTAGAAATTTGGTGATAACATTTTCATTCCTAATTAATGAATTTCAGATAGAATTCTACTTCCATAACTCAAAATAATAATGTAAGAACTAAAAACCAGACAAAAGCTCTGTAAAATATATAGAACAATGAATAAATAAATTTAAAAGAAATAAAAAAAAAACCTTTGAAAAATAAAAAAAATAAATAAATAAAATAAAAATAGAACCGACTTCAAAATTGCTCTAGAAAGTGAAAATAATTTTATTCTTTAAACACCATCGATAATACTTGTAAACATAATTTTTGACGTTGGCGCAATAACAAAAAGTAAAATCCAGGGTAACCATGCTACGTTCATATTTACGTCCATGCAAAGTCGATATAACTACACATTAAACTTATTATACAATTAGTCATCACTAGAATGAAGTATTTTGTTATCTACGGAACCAAACTCCTATTTTAACACTGGTATTAGGTCTCAATTTACGCGGTTTCGATTTTCGCGGCATGTCCGTGGAATGTAACCCCCGCGTAAAACGAGGGTCTACTGTATTGACATTCCTTCTCCCTACACCCTCCCATTTGTGGCCACACTTTTCCAAATTTTCAAGGATTTCAAGCACTAGAAAATGAAATATATTTTTTCAAGTTCTTTGCTCTCTCTCTCTTTTTTTTTTTTTTGCTAATTTCCGGGAGTTGGGGGCCCCTAACAAAGCGGGGGGCACTAAGCAGGGCCGTGCTTAGGAGGACAAACTGTGCGGCTGCACTGACCGCTAAAATATTTTGAAGTTTAAAATATTTCTGTGTGAAGTAGTTCCACTTAATATACGTGATTGTATTCCAAAAAGATAAGAGATAGAAACTTTGTCTTTTTATATTTATTTATTTATTTTCACATTTTTACTTTCAACAGAATAAATTTCAAACTTTTAATTTTTAGTGAAAAAATTGTAAATTATCATGCGAGAAATTCCTTTAGTGTTACGGATTTCTGTTGATCAGTTTGCAACATTTAATATTTTTTCATCGTGATGTCACTGCTTCAACTAAAGTTTATGAACAATCTAAAATATAACTGTTTTTATTTTGATGTATGTGTTACCGTTAAAGTGTGAAATCCGTTATTTCATAGAATACCTAGTTATTTCATGGAATAACTGATCGTGTCCGTTACAGTGTAAAACTCTCTTGTATTTCAAAGTTTAACGAGTTATTTCATAGAATATCGATCTGCAGCCCGTTAAAATGTAAAAAAAATTATATCATATATCTTGCACGCAAATGTATTTAGAAAATGTTCGTGTAAAACCCATTGTGTCAGCAAAAATGTTTTTGTTTTAAAAATAATGTTTTTTGTGATTTCAAGTGTCATTTTAGTAATTCTTGTTGTAACAAATGATTTTATGGTACGTTTCCGTAAATACTATTTATACGCTGCATAAATTAGATAAATTGCTTCTTTTTCATTTTAATTGTCTATCATTAGTTTATTTATAAAATACCTAGTTATTTCATTTTAGATAAATTGTTTATTTTACACTTTAACTGTCTCTTATTAGTTAATTTATAGAATACCTAGTTATTTCATAGACTAATAATAAGAGTAGACCGAGCTTTCTCAGACTTGCTGATGAAAAAATTGGTTCATGGATACATCATGTGACTGGTGGAAGGCTTGGCGAAAACTTTGCAGCATGGTTGCTAGATGGCAACATTATCTATAGTTTGGCACTCGACATGTATTTTAAGACGTAATGTGTTTTCATTATAATTTTTTCCAGGTTCAGAGATTGAACTGTTTTTCTTTTAGTTATGCATTATTTTGACATTAGTAATTAGTTTTTCTATTCTATTCTATTCTAGAGTCACAACAGACTACAACTGTATTTATGTCGAGGACTGCATACTAAGTGCCTTGCCTCCATTATTTTATATACCGATAGATGGCAGCACCATCACCGGATCGAACAGTTAATGAGAATTTAGAACTAGTCCAAGAGCTAATAGCTACCTAATACTAGCACCCCCAGAGGTATCGTTTCACTTGGAGGACATTGAGACCACGAGCATATTTAACGTCGCCCAGTCCCCTTTAATGACGACGGTGGGTCTAATTAGTTTTTGATCACAGTTTTCAGTAACTTTTATTTCATTTGGAATTGCTACGTCAGCGTTTGCGTGAACGTAATGGCGTATACGTTTTGCGTTAACGTATAAATGTACTAATCGGTATCTTAAATTGAAATTGTAGGTAAAAATCTTACCGTTTGCCAAATCTTTTTGGGCGCTTAGAGAGTTATTGAAATTGACTAAAGAAAATGCACAATACTATCTAAACGAAAAACAAAATCTATCTTAACAAAATATTTACAACTTAGAATAACAAATTTACACATCGGACTCCATAAAAGATCATTCTCCCGTGTTCCATCAATTCTAGTTATTTTATTTCTTGCGGGCGTTGATCGTCTGCTACGATCAACGCCCGCTGTTGCTAGGATATCCAGTATCCACCAGTCACATGGTTTGGTTTATGAGCAGCAAAAGCATCATTTGGGTTATGAGCAGCTTAGCTCGGTCTACTCTTATTATTAGTCTATGAGTTATTTCGTAGAATAACTAGTTAAAAGAGTCAAGTTAATAACATATTACACACTTTAACGGACACGTTCAGTTATTTCATGGAATAACTAGGTATTCTATAAAATAACTGCATTATATACTTTAACGGTAATATATGCACGTGGATTTTCTTCGTATGCCATTGGCTTCGGTAATTGCTAGTAGTAAAAGTAAGTGAAACATGGACGGATTATGGTGGGGAGCGAGGGGGGGGGGCTGTGCCCCTTCATTCTTTGAAGGACTTAACACATAGTAACAACACACCTTCCAAAATCTTAAAAGAAAAAAAACCATAACTTTTTTTTTTCTTTTTTGAATAGTTCAGAACAGTGAAAATGAAGAGAATAGCGAATGACCTTTGCTGAGGGGGGAAAAACACCTTACACTGTATTACAAGTAGTAAAGCTGTCCAGGGCCGTCGACAGGATTTATGGGCCCCTATGCAACTTTCTTTAACCCTAACTTTTTATTTGAATTTCCTCTTTCTTTGTTCTGCTTTAACATAAATATCCTAAATATTGTCAATGGGTCTAGGTCTAATAAAAAGATTTTTTTTTAACTGAAAGTTTTTTTTTCTCAATTAAAATTGCTTTGCTGTGCTTCTTCTTAATCCAAACTTTGTAATGTTATTAAAAAGAGATTCTTGTATACAGGGCCGGATTTCGACTTAATGGGGCCCTAGGATATTTTAAGTATGGGGGACCTTTTTTGTAGCTCGGACAACATTATATTAGTAGCAAAACAGGATATTTTTTAAATTTTTTTTCCAACTATGTCTTTTCCTCTGGTACATATAGCGATATAGCCATGAATGTGTTTTTAAAAAATGTTTTGGTATACTGTTTTTCTTTTTCTTTTTTTTTTTTTTTATCTTGGACGAGGAGAGTTTTCAGGAGAGTTATACAAGGACCTCCTTTGAGTTGAGGGTAGACTACCTCAAATTTGAGGGGGTCCGGGGTTTCTACTCCGTAAATGTTTTTGAAAAATGCATTAAAAAATTCTGCATTTTGAGGTCTTATAAGAGGTAATTCGAGCTACAAAAACATCAGCAAAAATATTAGAACAAAATACAGATTTTTTTTTTAACTTATGCACTTTTTTGCATATTAAGGCAATACAAAAGAAAAATTGGCCTTTGTTCAACAAATCGTTGATATTTATTGACAGAGAGGAAGAGCGAGAGAGAAGAAACGATATGACACACAGTCTATCACTTGCTCACATCGACTTTCGGTTACATATTTTATTTTTCGACCCGTTAGTCTTGATTATCCCTTCTACCCACCGACAAACGCAACGCTGAATCAATTGAAAAATTATCTAGATTAAACAATGCATAAAATTCTTTAAAAGAAATGGTGGAAATATTTAAAAAATAGGTACTAATGAGAAAGCAACATTCTAACCATTCAGAAAGTTCACCTAAAGCTATAACTTGTTTAGCTTATAGGTAAATTCAACACTGATTCTAATTAATACAGTGACACAGGGGAACCCCTCACCCTCATAGGAGAAAGGGCACCCCTCCCCAAAAAAAATTAATTGCCCTGACCCCCCTAGGTGGACTCCCTTGAGTGACATAACAGTGCCCCTTTTAAACATTTGATGAGAAGTGCTTCGTCCAAAATGTTTTCCCAAATTAGGCAACCGTTTTTACTCTTGAAACAACAGAGAATTAGTTTAAATTTGTATCACTGAAATTAAAACTCAAATTAATACATATTTTAAAATATTTCATCAAACTGAGCGTTTGCCTTTTTTTTTTTTTTTTTTTTTTTTTAGCCTTGCAATTTACGCAAAAAAAAAAAAAAATTATATTTATTTTTGATTGATACAGTCGATAAAGGGCTCTGAAGATAAGGACAAAAAGAGAAGTCTCACTTCGAACTTGCGAGATTGAAAACTTGTAATCTCTAGGAGAAAGAGTTTCTACAAACTAAAAAGCTTAAAAATAAAAGAAAAAAAAGAAAAGAAAAGAAAGAAAGAAAAAAAAGTGGTGGGAGGGATTTTTTCTTTTTCTTAGGCCCGCTTCGCGGACCCCCCAATCTCTCACGGGCCCCTATGCAATGCATAGACTCCCCCCCCCCTTCTCGACGGCCCTGAAGCTGTCACTGGGTTCTTGAAAATGTTTGGAAAACGACTATTTTTTGGACTAAAAACCATTAGAGAAAGTATATAAATGAAAATATCCGCTGAACGAGCTATGCATTCCGTTGCAATATTAAATTAACAAATTAGAAACTAAAACAATAAATGTAAAAAAAGAAATGCGGATTTACCTATAAACTAAGCAAGCTATAGCTTAGGGCACCCGCTTTGTTGAAGATCCCCCTCTCCCGAAAATTTATGATTTGTTCCTAAAAAATTAAAAGTACTTGAAAAAATAAATTTCATTTTAAAGTGCTTGAAATCAATGAAAATTCGGAAAAGTGTGGATACAAACCAAAAATTTTAAAATTTACAAAAAATGGGAGAGGGTAGGGGGGAAAATGCCGAAATATGTCAAATTCAGTTTTTTGCCATTAACCATGATTCTCACGTTTCTGTAACTTGAGATAAATTTTTGTGGCTCACATGTTTCATATCTTGATGTTTATTTAATCTCCAATGCAATATTCTGGAAATTCTTTTGTATTGCCTGCTTTAATCTTACTTCTGTATATTGTTAATCAGTTTAGCCAAAAAAAAAATGTATTACACTAACATTACATCTATTCCTTTTCGTTTTATGCACTACTTGTAATTTAAAAAAAGTTGTTTTAATGAGAAATCTATAGTTTCTTTTTCTTTTCAACTTAAAATAGTTCAGTAATGTTAAAATAGTTATTTCTTACTAACTTAGAACAATACTGTAAAACTGTACAATCTGGTAATAAATTTCAGAGACTGGAAAGGGCAAATGAAGTGCCTTAAATAATTTTAATTGTTCCTTGTAGAGAAGTCTTTGAAATTCCTAAGCAAAATGTGCTTCGCTTCAATTTCATTTCTTATCAAATGTATAAATTATGAATTATTGTCCAACCTATTTTCTAAATACGTGCACCATTTCTTTTAAAGCGTTGTTTTACCATCTATCATTTTGTATTTAACTAGTTGCATTGCCCGGCTTTGCCCGGTTCACCTTGAAAATAAAAATTGTCTCAAGTGACATACATTCAACAATCAGGCTTAGATAAATTTAAAAAAAAAGAAAGAATTCATGCAAAACTTCCCTTCCAAACAATGACCGCAGAAATTAAAGTACTTTTAAGGGGTCACAGTACCTTTCAAGCAATTTCTTTTAATTTATATAAATTTTATATTTCTTTGAAACCGTAACATGCATACTTATTTCGTAATCAATAATTTATTTTCAAAATTTAAAAATATTGCCTCCTTTTTTTTTAATTCAAAAAATTGAGGAAAATTTCAACTTTTTAAAATCCCTAAGACATTTTTATTTTTGCACTAATTTAAAAAACGCTTTTTGCAAAACAATCACTATAATCATCTCTAAAAATCTGTGCATTCATTTGCTAATGAGTTCATTCGAAAACTAATTATGTAAAAAATCAAAGTTTGTTTTTTAAAAAAAATAGTTTTTAAAGGTTTAACATGCTCTAAACATTAGAGTAATTTATAAAATGCTTATCCAATGCACAGTTTTGTCTAATATGTTATCCCAATTGCAAAAAGTATTACTTTAAAGCTGTATCTTTAATAGAAAAAATCCTTAGGGATTCTAATGACATGAAAACACAAAAAAAAAAAAAAAAAAAACATCATCGAGAAAAAGCAATTTGAAGTTTTTCTTTTGCATAAGAACACATAGGGATCATGGCCTAAAACCACTCATAACTTTTTAAATATTTGAACTAAAGAATTGAAACTTTTCCCCTGTGTCAGAATAGTTTTTTGTTCTGAAATAAGCAATAAAAAATTTTTGTGATCGTTTCATCATTTTTGAGGTACTGTAACCCCTTAAGAAATTAAATCGAGAAAAACGGATTTGAAAAGCGTAACCATGGAAACGAAATAAAATAAGTTTATGGAAATAAAATGCGAAAGAAAATGGTTAGAAATTTGAATGGACATGAGATTTTTTGAACTTGATTTAAAAAGGCTTGTAACTTTTTTTTTCCCTTTTGAGATAGAAACTTAGTTTTGCGACCTTTGATCGAGATGGATCTAAAGTAAAAAATGTCGCTTTTTTCCAATGGTGTCAAAAAGAAAACTGTGGAACAAGTCTTTTACTTTTTATGGATAGATGTAATGAAGTAGATAGTGCCTAAATTTCTGCTAAGCCTAAAAAAAAATCGAGTTAAAAATGCAAATAACTCCCACCGTAATTAGGTTAGAGCATTGAAACAAATTGCATAGAAAGCAGAAAATTCTAACCTTTCCAATGATATATAATATTAATGTGTGCAAGTAATTTTCCTCCCCCATATTACGGAATTTGTGTGAAAATTGGGCCTAAATTGGAATAAAAAAAGAACTATAAATCGAATTGTCTTCGAACTGGTCTGCAAACCTTCTTAGGACTTAAAGGAACAAACTGTGAAAATTTCAGCGAAATCGGCCGGGTAGTTCTCGAGTTTTGCGAGAAACACACAGACGCTTTTTGGAGACTTCATTTTATACTATGTAGAGATTCATTGTTGTAGCATAATATTCTCTTCTCTTTCGCTTTTTTTCTCTGCTGTCATTGATTTATCGATCCGAAAATAATTTTTACTGTGCATAATCGTAATTTGCAAAAGAGTATGTTCATGTTTGCCCATTTTTTCCCCGATATTTTTGTAGCTCCAGTTACTCCTTATAGGGCTTCAAAATCCAGAATTTTTACCTATTTTACAAAAAATTCTTCTGGACCCCCGAAAATTGGAGACATTCCATGATCCATTTAAAAGGGAGCTGCATCACTCTCTTTATACTATCCTCTCTTAAGTTAAATTCATTAAGGACAGAACAGTACATTAATAAAACGACACAAAAAAGTCAGGCATGGCCAACATAGTAGGGGGGGGGGGCAGGGCGAGGGGGCTTTTAAAAAATGGTCTTTTTTTGCTACCGACAGAAAAGTTGTCCGGACTACAAAAGGTAGCCAAAACCTGAAATAGCTTATAGCCTCGGAAAGGCTAAATCCCGTCCCTGTTCCTCAAAAAAAAAAAAAAAAAAAAAAACGGCTAATGAAATGCGTTTTGTTTTAGGAGAGAATAAATAAATAACAAAAATGATTATCTGTTGACTATTAAAACAAAATGTTGAACAACGCCCAAAACCTGGGTGCCAAATGTTCGCGGCGCCCAATATGCTCGGCGTCCAATGTTCCCGGCGCCATATATGCTCGGTGCCCAATGTTTCTGGCGCCCAATTGACGACGCCCAATCGACGGCGCCCAATCTTCCCATTTAGTCAATTATAGAGCCTCCAAGGGGCCTCTAAATTATTGTGGGCTAAGGGCCTCACATTTAGTAGTTGGGTACTGGTGGTTAGTGTGATGAGTGACCATAGGATGCTTTCATTATACTACGTTTTCATATGGGTTCAATAACATTAACCAATAGCCAGGAGCGGATTTATAGTCTATTCAAAGGGGTGGCGGTTGAATACCGTAGAAGCCATCACTCAGACGCGTTACGAGGGAGGGGGGATTCAGGGAATCAATTTTCTCCCTTACAGCTCTGAAAAACTAATGTTTTTACTTATACATGAGCGTGGTTTTCGCTATGCAAAATACAATGCTTCCAAAAGGTTTTTTTTTTTCTTTTTGAGCAATCACGATCGCTTATTGTTCTCACTTGACCGTATTTGATGTCCGTGCCTTTTTCAGCTTGGACCAGGGGCCTCTGCAGCATCACCGCCCACCGTCCTCTGCAGGCGCGGCTCCGAGCACTGCCTCCTGGAATCCGTTTCTCCTGGTCGGTGGCGTCCATGTCCTACACACACGTACGCTCATACACACACACGCTCATATACACAAGCCTTTACACACATATACACACGCCTACGTGCATACATACACCCCTACGTGCATACACACACTCCTGCGTGCATGCACACAGGTCTACGCACACACACAAGCCTACACACACACATACGTAACCGCCCAGGAAGAAGGGCAGGCTTGGGAGACTGGAGCCGTATCTAGAGACAATAGCAGCCAATGAGCAGGGTCCTGTTGCAACTCGTTTTGAATTCAAAACTTCAGAATTCAAGTTAAATTTTTATTTATTTATTTATTTATTTATTTTTTACGACAAGAACATTTTTCGTACATATAGAGCTTATAGAAGTGAGTCCTAAACTCTGGTTTTATGCCGAAAATAAGTGAAAACTATCACCATGGTGAAAACATTCTAAAACAAGTTTCTAGTAAAACAATATCGGTTTTGATGATTTTTTAAATATTTAAGGGAGAAAACACCCATGAATCTCCCAACTTGCTCCAAATGTTCATGATTTTGAATTTTGAATCTCTTTAGCCACTCAGACGACTGTTAATGTCCAGTCATAGAATTTAACTGAGTTACTGTATGTTTTTTTGTCTCCTGTTATTTTATTTGTAGCATTAAAATCTCCTGTAAAAATTTGATTATTTCCCTTTTGAATCTTTTTTAAAACATTTAAGTCCTCTTCAGTGAACTTACCCGGTTTTCTGTAACAGTTAATAATTTGATAATGTTTACTGTTGTAAAAAATAGTCGCACTATTAATTTCAAAATTGGAATTGGTAATGTCTATTACTTCTTCAGTGACAGGAATATTTGTTTTAACATAGTCCACCTCCTTTGCAGGGAGTTGGCCTTTCAAAAATAAAGCTATGATATCCACTAATTGTGGGAATTTTATTTTTTGTGCACTAGGTCTCCTGGAGAGGTGATAACCATGAAATTAAATTTTTTAAGTAAACAAGATTCTTAGCCAAGCTGCGGCAATTCCATGATAAAAGAAAACAGTCCCTGAACATGAAAAACGAAAAAGAACAACCCCTAAAGAGGGTTGTATGCCTCTTGGTCACTTTCCATCGGGTCTCCATCTAATGGTAGACCCCCCAACAGTTCAGCTTCAGGTAGAAGATTCTCTGCACTTGGGCTTAAATTGATTTTTGGATTATCCTTCCTCATCTCTCTGTATTGCTTAATCATATGAACTTCTACTGTATTGAAATTACTATTTTCAGCTTTGTTGTTGTAGGTGCTATTGTATCTTAGTATTTGTATCTCGATTTTAATTTTGTCTATTTCCTGTTTCAACATTTTTATTTCTTCGTCCTTTTCTCCTAATTCTTTTTTTAACTGCTTAATGATTAAGTCTTTGTTCTCATTTTCGACTTTATTTTCACTAGCCATTTTTGCATATGTTTTACTTTTATCTCGTTCTTTCCTGTCTTTATTGCTTGTATAATTCTTTAGAACAGGACAACTTTTATCCTCTGCACTGTGACTTCCATTGCATCTAAAGCAAGCTGTTATTTTACTAGCTCGAAAGTTTATGCATCCTATTTTTAACTCTGTTCTATTTGTGATTCCCAACTCTTTTATCAAAACAATCGGAATTGGTACTTCAGACTCTTTTTTCTTAAATCTTATCACCTGCGTTACGTAAACTCCCCTTTCCTCAAGTTTATTTGCTATGAATTTTACTGTCAAATCTTCATCTACATCTCTTAGTATATACTTCGTGCTTATAGCATCTTCTAATCAGAGCCTGATTACTGAATAGGCCAACTAGGCCATGGCCTAGGACCCCTACTTTTCAGGGGCCCCAAAATGGCTATATATTTTTAACCAATAGCTAAAACTGTTTTTGCCAATGGCTAACATTGAAAGGGTTGACTACATCGGGAACCCGAAAAAGCATATGGCCTAGTGCCCCCTGATATCTTAATCGGGCTCTGCTTCTAATAGCCTTGTTCAACTTCAATATCCAGAAAGGTTTTAGTTTCACTCACCTTTTTCATGGTGTCTTCGTTTTTGGTACTCACAATTATATTGCCGTTCCTGGTAAAATATATTTCATCTTCTTTTTGATATTAAGTTTTCTATCTCTTGGTGAAACTTCGTCCCTTTGTTCTTTGGTATCTCCTTGTTTACACCGAAAATAACTATTTTAATTTTATCGGCTCCATTTGTCATGGCAGTCCTAATTTTTTTTTTCCTAGACATGCTAGCTTCATATATAAATTCATTTCTCTTGGTAATTTTCTCTTTACCATTAACAACCACCTCCTTATTAAATCTAGCCTTCCTTTTTGGCCCCATAACTCAACAAGTTTCTCTCAGCAAAATAAAAACAAAAAACCGTGCACGAACTACATGCATAGCTAGGAGAAAAGCAAAAGCAAAAAAAAAAAAAGAAAATCACTTTAACAAGTCCTTACTCACAAACTCGAAAAGAAAACACAACATCCAAGTAAACCTCCAACTCCAAAAAAAAATTTCGAGCGCCAACAAATAATATTGTTCAGCTTTTCTACAAACTAAAATTAATCTCGCTCAAAAAATGGAGGAAGAAATTTCTTTTTGAAATAAATTAATTTTTACTTCAAACGCTTATAACTTTTTTTGTAGTCATTTTTCGATGTCCACGGTTCTAGTCTTTGCGGATATTTTCGAAATGATTATTTTTACGGGCTTTCCAACGGTACAAAAACCGAAATAATCGGACCATTTTTTGGCATAGACGTATGTTCAAGTGGACATAAAATTGAGTTTTTAATTAATATCTCCGTTAATTAGCATCCTACGTGGATGAGGATTGCCCCCTCGTTTCGTAACCCTCGTAAAATTTTGAATTTTTTAATACTTGGTTCGATCCTGAACTCGAGCCCGTTCTTGAGAATTTTGCATATGAGTGCAGAACCTTCCCCATCCCGTTTCAACCCATTAAAATCGAAATTTCGAAAAATCCTTTCTTAACACGCGCTTACGTTATAAAATTGACCTATGTTCCAAATTTCAGCTTTCTAGCCTCAGTAGGTTTGGCTGTGCGTTGATTGTCAGTCAGGAGAAGCGCTACTTTATTATATACAGATTACTAGAGGACCCGACAGACGTTGTTCTGTTCAGACTTTGTAAATTGAAAAGTTAAAAAAAATTTCAATAAACTATCAAGTGTTTAAACCGTTTTGTTGAAAAAAATAAGTTAAAAGAAAATGTTTTATTCTGCTTGGTGTTAGAATGCGTATATTTATTACAACTTGATTTATCTAATGCCCACTGAGCAGTTGTTTTATTAACTATTTTTTACCCGTGCTTGATGGTTTGTTCCTTCATCCATACTTAAGGGATAAAAAGCGTCGTCAGGTATTGAGTGTAAAAATTTAACTACCCATCTAGAACAAACGGGAAATCCCGCTGCAACATACCCCATATGAAAAAGAATAAAACAATCAAAAGGATATCGTTTAAAAAAATAATAAAGGTAAAAACAATTCTCTGAATAAAGGTGAAAATCACTCATCCCCCCCCCCTCCCAATGTAAAATAAACACTTTCTTCACCTAAAATGACTAAAAACTCTTTAAAAACCAAAAGCAATTCTTTGCAATTTGAAATATTTCGCCAAATAATCAAAAAATACAATAAATTACATTAACAGTAGCTTTAAAATGTAAACAAATGATCATGCAACTCTGTTGTTTACAGCCAAAGTCGCCAAGTCACCACTTTAATCCAGCCGATCAGTTCGCGAAACCAACTCCAACCGATTACCAATGCGATCTTTTAAACGAAAACTTTTAATACTTCACATATTGCCTAATTTGTTCTTTCCACCAAAGATAAAGATCTTCCACTGCACTGATCTTTTGTGTACAGAACTACCCTGTTGTAATTTATCTACACGAAAATAAAATTTGTTTCGTCTTTAAATTCCATCTTCTTTTCCTTTAATAAAGTACTGGTACTTTCTGATCATTTGGTTAGGCCGACGTACTTTACTTTAAAATATACCACTGGACCTAAAATCGTTGCTTTCAAGAAATGAAGGCTTCACTTCCTCTCTCTCTACGTCTTATCTATTCTCAATTGACATATCACAGTAGGAAATTTCATTACAAAAAGCAGAGCTGGCTTTCTTTTTGTCCTTTGGCAACGGGTTAAATATTAATTTAAGTTCTTGCTCAACAATAGGTTAAAATAAATATTAGTACAAATACAAATACAAATACAAAAGTGACGACCAGCAACAGGCTCTGGGCCCAGCTAGACTGGTCCTAGTCAATTTACAATCCCCAGTGAAGATCAATGGCCCTCTTAAAACTGTCTACTCCTTTGCTCATTACCACCTCTTCCGGTAAGCTGTTCCAAGGTTCCACTACCCTGCTAAAATAATAATTTTTCCTAATATCCATGTTAGCCTGAGATTTAAATAGCTTAAAACAATGACCCCTTGTCCTGTTTTCAGTGCTAAACTTTAGCCCCGTAACATCTTTCGTTTTAATAAATTTAAACAGCTGAATCATGTCCCCTCGGTCTCTTCTTTGCTCAAGACTGTACATTTTTAGCCTTCTAAGCCTGGAATCATAATCTAAGTGGGAAAGTCCACTTATTAGCCTTGTAGCCCGCCTTTGAACCCTTTCCAATACATTAATGTCTTTCTTAAGATAAAAGATTTAACCATCCAATGTTTAAATTAATTAATTAATTAACAAAAACGTTTTTGATTCGATCCATCGCATAGACTAATAATAAGAGTAGACCGAGCTATGGCAACCCTTTTGATGCTCATAAACCAGACCATGTGACTGGTGGATATCCTAGCAACAGCGCGCGTTGATCGTAGCAGACGATCAACGTCCGTGAGAAATAAAATAAATAGAATTGATGGAACACGGAAGAATGATCTTTTATGGAGTCTGATTTGTTATTCTAAATTGTAAATATTTTGTTAATATAGTGAGTTTTTCGTTTAGATCGTATTGTGCATTTTCTTTAGTCAATTTCAATAACTCTATAAGCAATTAAAGATGCAAGCGCCCAAATAGAATCGGCAAACGGTAAGATTTTTACCTAAAATTTTAATTTAAGATACCGATTAGTACATTTTTGCGTTAACGCAAAACGTTTACGCCATTACGTTCACACCAACGCTAACGTAGCAGTTCCAAATGAAGATTTTTATATATTAAGATTAACAATACTGAATCAAAATACGCGCAGAATAAATGTTGAAAGGACTGTCGCCTAACCGTAACCCTGGTTTGCCACAGGTTATTCTGTTCGAACATACTCCGTATTGCTTTAATTTACGTGCAGTCGTAACTTTGACGGTAATAAATGAGTTGTGTTTTGTTTGGCAGTTTGGCATTGACTGTGGAGTCTTGGTTTTCCAAACAAGTTTCTTGCTTCTGTTTAAATGCTGATTAGAACTAAAGCAAAATACTGCCATTCATTTTCTTCGACATAAAATGTACAAAACAGAACAATATCGACATTAATGAGATTAATTTCTTTTTGAAAACAAGCGTCCATCTACTTTGCAGCGATGTCTATTTCCACTGAAACTGCTCTGGAGATCCTTGGTGTGCCATCGTGTGAGTAATTGATTGTTGTCATTCTTTTAGTTTCTCACTTTCTGTAGTGTCTGCCTTTTCTTTCAGTTTTGAATGTCTTTAGCTTCATGAAGACTTAACGACGCAATTATCGAAACATGGAATACTTGGCATATTTTCAAAATTTTCTTCAAACTAATCAAAACAAAGTGCTTAACTGCTTGACAAACATTGCCCATACCTAAACTGCTGAAGTTTCAAGCATCATGTTTAATTTTAAGCAAAAACAAGCCATCGAAGAAGATTAAATGGTACATTTATATAAAAAAACCCTCCAAATAATTAAATTTTATCCTTAAAATATGAAATAAACCGTTATTATTGACATAATAAGGTCCATTATAATGTAAAACTGATGTATGAGGAGTAAAAGTTGCAACTAAAATTTCTTTTGACTTCAGTAGAGGTTTGGATTTTTAGTGACAGAAACTGGTTTTTGCCCCATTGGCAGAAACTAGTTATAACCGGTAAAAACTGAAAAGCGTCGTTCATAATTCAACTCCATTTCATCATTGTAAAAAGTGAAATCCATTGCTATTGCCCTTGACTTAGCTCAGCAGAGAGACATGTTCAATTGCTAATGCTCGTAATATTTGTATTAATCTAACAAAGGATGAGGATCTTATGGCTGAAAATATTTTCCGTCTTGAACACATCACCAGACTTGCCAAACTGACCCAAACTTGCGTCACAGCTATGTAAAACAAATTGACCCTATTTCCTGATTTTTTTCCCCTTTCAAGTTTTTATGAATACTTCACTATCCCAGTTGCTACAGTGGACCAACTGAAAAAAAATCCAACAGACCTAAGTTTACAAATCTTGCTTGTTCCTTGATGGCATTGCCTGCTGTTGCTCTTCTTTTGTGGGAATAATTTAAATTTTTGCACTTATGCCCATTAAATTGAGCAGGGGTGCCCACCTAAGAGAAAGGGCACTGCACACGTCCCCTAAATATCCCCCCTCCCCCAAATGCAAGAGCCCCCTAAAAAAGTGAAAAATACCCCTAAAAAATTTCAATGCCACAGTCTGTGCCATGCCCCCCGCCCTCCCCCCCAAATATTTTTGTGAATTTTCTTTATTTTTGTTAAAAAGAAATTATTGTGAATTGCCAGGTTGTATTAGGCTTGGCAAAATGATGCATTTGCAACCTTTTAATTACACAATATGAAGTATATAAGAGGAGAATGTTGAGTTAATGTCCAAGCAATAGAATCACAAAAAACTTTTTTATGTGGTCGCCACTTTTTCAAACTGGGTCACTATGTGGCGAACATAGCTAGATAATATAGATGCAATCGTGCACTCCGTGCATGCTGTGCTGATACATTTGCTGTAGATATGTGCATTACCTGAAAATTGTTAATAATATCCATATTAAACACTTATTATCTTCAAAATTTGAAGATAAATAAATCAAAAATATTTATTATTGCTTTCACGAATGCATGATTGAAAGCAAAAGGCATTTTCTTACTAAAAATTTTACCTACCCATTGCATGTTGATTTTTATTCTTGCAGATAGTTTTGAGCTATGTGGCGCAGATACTTTATATTTTTATCTCACTATGGTGGCGAGGGGGAACCATGAATCTTGACTTTTATTTTATGATGCGAATTTTTGTGAATGAGCCGCATTTAAGATGTGGAATTTCGTGATGGGACCGCTGTTACCATGTGCAATTTAGTGAAAGGGCTGCTTTAACCATGTGGAGTTTTGGGAAGTGGCCGCTTTTATCATGCAGAATTTTGTGAAGGGCGGACCCAATTTGGGTTTGGATCAACCCCTGGAAAAGTAAGTATTAAATGTCTGATTTTTTTTCTTTTCAGATGCAACAATACATGATGTAACCTTGCGGTATCTCTCTCTTGTAGTACGATCCATTCCAGGATCACGCAGTAGCATTGAAGTAAGTTGTTACAAGATTCATAAGCTGCATGGAGATTTGTGCAAATATTTTTAGCATATGATTAAACTTATATGATGTTACCCTACGCCTAGTGTCATTTATAGGCTGATTGTGTGATTTTTATTCAAGTAATACATTTTTTTTTTGTCCATGTACATATGAACATTGGAGATTAAAGAATAAAAAAAGGAAAAATCATTTTTAAAGGTTCAATCAGTTAACATTTTGGTGCTTTATGATTTTGTAGCTCTTTAACCAAGTCAACATTATTGGTATTAGTTTTTGAAGATGCTAGCAGAATTAAGTGTTTTAGATTTTTCTGTTAATCTTGAATGCTAATTTGATTAAATTATTGAAAGGTTGGCATCGATGGGCTACACAACAGATTTTATTTTTTTGGAAAGTTATTCCAACTCGAATATCGTGTTGACTATTGGAATAATTGCTCAGTATATTTCTCTTCAAATAAAAATATTTACTTTTGAAAAAATAATGAAAATTGAGAAGAAATATTTAAGCACAGGTATGGTCTATAAATGCCAATGGGTTGCTATGGATGGACCATGGATGAACATTTTTTATGAAATATTTTCTTTTTTGAATTGGAATCTGGAGGAATTAAAAATATTGTCGCCTACAATTTAAAAAAAAATAATAATAATTTAAAATTTGAAAATTCATACACTTGGCAGTAAATGATGAAATACTTAATTACGGTTCAACCAATGTGTGAGAAGTAAGCTCTGGAACTTCAATTTGTTTATTTTTTAACTTGTGATTCCCTGTCTAAACTCGAAACGAGTGGTTTCTTCTCTGAACAATCATGATGTATTTTTTCATATACTAGTGTTATATGTACATTATTGCACTTCACTCTTTAAAAAAATAATTTTCCACAGCTGGGAAAAAATGTCTCTGATGTCTTTTGTAGCATGATATATTTTTTGCAGTTTGTTCTCAGATCCAATGGAGTATGAAGTGAAAAAGGGGGTGCTACTGATGAGTGCAAGCACTGTGACCACTAATCTATTGTACTATGTCCTGTAGGACCACTAGTAGAACTCAATAGCAGAAATAAATTTCAGCAGTTGCCTAACCGAGTTGTTAAGATCCAAGGATCCACATAGGGTAAACTATTCCTAAATGTTCACACCTTTGTGCAGAATAATAGTCACATTCACACAGTACATGAATCGAGCTTTCTTCTGCCATATGGCATCATCTACCCCCTGGATTGTCAGTTGCACCCATCAGATTAAAATGTCTAGTTAGTATCTAAACAGACTTTTTAATCTCTTTCTTGCTCAAACCAAGCAGCTCCCTGGACCTAAACCAGGGAGGCCGCTGGTTGAGAACTATGGCCTGTCTCTGAGAGTTAGACTGAAGCCACCTACCATATGATTCACTCAAGTAAGTTCTTTGCAGTAATTCTGACTGCATTCTAGGACAGTCTCAGGTCCCACAAATGGTATAATGGAACTCTGCTTAGGTAATTGATCAGCCAATTCATTGCTTACAATGTCACAGTGACCTGGAACCCAGTGCAGGGAAACCTTATTACTGCTGGTTAGTCTTACGAATGCATTGTGGCACTCCCATACTGTCTTAGTTGAGAAGCAGTACCAATCGAGAACCTTTAACACAGCTTGGCAGAAGATTCTTATAACCTTACCGGTTATGGCCTGGCTCTTGGCAGTTATTTGCATGTATCTAATGACTAAGTTTTAGGATAAAGGGGACAGCAAACATTATTAAAATAAGTAATTTTTAAGTTGCATAACAAATCTTGCATATTGCAACATGGGAATATGTTATAAATATTCAGTTATGGTTATGTTTTAAGGAATATGATTCTAGTAGTTATCACATAAGTTGGCTGCTTTTGACTAATTTCCTGTGATTATTGTGATCTAGCTTTTTCAAGTGGCTATCTTGCATTAAGCTGCTGTTAAAAGGATATTCTCTGTTACAGTTTGTCGAAACATTTTCTAACAATGAAAAAAATGAATAAATCTTTGAAATTGACTGAAATAATTATTGCTTAAATTGGTCTCCCTAAGTATTTTTTTTTTTTAAATGTGAAATCCATGTGCAATTTTAATTTCTAATAGTAATAAATTGTTCAGAAAGGAAGATTCCGATATTGTTATAATATTTCATTTGTCTCTGAAGTGAATATTTTCAATATGCAGTAAAGTCTGAAAAAAAACCCACTTCATTAAGACGGTGGTTTTTTTCAAGTGGGCCAACCCGAAAATACCTGGGTGGGGTTTTTCGGGCTGGGGTTTATTTGTCGAATCCTGAACCCGGCCTACCCCTGGTATAGAAATATTTAACTAACAGATCAATTAAAATACCTCTGGCATTGTTGGTTTTACATCGACATTCATAATACATTTCTGATATGTGCACAAAATACATGTTTTTATGCTTAGATTTTTTTACATTAACCTTTCACAAAGTAAAATTAATGTGTTTCTAAAAAAAATTTCTAGGATCTTAGGTACATCACTTTAGCCTTCTTGACATTGGTATTCCCGGAGAAGAAGTTTGATCTTTGTATGTCAGTGGTAAGTTTTAATTTATGCATGTCGTATCTAATTTAATCAAATTTAATTCAGTTGGTTGCACAAAAAGCAACTTTTACTAAGTGCTACAATTGTACCAGCACTCAGGAAAAAGTTTAAATGTGTTATCAATTGTTTTGTAATTAAAACTGCAGTTTTTGGTATGAAGTGTGAGTACAAGTTGAAGTAGTTTGTAGAAAATTATGCATTGGCAATTCCACTGGTAATTGACTGATTTTTAAAACAAAACAATTCATGTTTTTTAATATTCAAAATATACATTATAAAAATAATCTTTTCCCAAGGAATATTGTATTTTTTAGGCCGAGTTCAATGGCATAATTAATCTCAAAACACATTTCAGACAATTAAAAAAAAAAAAAAAGTCAAAAGCATGGTAATTGACTGACATATTTGTTTTTAAAATGTCAGTCAGTTACCATGATTTTTATTTAAAAATGATCCAAGATGTATTTTGGGAACTCAATTGTACTATTGAATTCAACTTAAAAAATACAATAATCCAGGGCAAAATATCATTTGCACAACATATATTTTGTGTTGAATGTTACACAATATGAATTGTTTTGCTTTAAAAATGTCAGTCAGTTACCCATGGAACTGCCGATTTTTGAATGAAGTATCTTCTCTCAATTTATAATTTGTTTTATGGCTAAATATTAATATGCATATTTTTTTTTTCTTCAACTGTAGGGTGAAATTTATGGAATTTTCCAGTCTTTTTTCAATGGAATGAGGTTTGGTGAGTTATAAATCTTAACATTTAGCAATTTATTATTAATGATTTTATTTGTTATTCGTTAATTTCATCATTTGGTTATAGATATTCAATATTCACATTTATTTTACAGATTATGAGGAGTGCCACCATAATGGATCTTGCGATTATGATTCTGAAGTAATAGAGGGTAAGAGCAAAAATATACAATTATATTTAAGAGCAGCTACAATTTTTGACTGTGACTGCATTAAGTGTATGGATTTGTTTATTTATATAGTATTGATGTTTTTTTATGCATAAATTTATACATGTTACAGGGTTCGTATGCTCCGAAAAAACCTGAAATTGTCGGGGAAAATGACATAGTGAAAAATGTCAGGGAAAAGTCAGGGAATTTTTCTAAATTTGCTTCCCAAATTCTTTACTAGGGAATTTCGTTCCATGAGATCAAATCTTTATTCTTATCCATGTTTCTTGAAAAGAAAAAAAAAATGTAAAAATTTTGAGGCAAAATGACGTTGGCAATTTAAAAAAAAAGTGGATACTGGGTAACATAGACCCATTTTTGGTCATACACAAGATGGAAGTAGACACGATCCTTAAATGCCTAAGTTTCCAAAAACAAAGCATAATTGGGTGTTTTCTTTCACTGCAAATTGATGAAAATAACACCAAATGTGCTGCAAATTGTTGTTTTTTCTTTTATTTTATTTTTTTATTTATTTTTATTGATTTTTTTTTTAAATAATTTTTTTGAGAAATGAAAAATATTTTTCTTAACACTTACAATCTTATCTTCATTGCCTTGGACTCAAATGTGCTAAAAAGTTTTCAACCAAATTGTAGTTTCATGAAGGTTTATTATTTTTAAATTGTTTTCATGGTACAAATTCAAAAAAATTATCTCTCATTTTTTGGCGTTGCCGCCATATTTGGTCATTCCCAAGATGGAAGTACACTTAAGACTTTTTAAGTGCCCAAGTTTCCGAAAACGGTATTGGATGTTTATTGCAATGCAAACTATTAAAAACAGGGCAATTTTTTTTTTTTTTGGATAGTTTGTTATTATTTTCTGGAAAAATGCAAAATTTTATCTTCAGAATATTTTTTTATTCTAACTGATTTAGACCCTTATGTGCTAAAAACTGATTATTTTACTCTTAATTGTAATTTTTTAAGGATTATTAATTGTTTATAACCACTTTTATGCTACTAACTCAAAAATCTATTTATTATCTTAAATTTTTCACTTAGTCGCCGTATTTGGTCGCTTGCACGATGAAAGTAGGTGTAAATTTCCAGAAACAGAATTGGATGTGTATCTCAATGTATACTATTGAAAGTAACATAAAATATGCAATAAATTATGAAGTTTTAAAAATTAATTATTTTCTAGAAAAGAAAATTTTTAATTTCTATTCTTTAATATAGAAAGAAAAAAACTGATGATTATTGGCATTGGCCTATAATTCGCGGATGTTAATTTTTGTCATGCATAATATTGTATGCCGATCGATGGAACAAGTTTATCATATTTATACTGAAAAATAGCTTTGCATTTTGCTCAATATGTTTTGTGTTACATACTAATAAGAAAATAAAAAAAAAAGTTGTAAACCAAAAGCGGATGCTAAAAGCTTGCTGCGCGATTACAGCAAAACGCATTACACGTGACATCAAAGAAACGCTAAAATAAGTTGAAAGTACTTTAATTTCAACAAGTAGTAAAGGAATTAAAACGGTTTTGAACAAAATGTTTGGGGAAAAAAAAAAAAACCCTTAAAATTTTGAGGAAGAAAAGAAAGAAAAATAAAAATGAAAGTTTTTTTTTTTTTTCTTTTATCTAAGGGGAAAAGTTTCAGTTCTTCTGCATTGCTACTTTAAACAATTTTAATTATTTTGAAAATATTGCTATTTAAACTTAGTTTTGAATGAAGCAAGTAACCTGAATTTTCTAATAAATAACCTGGAAAACCTGGAAAAGTCAGGGAATTTTTTTTAAACCACAAGTGTATGAACCCTGATGTTAATACAAATTCTCCTTATCATTTGGATCACAAACTGGATTTGTTTGTGTTTCATCTAGTGTTTAAAAAAATATTGAAGTTTTATATAGAGGATGTTGCAAAACTAATGATCCATACTAAAAAAGGGGTGATAGGCCTTGGCAAAACAAATAACTTTCACAATGAAGGTGGGGTCACAAAGCAAAAGGCGGGCCAGTAGAGGGTACTTGGTTCCCAAAAATAGGGAATGCAATAAAGACCAAGAACAATAATATGAAGACAAAGAACCTTTACAAATTCTCTAATGAGGCCCCCCAGGTTCAAAACAAGCTTCACATCACCAATGCATTGAACAACGCACACGTTGGTCATTTCACAAAGGTCTGCAGCTGCAGCGCTTTTTCAGGAAAGGTCCTTTGGTTACGCCATTGGCGTCTCGTACATGACACTGTTTAGCTATCCCCAGAGAAAAAATCTAAGTAGGACAAATCGGAAAATTTGGGAGGCCAAGAGGCTTGCCCCTTATGGTTAATCATCGGTTTGGAAAGGCAGTATCCAGGTAGTTTTGCACATTCCTGGAAAAATCAGCTGGTGCTCCATCGTATTGGAATGATATGATGCCTCGAACATTTGCTGGTACATGTTCATAAATTGGGCAACACCTGTTGGAGGAAGATACAGTACTTGTGCCAATCTAATTAAGCAGCTATAAAGTTGCTAATAAGGGTTCTTTGTCTTCATATTGTTGTTCTTGGTCTTTATTGCATTCCCCAATTCTGCGAACCTAGTACCCTCTCCCGGCCCACCGTTTGCTTTTCGCCCCTACATTGCATTATGAAAGTTGTTTGTTTTGACAAGGTCTACCACCCTTTTTAGTATGGACCATTAGTTTTTCAGTACCCGCACAGCAATGCCCGTGCTAAAAATTTAATGGAAGTCTGTTGAATAAAATAATTTGACGCCCCCTCCCCCTCTGATGTGAAATGATTATTTTTCTTTGTATAAAATGCGTTCACACCTTTTCAAAAAAAAAAAAAAAAAAACTATTAAAGTTTCTTTGGAATTTAAAGGCAAAAAAAAAAAAAGGAAGAAGCTTATTGTTTATTATGTTGGATCACTATTTTATCCAAGGTGGTTCTGGGTTCTGAATATAACTTCATGTAGCTGGCTGCCAGAGACACAGCAGTGACATCAGAAAACCATAAAAACTGATGCCAGCTATGATAATGATGATGTCATGTCTATGATAATGTGCAATTATATGGCTCCAAAGCTGTCGTTGACAGTGCTTGCAACTTCGACAGCCTTATCTGTATAGATAAGGCTGTCGTAGGTTCTGAGTCATAGGTAGGTTGAGTAGGTCCACTGGGTCTTCTGAGCTGATGTTAAAAAGTTTGGCCTGGATTGCTGGGCAACTGAAGATATGTTGACAGTGGGATGTCATCAGGGTAATGAGGACAAAAGTTGGTGTAACTACCATGGGTGCCCATATGCAAAATTGAAAGGAGGGGGGGGGGGGCTCTGATATTTTAATCATGGTTTAGCAGGATATTTTCCCCATGGAAACCGTTTTTAGGACAGATTAGAGTCACTAAAATTTGACATTTTTAATAAATTATTCATTAATGGCTGGAGAAGAAATGTTTTTACATTTTTGCGAAGAAAAAAGTACTAAAAGCAAAGAAGTTCTAACTTCTAATGGAATTCTCTTCGGAATGGAGTTTCTTTTAGCTTGTTGACCGATTAGTCTTCAGCCAGCAACAGCATTGGCGTCAACGAGGGTTAGGGAGTTGGATGGCTGAGGAGAATTACAGGATGCCTTTGCGAGCTCATTGGCCTTCTCGTTACCAAAAATATTTACATGAGCCAGTATCCATTGTAAAATGCAGGATCTTTGGGTTGTAATGATTTTGTTTGTGAGCTCAATGATCTGATGGCTAAGTTGACATTTGCCCTTCTGGATCGCCTGCAATGCTGATTTGCAATCAGAGAAAATGATGATGCCTCTGGAACTCTGGTCCTCCCTAGAAAGATAAATGTCCAGAGTGCTTTTGCCATGTGTTAATGATTATATAAAAACATTCAAGATACCTTTTGTTGGAGCTTTTTCTGAAAATAAAAGAGAAAATCAAAAGGAAATTAGTTATTTGTTGAACAACCTATGTATTAAATCAGTTACTTTCTCATTGAAACTTATCAACTGGTAAAACTGCTTATGGTAGCACTTAAGTAGTTCTCATATAATTTTAATTAACTTTAAACTATATTTTTCTTCAAATAATTTATTCAAAGTTCATGTTTGATTTCATGTATGAAGTTTGCCTTGAACATTAATCTGTTTTTCCTCTTTCCATGTTGTGCTTCAAGATTCTGAAGAAGAAAGAAAGGTGAGTTTTATTGTTTATTAATGGCCCTTTAGATCTGGTTTTGAATATGTTTTATGCTAATACTGGAAGCTTTGTCTGACTGTACAGCCTACCTCCAAAACAAAGGTTATGCCAAGTGAAGAGTGTTCAACAGTCAGGTGTAAATAAAAGAAATAATGTTTGTAAAATTTCTCTTCAGAATGATGGACAGTTCCTAAAAACCCCCATCACATGGTCCATTAAAATTTGGACATTTGTCCCAAAAATTCCAAATTAAGGAAGAAAACTTTGTAAATAAAATTAACATTCTCCTAAACATTTCAATACCCAAATGAATAAGAAGAAATATAGCTAAAAGAGTCATTAGAATAAATGCAGGACTCTCGAAATAGCGTTAACAGATTTTATAAAGCTTCATTAGAGAGAAATAGTACAACAGTCCCGAAAAATCCCCAGTGCAATCCTGACATGAGTCCCCATAACAGTAAGAAATCGTCCCCAAAACTCTCCATAAAAGAAAAACATTCCCTAAAATTCCTGATTAGGATAATGGCAGTGGGGTAGCTTAGTAGCTAGGGTGGGGCGGAGGGGGCAGTCCACCCCGGGTGGCACTTTTTAGGGGGCGGCAAATTCACTTTTGATGCGAAAAAAATCAACGTATTTTTCCAATGAGGATATCTTGCCTTTAATCCATTACTGATGGCAAAAAAAAAAAAAAAATCTTCGAATTGTAAGGTTTTGGTACAGCTATAATAATAAAATTACTCTGATACAAAACATGTGTTTTTCTTGTGGACATCTCAGTACTATTGTTTGTTTTTTCTCTCCCTTAATCTGACGCTACAGACTGGAGGGGGGGGGGGTAGAGTATAGTCAAGGAACCAAGTTTTTTTTAACTGTTAAGGTTAACTATTGCAGATGAACAATTAATTTCATAACATGATGAAGCTACCACTTGATTTTAAGAAAGTTCCTTGGAAACCATCAAAAAAAAAAAAAAAGGTGAAAAAATCTGGAAAAAAAGTGACAAAAAAAGTAGTAGAAGAGAGGTCTCAAAAGGTGGGTGATTTCTTGCTTATTTTTAGGATAGCATTAACAATTGCTTTCATTGGTCATTGATTACAAAATTTTCAATGAGACAGAATGAATTTTAGGTTCATTTTATAAAAGCACTTATTCACAACTCAAATAATAATTGCTTGTATTACTGTTATCTATCAACAAAGTTCTTTAAACTATGTGTTTCACGCTTAGTCATTTATTTTAATGTAAGGTATTTAATTAGTAAAATGATGTCAAGCCCTTCGAGCAAGAATTAGTAAATGGAGGAAGCAAGTCTGATCATTGGCTTAGCAAAGGCTGACCCACAGACCCCAAGTCACGTGATTTGACAACTGTGAATGGTTGACACGTTTTGCGTGAAACAAGCGAAAGAAACCTCATTTCTCCCAATGTTTTGCTTTAAAATCTATCACGTGCCTTGGGGTCTTCAATTCACGAACGAAAGTCTTCACTCTCCCCATTTTCTCTTCTCAATGGTCAAGCCCTGACCCTTCCTGCAACGTGATTAAGGATAGTCTAAAATGTGTGTTTTGGACATCAATTTCGAACTTTAAAATCCCCATCTCATCCAATGTGACCAAAAATAGCTTAAAGTTGTGTTTTTGAAGCTTCAATTTCAGAAAAATTGTAAGGTAGGAACCCCAAATGTGCACGAAATCACCTAGCATCATCATAGTTGGCTCCAAGTTTTGTTTTCAAAAATTTCTGAGGGAAGCCCATAAAACCTTTTTTTCTCAGTGATGAAGAGCTAAAAATGAGCAGCAGTTTCAAAAAAAGATTTCGGGTGGGAAACCCCCTTCCGAACTATCTCTCATAACGTAGTCCAACAAACAAAGCTTAAAGTAGCGTTTGTAGGATGTCATTTTCAAAAAAGTTTGAAGGAGAGATGGGAGAGCCATCTGATTCCCAACAATTTTGGAAACATTTGTCCCCCCCCCTACTTATGCCACCAAAGATAGCCCACAATTGCGCTTTTTGAAACATCGGCATCGAAAAAATTTCCAAAGAACTCCCGAGCGTTCTCTGTTTTCATTAACGTCATCAAAGATAGCGTAAAATTGATTTCAACTTTGGAAATATTTTGGAAGGAAAATAAATCTTTGTTGGAGTTAGGGAAAGTCCGTACATCACTAGATACAGCCTGCATTTACATGTTTTTCAGTTTAGTTGAAAAACTTTCCAGATAGCACCCCCCGAGTCTTCTCCAATATGTCTTTCGATTAGCGTTACTAAAAATTGCCTAAAATTTCCGAATTGACTTAACTTTTGAAATTTTTCGGTTGGGCTCTGAATTTCTTTCTTTTTTTTTTGTTTCTTTCTGCAAGAAAAATATGAAAGAAAGAAAAAAAATTTCTTTTCTTCTTTATTAAAATCTTATTATTGTTTTAAATGCTTTTGGCTCTTTAATGTATTAGCTATTTCCCATAAAAAGGGCAGCAAATTGAGGAACCGCCCCGGGCGGCAGAAAGTGTAGCTACGCCACTGGATAAGGGCAGCAGTTTATTAAAAAAGTCCTCATTAGAATAACGACATCATCCCTCAAAATCCACATTAGCAACCTTGGATTTATTTCCACATTACTATATTAAACCGGGATTATCAGCAGAGATGCTTGAAATGCAAATTCCCCGCAACTTAACTTCTCATAGAGTAATTATACCAGTACCCTACCCATTTTAGTTATTTATCAAATTCAGAACCATTAGACTTGGTATTGCATGTGTGATGATGAAGTACACTGATACATATATGTACATTTCAATGATACTGAGGTAATATAACGCAGTAAATATATCGCTATATGTCACTGCACACATTAAAGAATAAAATGTGTCCTGATTTTTTGTTTTTAATACGAATTCTGCATCTGTAATTTATTTTCAGGCTGATGATACAGCAATTGAACTAATTTTGCAAGAAGAAAAAGAGAAGCAGAAAGCTGAACGAAAGAAGGCAAAGAAAAAGGTAAGTTGCAAGAGAGCACCTTTTTTGAATGCACAATTGGTTTCTAAATGAAACTAAGAGACCTTATAGCTCAGATATTTCCTAACTAGTGAAGTATATCTAAGTGTGTAGGCTAGTACAAAGGGAGTGGCAAAGAATCAGAAATGACTCCTTCTTAAGTTCAACCTGTGAAGTGCTTTCGAAGAAATTAGTTATGTTTAATGAAGAAGTGTATGTGGGGAGGAGTAACTATCTGTTTTAGCAAAGTTTTTATGTGCATCAGCTTTTTACAGAACTGCTGTTGTGCATGACAAACTTTGCAGACTTAAAGCTTGATCACAGAGAGATGACACATGATCTTGAAGCAGAAACATCATTGGTTTCCTTTGTAATAGTTTGTGTTTATTTTATAATAGATAGGATCAGCAAGAATGTCCCTCTTGCAACTCTGCACTTTCTTGCTGTTTCTACCTATTAGAAATGATACAAATGATGTTTCGCTTCAAGGTCGTTTGCTATCTCTCCATGGTTAAACTTTAACTCCTATAAGGTGTATTCCCACTCCTAGTATATTAATATGTATGCATTACAGTGATGCTAATATGTCTGACTAACATCTCAATATATCCTTTCTGTAATAATTTGTGCTGAGGAACTTGATGAATGAAGTTTACGAGGTAGGGCCAAAAAGTTCCCGGAATTGGTTAATACAATTTAATTGAAAATATATATTACATTCTTACATTATTTTCCTTCAAAATACTCTCCTCCTGCATCCACACACTTATTCCAGCGTTCGTACAATTGTTGGAAACACTCCTGAAAGCCGGTTTTTGAAAGTTCTTTCAGCTGCTTCGTCGCATTTTCAATCACCTCCGATGAATTAGCAAAACGACATCCCTTCAATGCTAATTTCAGCCGTGGAAACAGGTAAAAATCTGGTGGTGCAAGATCGGGAGAATATGGTGGGTGTTCCAGAGTGGTAACTTTGTTCTTAGCTAAGTACTGTTTCACCAATAGAGAGCGATGTGAAGGGGCATTGTCATGCAACAAAAACCAATCATTTTCTGCCCATTTTTCAGGTCTTTTTCGTCGAATTGAATCTCGTAACCGTTTTAAGATCTCTCTGTACATTTCTTTATTTACTATTCTCCCTTCAGGAATAAATTCATAATGAATCAATCCACGGTAATAAAAAAATACCTCCAACATTACTTTACCCCGGCTTCTGTCCAAGCGAAATTTTTGTTTTCTGGGGGAACTTTTTGACTTCCATTCAGCAGACTGCCGTTTCGTCTGAGGGTCGTAAAGAAAGCACCAAGTCTCATCACCTGTTATAATTTTGTGTAGTAAGCTGTCGTCTGCATCAGCCATTTCAATCAAGTCCCTGGACATGGTCACTCTCATTTCCTTTTGCTCAGGGGATAACATTTTCGGAACCATGTGTAAGCAAACACGATGCATGTTCAAGTCATTATGAAGAATGCTGTGAAAACTCATATGTGAAATACCAAGTTCGGAGGCAATAGTATCGATGTTTGTTCGCCTGTCCGCACGCACAAGTTTTCGAACGCGCTCAACATTGTTATCTGTAGTGGAAGTGGAAGGCCGCCCAGTCCGAAAATTATCTTCAATTGTTGTGCGACCGCCAAGGAAACGCTTCTGCCACTCGTAAACTGCCGATTTCGATTTCTTCATCGCAGAGTTTCCGTATGCTTTTCTCAGAATCTCAAGAGTCTCTGAGGGTGATTTCTCCAGCAACACACAGAATTTAATATTGCCACGTTGCTCTAATGACGACATTACTCAATTCGACGAAAGAGAAATCAGAGACTACAATATTAATACACTGCACGCACGAGACTAACAACATCTGCCTGTTGAACCTCATATGACCTTCACTAGCAGTGATGCCAACCTCCCAAACACAAATTTCCCTTCCAGCAAACAAATACTTGACTGTAAGTGACTATTCCGGGAACTTTTTGACCCTACTACGTATAATAAATATTTAATTTGCTAGAAAATAAAAAATGTGCTACCATATTTACCATAGTATTACTTCACAATGTTTAGAGAAAAGTCAGCTGATAATAAGCAGCATCATATCTTCGCCTCAGAGCAACAGTTGGATATATCAGTGTTATTCCTGGTGTTAGATATCTTACTCAGTGCCGGATCTACAAATTTTCCGAGGTGAGGCAAAACTTAAAAATGCCCCCCCCCCCCCAATGCACACATCCATCTTGCTTTAAAATTTTCTATCAATTTGCATTTTTGTATTTTTAGCAAACTGTAAAGTTTGATGCAGTTTGATTAAAAATTAATTTTTACTGAAAATGTCTTAATGAACAATTTTTTTTTTGTTAAAACAGAGGTATACCGTAACACAAATTGCAATTAATACCCCCCTCCCTCTCCTCTTTTCTCCAAAAACAAGATCAGTGTTCAGATACTAATGCTTTGCTTTTAATCTTTCAGTTTCAGACACTGCTGCTTTTTCACTGTAAGGGAACAGGCCACCCTCAGCCAAAACATGTATTGAATAAGGAATACAAGTACATAGTTGCTGAAAGGGAAATGCCAGTATTTGAAGGGGTGCCTACAAGAGGATCCATGGCACAGCCTGCAATTTTCAGGAGATAATTATACAGGGTCTTTATTTTATTTTGGGGATTGCGCAGGGCCTTCGCTGGGTCAAAAAACCTAGAGGCGGGTACGTATTTGGCAGCCCCTTAATTGTTTTAAAAGCAGTTTCAATATGCAGGGAGAGAAGATTTAGCTTCTGGTTTAGCAGGGAGTCATATAACTCAATTGTAGCCAAGCACAACTGCTACTGCGCATTATATTCAATTATGTTCAAGAAAGAGCAGCCATAGGCGGATTTAGGACCGAGTTCCTGGGGGGGGGGGGGGCAGGATTTTTTTTTTTTTTTTTAAGCAACATTTTTATTCTCCCACTCCCATGTTTTTGTCTGTTTCCTGTGATGCATAAATCCATGCTTTACTTTTTTGTGTGTCGTTTTCATTAATGTGTGTTTTCATGCTGTCCTTTTTGAATTGACCTTAAGAGAGGGAGCTGGTATCGAGAGTGACGCAGGGCTCCCTTTTAAGTGGGAAATAGAATATCTCCAATTTTAGGGGGCCGGGGGTTTCTTCCCCGAAGGAAATTTTGTAAAATGGATATAAAATTCTGCATTTTGAAGCCTTATAAAGGATAATTGGATAGACATAGAAATTAATAACTAGATTATACAGTTGTACTGTATTGTTCAAACTTTGTAAGAAACAGCCATTTTAAGTTTGAAAGAAAAAGTAAACTATAGATTTCTCATTACAACCTTTTTTTAATTATAAGTAGTGCAGAAAACGAAAAGGAATAGAGGTAGTGTATCATTTTTTTTCCTGGCTGAACAGATTAACAATATGGTGTAGAAGTAATTGGAGCCCACTTTGCTTAGGATTTTCAAATACTTATCTAATTATTTTCAAGGACTCTAGAATAAATAAAATTATTCAACGCACTTCATTTGTACTTTCTAGTCTGATGTTTTAGTACTTGATTGTAAATTTTTACAGTCCTGTTCTAACTTTGTAAGAAATAGCTATTTTAAATTTAAAAGAAACCATAGATTTCTCATGACAACAACTTTTCTTCAGTTGAAAGTAGGGCAGAAAACGAAGAGAAATAGAAGTAGTGTGTATTTTTTTCCGTGCTAAACAGATAGACAATATGCAGAAGAAGTAAGATAAAAGCGATCAATACAAAAAAAAAATTCCAAAATACTGCATTCGGGATTGAATAAATAGCAAAATATGAAACATGTGAGTCACAAAAATTTATTTCAAATATTATGTTACAAACGTGAGAATCATGATTTTTACATTTTTAATATAGGATGTGGCAAGGAGCTGAATTTGACATATTTTGGCATTCCTCTCCTTCTACCATTTGTTAGAAAATTTAAAATTTAAGATTTGCAGCCACACGTTTTCAAATATTCAAGGTTTTCAAGCACTTAAAAATGAAATTAGATTTTTCAAGCAATTTCCATTTTTTAAGGAACGAATCATGATTTTTTTTTTTTTTTGGAGTTAGGGACCCACTTCAAAGAAAGGGCCCTAAGGAATAGTTTGTTTATCTTATAGGCAAATTCGGCCCTGTTTGTAATTCACTCTTACCAGCAGATTTTTCCTTGATTTTTTGTAATTTTCACGAAAATTCGTCAGTTTTTTACGGTTAAAAGATTTTAACGATTTTACAAATATTTGTTAGGTTTTTATAGACTTTTATAAAATTTCAGCAAATTTTTCCAAAACTTTTGATGACTCAATTCGCAAACAAAATAAAAATGGTTTAACTAACATGGGCGGAATCTCGCCAAGGATACTTAGCTCGCACAATACTAAAACTATAACCCTAAACAAATTTGGCGAAACCTTTCAGCTGAGAATAAAAGCAACAAAATAAATTCTTTCTCGGTTAAACATTTTTCATTTCGTTCTACGATAATATATTCAAGAAAAATTTTTGCATACTGTCTATTCCAACTAAATGCTGCTGTAAAATATGGTTTGTTAAATTAATTTAAGATTAAAAAAAACCCCATATTCTTACAAATTCACACAAAACAAAATTTTTTACCTGGTACAACGTTATCCAAGTCTGCTAATCCAGAGTTTTCTGTGTTAACGCGCTTTCACCATTTCTCAATCAAATCACTTTTTAGAGGGAAATAATGAAAACTAACATTATTTTGAGGAGCTGAACACTTTCTGTTGCTGAAAGCAATCCAAGACACATCGAATGCGTTAATAAATACTCAGAACAAACTGCCTATGTTTAAGTCAACAGACATACATGGAATGCAATGTTTTAGTTTTTTCTGCAGTTTTGTAAATCACCGCAAGGTAGCGTATTCGAGCGCTGGAGTTGCGAATAGTATTTATTTTCTCTAGAGAGAGAGAGAAGGAAAAAAAACTACTACTAAGAACATAAATATTATGCACAAATACTTTAAATGTGGACACAAATCATAACAAGTAGATCGTTCTGTTAGCGCGAATGAAGGGGAGGGAGATTTTTGCCCTTTGCTTTAAGTTCTAATTTGTTAAAATAATAGTCAATTATTATAAGTATTGCAGCTTAATGTATAGCTCGTTTAGCCTAAATTTTCATTCATATACTTGCCCAAATGGTTTTCAGTCCAAAATAGTGAATTTAGACACATTTTCAGCACCCCAGTGACAGCTGTACTATTTGTATTTATTGTTCGTTTTCCCCCCCCTTTTCTTTCCTCCCATCAGAAAACGACATTCGCTTTTCTCTTCATTTTCATTAAACTATTCAAAAAAGAAAAAGTTATGATTTTTTTGTTTTAAGATTTTGAAAGATGTGTTGTTACTACATAAAGTCGTCCCAAAACTGGAGGAGCACTGCCCCCTATGCCCCCCTCCCTATAAATCCACCCATGCCCTTCTAAACTATTGAAAAAAGAAAAAATAACAAAACTTTTTTTTTTATTTTTGGAAGATGTGTTGTTACTACATAGTCTTCCCAAAACTGGGGGGGCATTGCCCCCCTCTGACCCCCCATAAATCTGCCCATGAGAGCAGCAGGGGCAATTTTCAAGGTTGCAGTACGAAAAAGTTTTAGATGATCTATTGTGATGCTAATAAAAGAAGCGATTCAAGGGTCATCCACCAATAATTTTTCAAAATTTAAACTCCAAGTACACAATTCCGAAGTATTTCCGATTGAGAAAGGGAAAGGGGGGGGGGGTCCAAGGGCTCTCCCCCTCCCCCCCTTGCTCCCCCCTAGATCCGGCTCTGACCTTACTGTTGCAAAGAGGCGAAAACATAACCCTCAGAGAAGTTATGCGTTATATGACATGACAGTCAATGTACTATATAAATCACTGTTACTTAAAAAATTGTTTTTTAATTGCTCAGTATGCTTTGTACTCTATACTATTTGGAGAAGAAATAAAACATGCTGGAAGTAGGTGCTAAAATGTTACTGCAGTTATCAAGCTCAAGTTACTCATTGACATTTACAAAGCATAAAAAATAAGCTAAAATGCATAGTTTTGAACTAAAAAAAGGCAAATATTTTGATTTTGAACATTTAAAAGTTAATTGCTGCTTTTAGTATTGAAAATCTGGAAAATCAGTTTTTTTACAAAATGATGCCCTTCATCGATTCCCCTCCCATTTTCTTGTGTCAGTGGTTGATTTTTTTTTAAAAAAAGAAAAAATCGTTCAGATAAAAAACTATTTAAAGAATAACATACAAATGAATTAAGTTTAATTATAGAAGCTTTGAATTATACATCTTTATATTTGATAAAGAACTTTACTGGCATGCAATTTGCTGTTCAGAGTAATACACAGTTCAAAAATTGAATCTTTTTAAAGAGGTTATCCAGATTAGAGTATCAAAAATGTTATAATATTGTAATTTAAATTTTTTTTTTTGCAAATAACTTCAACCCTATTGAAGTAATGGTTTTCCTTCCACAATGACTTCAAATTGTTATTTTTATCCTCCAATACACAAAGGAAGGGGGTTATAGGTTTGACGTGTCTGTGTAATCTGTCTCTGACACTCTAGTGCCTAAACAAATGGACCAATTTTGAAAAAAAAAATAAAGAATTAAAAACAAATTTTTTTGATTGAAATTAAGAGTTGATCGACAGTGTTCTTAGCTAGGTTGCATCTTTGGATGACATTAATTAAAGAAGATAATAATTAAAAACCTCGAAATAGTTATTCGCAATTTTCACAGTGAAAACATATTTACAAATTTAGCACCAAAATAAAGGGTAATCTTTTCTGCGTCTGATAGCATGTGTTTAGAACTTCCATGTTATATAGAATTATTGTAACTTTTTTTAAAACAGATTTTGTTTTAAGTAGAATTTAAAAAAAAAAAAAGAATTGATACTTTTTGTTCGGAAAGATAATGGTTCCTTATACGGTTGAACCCTACTATAACAAACCCCGGATAAATCGATCCCCCGGTTGAAGCAAACCTTTTTAATGGTCCGAACTGCGATCCTATGTCATTAATGCAATTTTGTATGTTTGTAATTATCTCCAAAAGCTGGAGAAACGGTTATAGCGATCCAAAAATTTTAAGCTTTTTATCATTTGATGAAAAAAATGAAAAAGACATCACATCATTCGTAAACAAACCTGATCCAAAAAGTGAATTTACTTCAAACAAATTTTACTGGATAGAATGTTTGACTTTGAATCTTCTTCTTATGTTGACAAAGAGGCAGAAGCTATTAGTCCTGGACCTTCAATTTCTGCTCCAAAGGCAGCTATCTGTCTATGTTATTTTTTTGCAACTAAAACTATAGATCAAAATAATGCAGATTTGTTTGCAATAGGTGACTAAAAAATTGGCGAAATACATTTTAAATCCAAAAGCCTGCAACCAAAAGTAATTTCTTTCTTCAATGCTAGATTTTTTTTTTAAGGTAAATTTTTACAGTAAGCTTATTATAGAGTAGAATATAATTCAGACATTTCTCTTCATTGCTCTAATTACTAATAGAAACATTGTACAGTTGACATGTTCATTATAGAAGTATCTGCGTGATTTTAGATTTTTTTTTTAAAATCGGATTTAGCAAACCCTCGGTTATAGTGATCTCTCAAGTCGATCAGTTAAGGGTTCATTATAGTTAGGTTTGACTGTATTCAAATACATAAATATTCCATGCCAAAGTTGGAAATTTCTGAAACAAAGTGCTAATAAAAATTTTTAAAAAATGTCTCACCTGCATAATATAAGAATGAATTTTCCCCCCAGTTTCATGTATGGAACTCATTTTTATGTAGAATGCGATGTGTTAACCTAAACTTCTGTTCATCCTCTTTTAACAAACTTGATAATTATACTGATTTTGAAGATTTCTGTTAAATTGCTGCTCAAAACAGTTGACACGTTCTCTCTTTGTTGCATTGTCTAATCATATGCAAAACATTTTAAAAGTTCAATGTTCTGACCTTTGTCATTTAGTTTTAAAGCAAAACATATTGTGCAAATGTTTTTCAAACAATTATATCCATCTAAATCTCCTGTTATAATCTTATTAGGGGAGTGAGTATGTTCTGTCCATAAATGATTTTATTTCTAGTTTACTAATTGAAAATGTTTTCTAGCGCCGAAAGGAAAAGAAGAAGCAACAGAAATCAGATCAAGATTCAAAATCTGAAACAGTAAGTAAATTTTTGATTGATGTAATGTGCGTAAAGTCTATATAGTTTTGTTTTTATCTCTTTCTCTTCCTTTCCTTATTTTTTTAAAAAAAACTTTTCTTTTTGATTAGAGGGCTGAAAAAGTTAAGCTGCAAAAGTGAGTAAGATTATGGCAATATTTGTTTAAAAATTGTGTTCATGAGTTGCTTTTACAAATCTGTATTTTGTATTTTTAGACCTGCAAGCAGTGACTCAAGTTCTGAAGAGGTAATTTATGATATTTCAATTCTAATTCTGATGCATAAATGCTCTAATAAAAATATAGTTACTCTTTTAAATTCTCTTAGATTAGATACTTAAAATAAAAATTAAAAATAAAATAATAAATTACTAATGATAATAATATTCAATTCCTTTATAGTTTTTTTTTAAATATTTCAAAAATTAAAAATTTGTGTGCATAGATTTTGTTTGATGTATTAATATACATATACTTTTATTTTTAAAATTCTTTCAGACTAATATTTGCACTTTTTCCCTTTTAAAATCAGGATGAAGATGAAATACTAGCAAGGAGGTAAAATATTTTAAAGTTTCTTTTTTTTATTATTTTTTAACTGTTTACCCTTTCAAATTAATTTTGTGGAACAACATTTAATCTTTGCAAGACAAATGTTTGATAAGGAAGGGTACATTTCAAAGTGCCAAAATAACTTAAATCGTGACTTTATACATTGCATGTTTTGCCACGAAGGCTCATGTATGTATTTAGATCTGTATATTAGAGTAAGGGAGGCTATTGTATAGATTTTGACAACTTAAGACTTGTGTACACATGCCTCTCCTCTGTAACACAGGGTTGTCATGCCGCAAGGAAGCCTTAAAAAAATTAAAAAAAAAAAAAATGGAAAATCCAGGAAATTTTGAAAATTTTCTTAAAAACCTGGAAATTACAGGTAATTTCTTTTTATTCTTTAATTGAAGTTTCAAAAATCAATGCTGAAATATTTTAATTACCAAAAACTAAGCAAATTAAAATTGAAAAAAATAATCATGATAAAGTAAGGAAAGCAAATAAAATGAAATAATAAAAAAAAAAAACTTCCAACTTTTTTATATTTACTTAAACAAACAAAAAAAAAAAAAAAAAGTCTATCATAAAAGTAAAAGTTATTGAATGTTTTGTTTGACATGCATCTTAAATTTCGAACTGATTTAGTCATCAGTATTTATTGTTCTGTTTATTTTATGTACTTTTGGTACTATTTATGGTTAAGAAAATTCTTTTTTTTTTTCTTCATAAAAAGTTAAATGTAAATATTCAGTCGCCATGCTGTTGTTTCAGTTTTAATGAATATATCTTTATATCCCTTATTTAATCTATATGTATTTATTTATTTATTTTTTCCTGTGATGAAACTATCAATATATCAATACAAATATATGTTCACTCATTTTTAATTCTACTTACCCATTCAGGGAATCCCCCCCTCCCCCCCAGGTTTGAGCGGCAACCTTGTAAACAATTTGTGCTTGATATTATAGACCATACTGCCATGTGCAGGTAAACGACAGTATCTGCAGAAATGAGTTTTTCGAGATATTTGAAGAAAGGCGTTTTGATTTCAGTACTAACAATAGGAAAATGTTTGAATTAGACATCTTTTTCGCACCTTTTTTTAAGCAGAGACCAAAAAAGCGAGTTTGTACAATAAAGCTAACGTACAATAAATGACAAATGGAAAAAAAATGAAAAATTTGCAGTTACTGCCCTTTACCTGCACTCGGCAGCATAGTCATCTATAAGCTCTTCATTGCCATTTTAGTTTTTCTATCTAATTATGCTATATTTTGTTTGTCCCCATACAATTTTAGTATAATAGTGCGAAAATTTTAATATTTGCACTTTTTGAGTTGTTACATCGTATTTATAGCATGTTGAAAATTGTTAATGATCCTTAGCACGTATAAGGTTTATGTCGGCTGCCACACTTACAGACTTGCAATTTGGTACAAAAGTATTTTGAACCCTGCAGGTATGCACCTTGAAGCATTTTTTTAAATTTGGAATTTGGTTTTCTGTAATTTTAGTTTTGTTAGCTAAATTTTTACATAAATTCCTTAAAAAGAAGACTAAAAAAAGACTAGACTTTTAATTTATCCATAATCCCAGGCTAAACTCATTTCATACATAAAGTTTTTCATGCTCATTGCTTTGTGAAAAATGATTTATTTGTTATGGTTAGCAGCTTTCTCTCTGTTTTTCAACTTTTTTTCAAAAGATATCTTTATATATATATTTTTTAATATTTTCTTCACTTTTTTTTTAAATAAAGGGAGAGTTTCCCTTATTGTTTTGGTAATTTAGTTCATTTTATTTATTTTGCTAGATTTTCTTAAGTTTAAATTATTTCAACAACATTTAATTAAATCCAAGCAATGATTTTCTTTTTTGCAAATACTATTTTTTTATATACTACAGGGAACACAGAGACAGACATTTTTAGTCCTTATTTCTATTTAAATCAAGAATGCAAGCTTTTCTTTGGCTGCTTTTTGCTTCTTTTGGGCAATGTCCTTGTTCACATTTTAATTAAATAAAAGCTGTAGTTTTTTTCTTTGCAAATGCTATTTTCTTATATAACATCAGCCAGAATATTTTTTTCTCTCATTTTTAAGTATACTATTGGGGTTAAATATTTTGTATGTTCCATCTGTAAAAACTAGAAATACAATTGTATGTAACTTTTTACTCTCTTGTGAAGTCGTAATTCAAAAGTCTTGATGCACTTATAAATGGTATTAAAATGAAACTAAATGAATTTCTGCACTTTTACCTTAACTATTGTAAAAATGTATGAATAATTTCTAAAAAGATTTTCATTATCCTTTAACCAAGCCCGGCTCCTGGGGTAGGCAGCTGACTAGGGCGGCAGATTTTAAAATTGAAACATTTTTTAAAAAAAAGTATGAATATCTGTTTTAGTGTCATGAAATTCATTACTTCAATGCTAAAAAAAAAAAAACAATAATAATAATAATAATAATTTAGAGTGTGTACCAGTGCTTGAATATGCAAAACATAGTTCGGAATTTAACAAGAAATTCAATTTAATTTTAGAGGCGGCAAATTGTGTGATTTAAAAATCTTTTGCAAATATTAATACATGTTTCAGTGCCATAAGTTGCACTACTTCAATGTTAAAACAGATAATTTAAAGTATGTACCATTGCTTGGATATGCAAAACCCAGTTTGGAATTTAACTAGAAACTCACTTTAATTTCAAGCATTGTACAATTATTTTTATTTTATTAATTTATTATTATTTTATATTGTTATTATTATTCAGTGGGGGGAGGGGCAACACTTGTCAATATCGCTTAGGGCAGCAGAGCTACTAGAGCCGGCCCAGGCTTTAACTATTAATTGAACTAATATAGTGATGGAATGAAAATACACTTAAAAATTATTTGAATTACATTTTTGTGTGTGTGTGTGTGTGTGTGTGAGCAAGAGTTTATCTTTTAACTCAGTAACAATTATTTTGTGTTTTTAGGACCCGAAAACATAATCCTAATGCTAAACAGGTAATGTTTATCCTATAATATTTTTATCTACGGACTTTTCTTTTTGATCCCATTTAGAATATGGAGCAAGTTTATGTATGTGATGTTGCATTCATTATGAGTTGAATTCTGCCTTGGGCCCAATGAATAATTCCTAACAGGTCTATGCCGTTTTCATAACGGTTTATTTCTGTACTGAAAGACTTATATTATGCAGAAAGGTTAGGTCAACTGCACAGCTTATGATACACTCAAACCTGTGTTTTCAAGTTAGCAGTAATTTTGGTTGCAAAAACTATTTTTACCTCTTTAAATTTTGAACGATTTTTTATTAGGTCCCCATACAACACATAAAAACTGGTTTGGGTGTATGGGATTTTGTCAACTTGGAATACATGCAGATGTCCCATTTTCTATATGTTTTCTTATTATTTGTGCTAATTTTAATGAGGAGAACATGGTAACACTTAGAGTACATCTTCGGCGGTAGAGTATAAGGGAATGCTTCTAGAATGCTCTTCTCCGAGTGTGGTATGGCATACCATTAACTTCTCTTTTCCATGATGAGTTTATACATATCTAGCTATTCTTATCAATGGCATAAAACTGAAATCCATATAATTTCAATAAGCTACACAAAGTGCTGGCAAAATTCTGTTTTATTATCTGTAAGTGATTTTGTGTTTTCCATAGAATAGTGGGGTGTATATTGGTGATTGTCTTGGTTAGAGCTTCTTGTGAACACAGCTTCTTATTGAAAACAGCATTCTCTCTATGATGAAGCTTTTTTTTTTTTTTGGAGAATCCAGTTCTTAAGCATTCGAAAAGAATACAAAACCTCTTGGTCTGTACAACATGAAGCAGTTTAGAAAGAGTTCTTTATACATTTTTGAAAACTCATGAAATGATTTCAGTTGTTATTTTGCAATTTTCTTCTAATCTTTTCCCTTTCATTCAAAGTGATGAAGGAAAATGTTTGAATGAAATCCTCAAAATATGGCACGTGTCTGAATGAGATGATCATTACATTTCTCAGTCTGTAGCAGTTGTATTGCCATTCAGAATTAATTTCTATTTTAAGCTATCTGTGGCCCACAGGTACAGAATGTAGCTTACTGAACTTAGACATGAATGAAATTTTTTTTTCAAGTACAGCAAAAACTAAAAATGAAACTTCTGAGGGAAAAAAATTATAAGTTGAGGTCTTGAACTGCTAAGTTGATTTAAGTTTTTCCTTTCTTCATAGGACATTGATACGTCAAGTGAGTTTGTGGCTTGTATAGCAGGCAATAGATGGATAACTCTCCCTGCTCCTACGATAACAAATGAAGATGAAGATGTGTCAATACAGGAATCTTACTCAAGTCCATTGGTTTGTGATTATTTAAGTTGTATTTTATAGTGGTGAATAATTATTTATGAGCAAACTTTAAATGTTGTATATGCAAAAAGATTTTTAAGGTGTAGTACATATTTTTTGCTGCAGTATTCGCATGCACATGTGTAGAGGAAAGAATAGAATGAATGATATACAGTTTAACATTGCATATGTATTTCTTTTGGCAATGAATTTAATTTTGCTTTCTTATGAACAACTTTACTGATTTTTCTTTATAATTTAAAAGTCATAATTACATTCTTACTTGCAAGCTTTGAAAATCAGGTTTAAATTAAGAAATAAAAGTGTTGCTTCTTTATGATAAAAAGATAAGTAAATGGTAAATCAACGTTATTAAAGCATAAAAATTGACGAACTATTTCAGTTGATTTTATTAAGGCAATTTTTTAATTGTAAAAATGATTACCGTAATTTAAACATAATTATGCCTTATTACCATTGATTTTATCATTTGTTTTACTAGTTCTGATTTTTGTAAGCAGAATTAGAACAAATCCTAAAACAGTTACATTTGGTATATTCAGTAAGTTACCGCCCTATAGCCAGGGCTAAGGCAGAAATACGTGAAATACATCGCCAGAGACTGATGACTGAGCTGGCGGTGTATTTCACGAGTTACATTTGGTGTTATAAATATGGCAGCAGTGCTCACTGGGGGGGGGGGGGGGGGCATGACACAGACGGCATGCAATATTCAAGTTTTTGGGTTTTTGGTTCATTGATATTATTGCTTGTGGAGGGGATGGGCAGCCCTGGTTATTAAATGGTTTCCTATGTTAAATAAAGAGGCTTTTATATCAAGACATAAAACTTCACTCAGTTTTCAAAACAAGTTTTTTTTTTTTTTTATCTGGATAAGAATATAGCAAATTAAATTCAGAAAATCTTTATAGTTGCATCCTGGCTTCTTATACCATATGTAATGTGTTGATTTACTTAACCCTTTATAATTATTATTATTTTAATTCTGCTTTTTATAACAAGTCTTTTTTTTTTTTTTCTTAACTTAAATTTCCTTTTAAACCTGGATTTTAAATCTTAGATGTTCTAATATAACAGGTAATCAGTAATTTTGTTTGAGATTAAAGCCTCTAGAATAGCATTAAAAATTAACTTTTTCTTGTGTTGAAGGCAAACAGCTTCTAAAAAGCTCTAGTACTATGAGAAATCAGTACCGATTACCGTCATTAATCCGGACCCTATGAAACTGCACTTCACTTAATCTAAAAAGCCATTTTGACAAACATATAGTATAAATGCATGTTCAGAATAGTTTTTATCAACTGTACATACTATACGTAATTTTTACTTATGTAGTTTCATATTTCATTCTCTTGCATTCAAAATATAAATTTTACTGGGAACAAACAGTAGTTTGCTTATGTACCTTGGCTCAATTTATAGGCTATTTTGTTTTATCTGTACTTTCATTTATTTGGACGACCTGGATACCTATTAGTTCAGATTATTGAGATTTTACATTATGACAGTTTTATAAAACAAATTTCATTTTCTGAAAATGTGTGTGGTGCCTCTTGTTCTTCTGACAAGAAGAACAAGATGATCTATGTTATATTTCACATTACAAAATTTTATAACTTAATTATTCATCAACATTAAATTTTAGATTTGTCAAATGTATGTTCTTTGTTAAATTTTCTTTTTTCCCCCTTACATTTTAAGTTAACTTTTTATGTGCTTTGCATAATCACTACGTAATTTTATGTCTAAAAATCCAACAGTCATCTTGCGGACCTAATCAACGTTGTGATCTACAATCCACCCACAAAACAATCGAATGAAAAATTATTCTATTTAAAATGCTGTTTTATATTGAAAGGTTGAATCAGATTTTTTTTATATTTTATCTAGTTTATGTCTAAAGTGTTAAATTTTATTGTTTTCGAATATTTTTAAAAATGTAATCAAAATTCCTGTTTTTTTTTTTTTTTTCTTGGATAAAAGTAGGAACTCTGTTTAAAAGACTCACAAAATTTTTAACATTTAAAAGAAATATATTCATATTTTGAATACTTGATTAAATTATGTCGTTCTGCATGAAACCCTGTAAAATTTTATAAAAATTGCTTGAACGTGTGTAATGAAGTATTACAATAGAATACCTTTATAACGCCGACCTGTATAACGCAATTTTCTATAAACCGCACAACTTTTCAGGAGTAAACAATAGGTTTTTAAGTTTAAAAAAATCTCTTTGTTTTGCCTTGCTAACATAAAAACTTTTAGGCAAATTAAATTTTGAAAGTTTTTCATCTTTCCAGCTTAATTCAAAGCTTTTAAATGAAAATTAGTGTTCAAAATAGAGTATACCAGATGGCTCTTGAAAATGCAGCTGTTATGCAAACTATGAAGCTGACAGAAGTGCAGGATAATTCAGTTTCTTTTAATTGTGAAGCATATTTATTTGAATTATTAGTTGTATAATTAGTGCTTGATTACTCACTATAGATAAAACTCAGTTTGTGGTGCTAATATATAGATATATTCTGAATATTAGTTTCAAAACTTGTGAAATGACTTATATAATGCCAAAACCTGTATAACGCAAAAGCTTTGGTCCCAAGGTGTGCGTTAAAACGGTTTCTACTATAACTTAACTTCTTGGCATAATTATGTAATAACATTTTGTACTTTCATGTTATTTGTCTGAAGTTTTGAATTTTTGAAGTATTTATTTTATATTTATAGCCTTCAGAAAATCAGCAGGTAATAGAACTAAAGAGCAGGCAACTTGCATGTAAGTATTTAAATTATTTTTCTGTATGTTGTTACACAAATGTCATATGACATTAAGTAAAAATCCAATAAAACTTACCTAAAATTTCAAATTTCTAATGTAACTTTTGAATAATATGAAAACCAATGTTTTTTATTTATTTATTTATTTATTTTTAATTTTGCTCTACTGCACTTTTTTTCTCTTTCAAAATTAGTAGCTTTTGGTTCAGAAAAATATGAAGTTGAAAGTTGAGATGGCAAGAAGCGCCGAATATTGAAGCTTTGACTGCTCTGTATGTTGAGAGTTTGCATTAAATGCACAATGAATGCATATAACATCATGTAAATCTCCCTGTATTTTACTCTTAGTTTTTTCAACATTTTCAGCGTACTGTTTTTAAAATTATTACGTATCACCAATTGAAGATTTTAATTTTGCTTTGCACTGGTAGTACCAAAACAAAAAGAACTTTTCTGATTGGAATAAGTAATATAAAGCATTCTTTGAAATATTAAAGACATCTTCTACAATTATCTAGGTTAATGTGTTTTATCTATTTTTTTAAGTTATAATCTAGAAACATTTTACTTTAATCAACTAGTCTGGAATAAATTTTTGGATTTTAATTATATAGAACAAATATTTAGATTTTAGATCTGGAATAGATGTGTTATGATGGATTGGACATCTTCCTCAAATTTTGATTTACACAAAGAAAAAAGAAAGGAAATAAAATTAAAATTTAGCTTCAATTTATGAATGACAATTATCTGCATATTTTACAATCTTGGCTTACTGTTAAAAATCTTGGATCAATGAATAAAAAACAAGTTAAAGTATTAACAGATTAATACTTTAACTTTTTAACAACATCTATTTGGAAAACTGAAATATTGCATCTATAACAAATGAATAATAAAATATAATTTTAAAACAAAAAACTTAAGGATGCACATATCCGCCATTGTATATATAAATAACATCACTATTGTTATAAGTTTCACATCCAGAAATATTTGAATGGTTAATTAACTATATTTATATAGTGTCATTTTAAAACATAAGTTTTCTAAAAAAAATTATCAACTGAGTATAATGTAATGTAACTTCAACAGAATATATTGTTGGAGGGAGGAGGAGAGGGGCGCCAGATTTCACTTCTGTCTAGGGGCAGCGGGGAGCTAAATTTGGCTCTGGTTGTTTGAGATGTAAACTTTTGAGATGCATGTTGTATTTGTTCCTGTAAAACTATTTCTTGAATAGATTTACAGTAAACTTGGATAAGTGCCATTCCATTTATTTAACTTTTTTTTGTGTTGAAAAGAGTTAAAGGTATGTGATTTAAAAGTGTTACATCTAAGCCTGCATATCAGTACGCACACCCATTTTTTTCAGTTGTTAAAAGACATAGATTAGGCTTACAAAGATGAAGTCTGGGGTATACACCAGATTTTCTTCTTCAAATGAAATGCAGCAAATAGGACATTATTATAGACAGTAAAACTATCATATATAAATAATAGGTATTGTTTGCACTTGATATTGTTAAATTAAAAGTGACTAAAATGCAAATTTCACTATGCGTCCCCACCCTTTTCTAGTTTTACATAATTGATTTAAACTTAATCATGCATTGTGTATTTTTAGTATTAGGAAATCAAAAAGCAAGTACAGGTGATTATACTGAAGCTATACGTTTGTTCAGTGAAGCTATCAAGCTGAACCCTGCTGATCATAGGTATAGTTGTATTTGTATTTCTTTTATTCATTACTTTTTAAAAATAAACTGATGACTTTTTGTAAAAAATTAGAACATCTGTGAGAAATAAAAATAATAGTATGACTCACATAATAAGACATCTGATCTAGGATGTGTTCGTTTTTTTTTTCTTGTTTGTGTTGGGGAAGGGGGGGTACCGGGTCAATAAACATTGGCTAGGTGAACTGGTCTTCCACAATGTTATTTCAGCAAATAGAATCATTTAATTATCACAGTTCAATTTTTAATGGCTTAAAGGACATCATTACCAGTGCTGCACATACACAAAACAATCAGTAAAAAGCTGGGACATTCCATGAAAAAGTCATCTTATCCTGCACATGATGCTTCATGCATTTCATTAAAAATAACAATTTAAAAGGGTAACAAACACAATTTTGTTGCTTAAGAAATCACAAATGTACGTGTGATATCTTGAGCAAGAAATGGTGTCATTACTTTTCAGAACTCCTTTTTTTAATATGAAATATAAGAACTGTCACATGCGGGGCAAAATGACCGTTTTCAGTGAAATTGCCATGTACATATTTTTTTTTTTTTTTTTCAATGTTTCAAATTATTATTTCTCAAAAAATGAGATATATTTCCTTTATGTTAAAACCTTAGCTTTCAAAAGCTACAATTTGTTTTATCATTGCTATATCAATATAACATTGCTATATTAATAAAACAAAAATATTAAGTAATGCATACAGCAAACAACAAGAAGTTGATTTTGGATGTCCCGCATGTTACACATGCAAATAAATTAAATTTTATGTAATTAAGTTATTTAATTAAAATAATACTGTCTCAGGAGTATCTCTGTATCAAATGTAAAGATTGCAAAATGTGCTTACTCCTGTTTTGTTGAAATTATAGAGTCTGATTGCCCCCGCACGAGACAGTGGAAGGGCCCAGCTTCATAAACACAAAAATAGGTTACAAGGAATGCATTCTATACTATGCATCATGTTTAACCGCTCGCCCGATTGAACTGAACGATGATTTTATTGCTTTGTCCATTATAGTTTTGATTTTCATTGATGAGTTATCTTCAAGTTATGAAGACATGAATTTTGTTAAATAATGAATATCCAGTAGTGTATATGAAGGTTTGTTTACATTTAGGCATGCTGTTCCTTAAAATCAGATTTTAAACATTTTTTTCTCAATGCTTTTTATAAAAGTTTATTTCAGATACGGTTTGAGTTTGAAGTAAAAAGAAATAATTAAAATGATTTCTATTCAATCTTAGCTACTGTAAAATATTTTGCTTAATTTATTAACCTTCATTACTAATCTTACTTTCTTATTTTGCTTGTTGATGAAATCTTTTTTTCTAATTATTCAGAGGGGGAAAAATGTCACCATTTGATTTTCTATATTTATTTAGAGTACTTGTGTTTTTAATGTCTTCAATAACGTCATTCAAAAGTATCATTAGCAACTCTTTTTTTTTTCGTTAAAAAAAAAAGCTTAATATTTATCTGTTCATTTTTTTTCTAAATTCAGTAATGTAATTCGTTATAATTAAAGAAGGGAATGGAGTGGAACCAAATTACTGAACCTATTACTGAAAATTATGCTGCTTTTTGCTCTATATTTAATATTTAGTGATAAATTCAAAAGTTTGATATATTTTTATTTAACATTTGATTTTATTATACCTTAACTGCTTTCCCTGTGTCATTAATTCCTTCAATGGCCAAAGTCCTTAGAATGCCTTTTGTCCCATGACAGCCCAACATGGCCAAAGATATTGCCATCCCTCCCTCTCATACATGGACAATAGGGTGGAACGAAAAAAACGAAGTTTTTATTTTCGAATCGTAATAGTACGGAAAAGTTGCGATTGGTGAAGACTTACAAAACAAAACAAAGATTTTTAAAATCGGATAATATCTTCCGATCCCGCAACGAGCCTGAATATTTGAAAAAATGGAAAATTTCGTGTTTTCTTAGTGATTTTTCAAAAATTTTGTTTTATGTTTCTTTTTAAAGCTCTAAGATGGAAAAGTTACGATTGGTGAAACCTTCAGAAATTAAAAAAAAATTTGAAATCGAATAATACCTTCTGATCCAGAACCAAGCCTAAAAAATCGAAAAAGTTGAGAATTTCAGGATTTTTCCGAATTTTTAACATTTTTGGATCAATGTACTTTTTCAGGCTACAGAACGGAGAAGTTACGTTTAGTAAAGACTTCAAAGTAAAAAAAAAACATCTTTTTAAAATAAAACAATATCTTCCGATCGCGCAACGAACCTACACGTTTGAAAAAATGTAAACTTTAAGCCCTTTTTTCAGCTTTTTTTTTTCTTTTAGTTTAACGATCCTCATAAGTTCGGTATAAAATACTAATAGACGAACGTTTGTTTATAAAACAAATGTGATATTTTAGTACTAGAGCCTGCCTGAAAATTGTCCACATGGCCCTTTAATCCCGCGATACTTATATTTGTTTATGCCGCTTAGTACAGTGTATGCATCTAATACGCCCCATTAGCGAAATAAAGAACCGCAAAAATTTCACAGACGATGCCATTCATGGTTACTGAACAATTCAAATCTATCGATACTTACCTGACAATCTAAAACAAGTTGTTTACTAGGGTGGAACGAAAAAAACAAAGTTTTTATTTTCGAATTGTAATAGTGCAGAAAAGTTGCGATTGGTGAAGACTTACAAAACAAAACAAAAAATTTTAAAATCGCATAATATCTTCCGATCCCGCAACAAGCCGAAAAATTTGAAAAAAAAATGGAAAATTTCATGTGTTCTTAGAGATTTTTTTAAAATGTTGCTCCAACGTTTCTTTTTAATACTCTAAGATGGAAAAGTTACGATGGTGAAGCCTTCAGAAATTTGAAAAAACATATTGAAATCAAATAATACCTTCTGATCCAGGAACAAGCATAAAAAGTAAAAAAATTGAGAATTTCATCTTTTCTTAGTGATTAAAAATAAAATTGTTCTTGTTGTTTTTTTCCCCGGGGTTACAGGGAAAAGCCTTTAATAAAACCCTATATTACACATGAACATTAATTTACTTCTTGACTTTTAAGGTATATTCGAAACAAGCAAAACTACCATTCTTTACAACAATGAAACATTTTCAAATAGTAAAAAGTTATGAAATATTTACCAAATTTACAATCCAGTATACAAGTCTTATTGTTTTAAGTGTTAGTTGTTGAAGTTAATTTATAATCAGATTTTTTGGAAAATTCGGGCATAATTGATCTGGATTTCAATGTTGCTCTTATGTAGCCATCTTTTGATTTAAATCCACACACTTTGAGTGCGCCTCCGTCATTAGCTTCACACATCTTTCGACAGCTTGCGTATGGCAGAGGAATAGTTTTATATCCCAGTCGGGTATAGTGCCTGTTACAATAAAATTTTCAATGTCTTTGTTAGGAACTTTTCGAAGAAAAGGTGGAGAAGATAGCTTTGTCGTGTTCCAATTAATAATCTCTGTGTAACCTTCTGCTTCGAAATTTAGAGATGGAATGACAAAGTTTCTAATGCTTTTGCCTTTAGAAACAGATTCTCTGGCTTTTAAGACGTTTTTAAATGCTAGTTCTGTTATGTGCCCTCTTTCATCAAACACCATTGCCATTAATAAGTTTTCGGGATGCGCAAAGAAAGAGTTTCTTTCAATGACAGGGTAAACAACTTGTTTTAGATTGTCAGGTAAGTATCGACAGATTTGAATTGTTCAGTAACCATGAATGGCATCGTCTGTGAAATTTTTGCGGTTCTTTATTTCGCTAATGGGGCGTATTAGATGCATACACTGTACTAAGCGGCATAAACAAATATAAGTATCGCGGGATTAAAGGGCCATGTGGACAATTTACAGGCAGGCTCTAGTACTGAAATATCACATTTGTTTTATAAACAAACGTTCTTCCATTAGTATTTCATACCGAACTTATGAGGATCGTTAAACTAAAAGAAGAAAAAAAAGCTGAAAGAAGGGCTTAAAGTTTACATTTTTTCAAACATGTAGGTTCGTTGCGCGATCGGAAGATATTGTTTTATTTTAAAAAGATGTTTTTTTTTTACTTTGAAGTCTTTACTAAACGTAACTTCTCCGTTCTGTAGCCTGAAAAAGTACATTGATCCAAAAATGTTAAAAATTCGGAAAAATCCTGAAATTCTCAACTTTTTCGATTTTTTAGGCTTGGTTCTGGATCAGAAGGTATTATTCGATTTCAAATTTTTTTTTAATTTCTGAAGGTTTCACCAATCGTAACTTTTCCATCTTAGAGCTTTAAAAAGAAACATAAAACAAAATTTTTGAAAAATCACTAAGAAAACACGAAAGTTTCCATTTTTTCAAATATTCAGGCTCGTTGCGGATCGGAAGATATTATCCGATTTTAAAAATCTTTGTTTTGTTTTGTAAGTCTTCACCAATCGCAACTTTTCCGCACTATTACGATTCGAAAATAAAAACTTTGTTTTTTTCGTTACACCCTAATGGACAAGTCTGAACTTGCAATAACTTTACTGATGATTTGAAAGTAAGAGACTTATTTGGAAATAGTGAATAGGTGTCACCTCATGATGGACAGGAAAAAATATGTAAGGAATATTATTTGCATTACTCGAAGAATTAACAGCTCCCACCACCATTGCTGTACAAATAAATGTCAAAGAGAGTGAGGAATTAAATGTAAAAGTCCACTGGGGGAGGGGGGAGGTTTTCCAGTAAAATTTTGAGAAAATTCAACCTTGGGACATACACATATAATTAATGTTATTGCTATTTTCCTGGTAGAACTCGCTTGCCAAACAACACATAAAAAGTTGCACAGGATATCTGTATGACCATTAATTTTGCTTAGTGCAATTTTACATGTAAATTTTAACAAAAGTGCATTGTCAATTTGTAAAATAGGTAGTTTTGCCCAAAAAAATAAATAAATAAATAAAAATAAAAATTAAGAGACGTTAAATTGACTAGTACAACACGTTTCAAAGAAAAACTTAATATATTTTTAAAAAAAACTTGCAAAATAAAGAAAAACCACTAAAAAGACACTTAACATGTACCCATAATTAATTTCACATGCATTTATCACTGGCATTGTTGGAGTTAACCTTGCAAATAAATTGTTCACATTTAACACAGGAGATATAGGTTGTTTGGATTTGGCCTCCAGTTGCAAATTTCCTTCCAAAAAAATTAATGCGGGTTTTCAACAAATGAAAAGTCCCAACTTTCGGCAGGTACTCTTGAAAGAAAACATTTAGAAATTAAGCTACTGAAGTTTGGGTTCAAATCTGTTAAATTACACTTGAATATAAACTGGTGGACAATTGCTAAGGACAGATGGCAATAGCAGTGTTAGCAACCACAAAATGGAAGGCAGGGAAATATGGAAATTGGCATAAGTTTGGGACACAGTAAGACGTGTTGTGAGTATGCAAATTTTAGCCTCACGACGTTGCTGGTCACGTGCTAGCACTGATAAGCGATATAAAGGATTGGGCGTGTGATGACCATTGTTGTTCAAAAGCAAAGTTTGACGGGAAAGAATCAATTCACGAACTTGCATTTTTTAGTATGTTTTCCTGACATCCCTCAGATGATTTTATGGGTGGCAGTAAGGTTGATAACATCAAAGAAGGGCAGAAAAATTTAGATGTTGCGAGGGGGTTCTACATCAGTCACAGGGTTGTGTCTAGAGTTTAGAAATCATTTTAAACAAATGGAATGTGTAGCAAATGTCACAAGGGAGATCATGTACACAATACAATGTCAGCAGAAGATTGGTACTTAGTGCTAGCAACGAAAAGGAACCAGCGCAACACAGCGACTGAGGTAGCAAAGCAGTTTCCTGCTGCTACTAGCAAGCAAATATCCCGAAAAACTGTAGCCAGACGTTTGAATGCAGTAAGACTATACGCCCGTTAGCTTGTTTTGTGCATCCCATTGTCTACAGTCAGAGTTCTCTTGTTTGCAATGATGTCTTCAGCATCGCATCAGGAGAGAAGTCGACTGGGCTTGTGTACTATTCTCAGATGAAAGCAGGCTCAGTCTGTCGTCTGATTGTGGAAGGCAACTAACCTGGCATGACAGTGGTACAGCATACAAGCAGTCAAACATAAAAGGACTAGTATCGTACAAGTTGTGTCATAGTATAAGTAGGATTATAATCAATTGCCGTATGTTGCTCGTGTGCTTCCAAACAAGGCTATGACGGCTAGTGATACACTAATGTTGTTCTACTGCCTCATGTTCATGTGATCTGTTGTGCTGTGGGCAATAAATTTGTTTTCATGGATGGCAACATAAAAAGTCACTAACAATCAGCGTCCAGGAGCAGACCCCGAAGAGTTCCTATTTTTCCTACTTTTTCCTACTTTTTAGAGCTCTCTCCTTATTTTCCTACTTTTTCCTTTCTTTTCCTACTTTTTCTTTCTTTAGTATAGCATTTCTAATTGTGCATTTTTTCTTATTTTTACAATGCCGCACTGATATTTTTCTGCATGTTTCAATTTTAAAAAGCAAAAGAAACAAGAAAAAGTTTTTAATTCACTGACGACAGTAATTTCTGTAAGGAACACTGCGGCGCCCGGGTGTTTAAAAGTTAAATATTGGTAAGTGACTTTTATGCCGTTGCGGCGTTTATGATCGACCTTTCTTTTTATCGCCCCGACTTCAGTCCTACTTTTTAGCGAAAAAATAAACAAACAGATACTGGCCCATTCTGATGCAATTATATATTATTTACCCCTAAATTAGAAGCTTTAATTAAAGTAAACGGTCGACTGTCCAAAAAGTGCGGGAAAATCCAGATTTCCTATTTGCCATTTTTTTGTGTAATTGATTACAAGTGAAATGGAGCTCTATTTAAACAGAAGGGCAATGAAAAACCATAAAAGGAACGTAAGGAAGCAAAAAATGAAAAACCTGTACACTGTACATATTTTATTGATGTTAGTACAAAATAAGAGGCAAAGATAACAGAAATTCGCAAAAACGGATCACTTCAAAAATAATCGCAGAAACCTACTTTTTTCATACATAAATATGATTATTGTTCATTCTAAATCGTAAACATGATAATGAAATTTATAAAATTTCATTTTCTTTCCTTGCAAAGAGTGTATTTGCAAGAAAAAAAAAAAAAAAAAAACGCGGCAAAACCTAGATGGGCAAAACGTTCCTTATTTTTGGAGAAAAAACGGAAATCAATTTAAATGCGAGATTCAGTTTTTATTTCTTTACATTTTTAAAAGTTGGGGGATAGAACCACAAGCAAATATGTACTATATTTTTTTTTTCTTTTTAATGGGTATTTTCCACTCTGATATATCATCAATATCGAGGAGTTACTCATAATTTTTATGTGCAGCCTTTATGGCAATGCTGCATTTCGGAACATATAAAATTTTTTTATACTCTTACTCTTTTCGGGGTGCGGCAATTATACCGATGCGACGTATCTACTGTAAGTTATTGTACTCGGGGCGCCTGATCAAAGGGTGGGGGTGAAAGAGATATATGCTGGCTTTTGATACCAAATGCTCCCCCCCCCCCCCTCCACTCTCAATTTCGTGAATAACTTCCGAATGAATATTTTTGTAGTATGATGAGGATCGAACGAAATACATGTCTTCGTTTTTATGCACAGAGAAACATTAGTAACTGATCTTTTGACTTTGATAAAAATGTTATGTTTACCATGCATGTATTTTCCCCCCTTTTTTTCCAGTGACAAATTTTGGAACAAAAAAGAGGTAAAAAATCATCAAACCAATAAAATAATATTCGTTTTCATTGCTTGATTCAAATTAAAACTGGCCCACCATTCTGATTTTCCCCCGGGAGTGGCTAGCAAAGATGAAGATAATGAATGCATGCTTCGAGAATAGATAAATATATAGGGATAGGAGCAAAGGATGTATACTGAATGCAAATTTTATCTGAAAACAACAAAAACCGCACAAACTTGTATAGTTAAGCATTAATTTGCCAAAGCCAGTGAGGGGAGAAAGTGACCCCACTGACACCCCATAAATGACGTGCCTGAAACAAAAATTTATGTTGAATGCTAAAAGTACACAACATAATACAAACCCTATAGTTTACTTATTTCGTTATTTATTTAGCTTAATTATTTTATTATAAATTTTATGTCCCATATTTAAGAACAAATTTATTTTAGTTCTGCATTTTCAGTCTTTTTCCTTTTTCTTCAAATTCAAACATCTGCCCCTGTTTATGCAAGAATGCATGCCAGCTGCTGATTATTTTTAACTAAAACTAATTTAACATTTGCTTTGCTTTTTGTATCACAGTTTATGACAACAGGAGCTGAAAGTGTTAGTACAGTAAAACCTGTAAAGTTGACCACCCTTGTAAGTTGACCACCTGTCTATGTTGACCGTTTTTGTCAGGAACGGAATTAGTCCTATCTCATATAATGAAGGAAAACCTCTGTAACTTGACCACCTCTCTATCTTGACCACCTGTCTATCTTGATCACTAATGTTCGCCAAATTTGGTTTGGAGTATTGTAAAAAACCCTTTGTAAGTTGACCACTTGGTTTATTTATTTTTTAACTTTCTTCAGAAAATTATTTTATTTATTATTTATTTATTTATTATTATTATTATTTTCATAACTTTCTAAGAATGTTGTTAAGGCTTTGATGATAGAACAGCATTTTACTAACTAAACCAGCAGAATAAAGCTTAATGCAGCTCTTTATTCTCCAAACTTGTTTTTCATTTGTTGTTCTATTTGAGATAGTAAAGTAAAGTCTTTTAGTAAAGTGAATAAGTCTTAGTGCTAGTTTTTTTTTTCTATTTTTTCTTCAATTTCTAGAGCCGTTAGCCCCTTTAAGGACGCGGGCCCCTTGCACTGCGGGTGGCAGATCTGGGCTTGCTAATGAGTAAAGTTAAATTTTTCTGGTGCAAGGGATTAAGAGATAGGACATTTTGATTTTGCCTTTATAAACTGGGAGAGTCGAGCTTGTTGCTATTTGTGCTATAAGTTTTACATAAAAAGGCTTCAAAAAGAAAGTTAGCTGAACTTGAGATTAATAAAAAGTATGAAATATTAAAATTAACTGAAAATGGAAAAAGCCAGAGAATATTAGCTGGCATATATGGAATTTCTAAAACTGAAGTGTCTAATATAGTTAAAAACAAGGAAAAATTAACAAAATTATTTGAATAGTATTTTTAATTATTGTTCCACTTTCAATAATCTTAAACAATGAAAGTGAGTTGAACAGAAAGTTTAAGGGTGAATTCCTCAAAAAATGAATACGTGGTGCAAGAAATGACAAAAAAAAATATTACCGCCCTTTATAAGTTGACCACCTGTCTAAGTTGACCACCAAAGTACTGCACCGCGAGTGGTCAACTTACACAGGTTTCACTGTATTTTCAAATGATAAATGGATGCTCTCGAAGGAATGTTTTTGTTTTTGACAAAACAAATCTTTGACAAAAATGGTTTTATTGCACCAAAATATGAGTTTTATTATTATTGTTTTTTTTTTAATTTTATTATTGTATTGTTGAAAAGTGTTTCTTTGATTTGGATTTTATTTTCATATATCCTTGTTTCTACCAGTTTATTTTTCATACTGATGATTGTCAGCTTGTTTCTTTCATTTTGTTTTTGCGATTCGGCCTTTCATTAAAGCCTTTTAATACTTCAAAAGTACTGTTAGTTTATTTTTAAGACATTTTTAAATCAAAAATACTGTTAGTTTATTTTACATTAGAAATAGAATTTACTTTAAATTTGTTTCCTTTTGACGTGTGTGTAGTCCCATCTCTTCCTATTTTTTCCTACTTTTTTAAGCGATTTTTTTCCTACTTTTCCTACTTTTTCAATTTTTGATTCCTTATTTCCTACTTTTTTCCCCCAAAAAACCACTTCGGGGTCTGCAGGAGTGTCTAGCTCACTCAAAATATTCAACTCACAGGATGGCCAGCACGTTCAATAGTTCTGAATCATATTGAAGATGTTTGGGATGCTTTGGGGAGCAGTCTTGCTGGTCGACAACGCCCTCCAATAAGCAAGGACACAGTTATCCGTGACTGACAGAAGAATGGGATAAATTACCCCAATAGCTACTGGATAATGTTGTGTAACGCATCACATGACGTGTGGAAGCTTGCATCACTCTCCATGGTAGTCATATCCCACATTGACATCTTACGCCAGAGTGACTGGGGGCGGTAATTACATTTATTCACTTTTACATATTCAGTCCAAAATGACCATTTCGTCCTTTGAACACCTTTTAACACCTTTTGAATTTCAGAGCACAGTAAATTATTGTCATTGCAATGTTTTAGAGTTCTGGAATTAGTTTATTTCGCTTGGCATCGAATTACATATATTTTTTTACGTGCTACATAGCCCATTGGAATCTGTCCTTAGCAATTGTCCACCACTGTATAACGTTTTTAGTGACTGGGGTTATTCTGGACCCTACACGATCTCCAATTTCAGAACTTTCTTTTTAGCCATTTATATTATGGAATTTTTATAATGGTTAAACAGAAAATGTGCGTGTGCAAGAATTATTAAAGAAAATAAGATTTCTTGCTTTTAAAAATATATTTTATAAGTAAAGCTTTCTAATGGATCTACATATGTTATAAATGAAGTTTCCTTATTTCAGATTTTATGGCAATCGTTCCTACTGCTACGAACATAATCGTGAGTACGAGAAGTAAGTATAGTTGTTTAATGTGGAATTAAGTTTGTATATGACTTTTCGCTTTTTGACTCTTTCAGTTTTGCTGTTTTTTAAAACTATAACTAGGGGAACCCCCCCCCCCCCCCCCCGCTCACTTTGCTTGACAGGTAACTCAGTGCCGCCTGCGGTGGGTGACAATTAATGATTTTAATACTTTTTCCCTTGGATATCCTGTAGACATCCTGCCGAGCTTTCTGCCGAGTAAGCGTAATTTGCGAGAATTTCCGATTTTCTTCCATTTTGAAGAAACCTGCAGAATTTTATCTTCAATTGGAAGATATTTAGAAAATCTGCAGAAATTCTTCAGATTTTTCTAGAATTTCTGCAGAAAATTTCTCTGAGTTTTCCTCTCCCATTTGAACAGAATTGTTCTGCCCTTCAGCCATCTGTTCTGCGACGTACATTGCAAATTTAGTAGTATTCTGCTTTGGGGGCTTTTATATTCTTTTTTTAAAATGCAGAATTTAAAAGCTTTATTATTACTTGATGCTACAATGCTTATTAAGTAATATCTTCCCCCAAAATAATTAAACTCTTTCGAATTAAAAAGAAAAGCTCAGGCTTCAGGGCTGCAGTTGTGGTGCGACTTTGATATTGATGTTTCGGAAAAAAAATTGATGTTTTTGTGCCAATATTTCTCCAATGTCAATGTTTTATAATTGACGCTGCCAATTGGAGTACAGTCAACTCCCATTACAACGCGATCCCACTTACACGAAATGGCTGTAACACGATTTTTTCCTTTTCCCCCGGTAAAGAATTTTTTTCCTAACGCGAGTTCTTCATCCGCAACATGAAAATTTTCCGAAGGGAATCACGGTTTTTTCGTAAATGGGCCTTCATCCCTTTGGCATCGCTGAGGGTGGAAGTTCCTACACCGTACTAGTCTGAATTTATTTTTTTCATTATATATAGGAAATTTAATGCAATATAATGACACCTAAGAGCGCTGTTTCATTAAAAGTTTGAAGATAGAAGGAAAAAGAGAAAGTTTCAACAACTATAGTGCATTTGTTTTTCTTACTACAAAATGTACGTACCATAGTGGTTTATTTTACATCTTCCTTTCCCATTGAACATTGATTTTGTGCATCGTAGCAGTTTTTTTATGTTAAATAAAAAAATTTTTTTTTAAATACAATAAATAAAAATTCAATTTTTTGTTTAAGAAACAGTAATGTATAGTTAAGAAATGGTTCTTAACTGTTTGAAGTGGTGCTTACAAGTGTCTTTAATGGTATGGGTATGTTTATAAAAGTTTTTACACATACCCTTTTCCACAATGCGAAATTTCAACTTACGCGAAGGATCTTGGAACGCATCCCTCGCGTAAGTCGGGACTCGACTGTACTGAATTTTAATGTGGTTCTACCCTATTTCTAGTTCGTCCACAATAAGTTGTTGATTCAAGTAGGTAAATTATTATTTTACATTAAATATGTACCATACTGTTAGTAGCAGTACCCATTTCAAATTGCTATAAATATTTAAAAATCATTAACTACATTTTGTGTTTTAAATATACTTCGTACAGTTCAATTCAGTGAAAATAAACCTTCTTAGAACACATTTTTTTCCCTTATACTTTTTTTTAATAATTTTTTTTAAGGCAGATTGTTAAATATTTTCAGAAATGCAAGCAATGTATAACTTAACATAATTATTTTATTTTCAGAGCTTTAAGAGATGCTGATAAATCGATATCTTTGTGTCCTACCTGGCCCAAAAATTATTTTAGAAAAGGGAAAGCTTTGTTAGGAATGCAAGTAGGTATTTTGTACTAAAACACTTGCATTTTAAACAAATTGCTTATGCGTAACATTTCTTGACACTGGAGTAATATTTATTAAAATGTGGGTGCTAAATAATTTCTAACCTATTGTTAAAAACTATCTTTTCTAAAATTGTGATTAAATTTTCTGCCAAATATGTATTGTCCAGTTTAAAATTATTATTTTTTGATAAATTATGATGAAATATTCAATGTTAGTTAAGTAAAGAAATGCAAAACATAAATCTTTAAATCATGTTACACAAAACCGAGGGGACCAAAATATTTTTCATGTTAAAATAATTTTATGCTGAAAAACATTTATTAAAATGCACAGAATACTGTCCAGGCTGCTATATCACTATGCGTTAACTGTTTTTTCATGTTAAGTAGTGTTAGGGGGTGTCTAGAGGGGGAGAAGGGCTTTCGGCATGGACCCGAGCCTGAAGGGGACCCAAGATTTGTAAAATCAAGGGGGAAATATATTTTGGGAGGTAAAGGTAAACAAAATGTAGGGGGCCGGTAAAAGTCGTTTGAGATGGGCCCAAAATTTTTGTGCATACCTCTGTCTGAAGTAGGCGTTGCTTTTTTTTTTGTTTTTTGCCTAAGATTAGAGCTCATTTTATTCACATTTAGTCCTTTTGAACAGAAGAATGCTAGTAGTATAGCTATAAAATTAATACAACCTATGGACAAATTGCTATTTTCGAGATCTTGATCTCAGGTAAGTTTTAAAAAGTTTACACATTAAATAAAAAAAAAACATCTTTGAATTATTTTTCCTAAACTCGGCCATGCCTCCAAAAAGGCAAAGAGGAACATAACACTTTTCCCTTGCTGGGTGAATTCTGTTGCATGTTTCCTCAAAAAAAAAAAAAAAAAAAAAAAAAAAAAAAAGTGCAAAACTATATTAAGTAAATAAGATAAATTTAACATGATAAAAGTGAATATTTATTTACTGATAATACTTATAATTAAGATCACTAAATAATTTCAAGAAAAAATCCTCTGTGCACCCTTGGATAATCTGAAAGAAACTAAATTAAAAGCCACATTTAAAGACTTCGGAACCCTCCCAAAAAGTTAGAGTCAAACTCGCTTATAGCGAGCCCTGTTTTAATGAGAACTCGGATTTAGTGAGGAAATCATAAAGATTTGGCTGGTACAATGTTAAGTGTATGGGAACAAAACTCGCTTTTAGTGAGCGAACCTCACTTAAAGTGAGCAATATTTTTGTAATTCATTTGATTTCCTCCTCAGAAAAGTTAATTCTATTTTTTAGAAAGAAAAAATCATTAACATTTTGAATTGAACCGAAAGTTAAATAAAACTTAAATCATGAGAACAATTGATGACACAACCATCGAATTGTTTGAAAAATAGAGCTTTCTTTCTTATGCCACCTAATAAAACTTTAGTCAAGAATTGCAAGACAAACTAGTGAGACATGAGATGCACTAATCTTACATTAAATAAAGAAAACTGAAATAATTCAGATGTGACTAAAATTTTCAAACTTGTTAGTGAAAATGTTAAGAAAGTCAATTGGGGGAAAAAACGTTTTAATTTTTCTTGTAATAAAGGAGAGCCAAATGATCAAATTGTGATGAATTAAAAGTAGCATAACAAAATTTAAATCTTTAAACTATGATTTAAGAACTTCAAAGTTTTTCAGAAAAAAATATATTATACTGTAGACCCTCGTTTTACACGGGGTTTACGTTCCACGGAAATGCCTCGTAAATTGAAACCGTGTAAATTGAGACCTAATACTAATGTAAAATAGGGGTTTGGTTCCGTATATAACAGAGTACTTCATTCTAGTGGTGACTAATTATATAATAAGTTTAATGTGTACTTATATCGACTTTTATGCACAATATGCATAAAGAAAACATAAATTAATTTTGTGTTTTGTTTATAAAGAGGAGCTGACTGTGATAGTCTTTCGACAGTCATTAAGAATTTTTCTCTGTAATTCTTTGTAGAGCATTAACGCATGAATGATCACTTGCGTCATTTCCATGATAGAATCTTCCTTCACTAACAAATCAGAAAGATCATTTCTATTGTCTAGGAATAGCTCAATTTTCAATGTGAACGTTTTTGGTTGTGCGTCACCGACGTCAGTATCCTCGTTGGTTTTAGCCTCCTTTGTCACTCCTTAAAGCTCTTCTTCCGGTGAGTTCTCAACTGTTTGATTTCAATAACTTTACTTCTGGAAAGAGCTCTGGAACCAATAGGGAAGTTGCAACCTATTAAATGTTCATATTTTGGCTATTGGATATTGTTAATTGACTCTCAAAACTAAAAAATTCAGCATCGCCGAATTTTAAAGCACCGTGATTGATTTTTAATGAATTTTTAAAAATCCACTCGCAAAAGTGCGCTTTTCTGAAACGTCACAAGCCTATGTCACAGGGCGCTAATGGGCAGCCTTACGCCGAAGATCCCTTGTTTTCGCTAGGGACAATTTGAGCGAGCTGATATTTTTAATTTTTGGAAATTTAATAATCCTTTTGAACACACTATGAAGGCCGGATTCGTTAAAGCACAATCTAAATAATCTTCATCAATTAACATCAATGATGATATTCGAATATTTCCGAGAGGATGAGAGGTTTAATGTTCCAGAAACGCGAGGAGTTAAATGCGAGGAGATAAGCCTTTTACGTTTCGTCTTCGAAGTCGAATGCACGTCCTTCGGCTTCTCCCCTATCGGAAGAGCCTTGACGTCACTTCCTATGCCATTTGACCTCACAAGTGCTTGAACTTTAAAAATTAATTTAAAAAAGCTACTTATCGTATCGCAAAATTTTTTTCCCCTATGATGTTCATACATGTTACTCTATCACATAAAAATAAAATTGAAAAATCGAAAACTTCCCTATTGCATAAAATGTCTCCAGTGGCCCAAGCTCGATTATTAGTACGCCAAAATGCGGTTAATTACATGTAATCTGATATCTTTTAGAAGTTTGCATTTTGAAAGAGGGGCTAGTTTCATCTGTGTGCATTGCCGCATCCGTGTAAAACCGAAACTCATCCACGTAAAATAAAATAAAGGTGTCAAATCTTAAACCACGTATAATCGAAACCACATAAAATAAACCTGCGTAAAACAAGGTTCTACTGTATAAAGATAATTTAAAACTTGAGTAAATTTATGCTGAGTTTATAAACAGACTTTTTATAGTAAGTAGACAATGCCATCATTCTTTCAGGTATGTTTCGAAGACTTCTTTTATTATTTCTTGAAGAGGTTAGGAAGGATTCAGAGAAGCTATCTATTGTTATTTAGATTTGTTGTCATTAGCCTAGTGACGTAAAAAAAAAATCCTGTACAGCCCAATAAACTATCGAATTGCTCAAAAATTTCTCCCCCTTCTCAAGACATTTCAATTTGACCTTTTCACCCTTTTTAACTCCTCTGTAAGAGGAGTTGAATTGAAAACCCCTCTTTAGAGATACAGGAAATGTTGCAATCATACACTCCCTATACTAGGCTGAGAGAAAGCAATTAAAGAGTTTTTTTTGCTGGGATTCCTGTGTCTGTCTTGGGGGGGGGGGGGGGAGAAATGTTTCTCGGGCGCTTCAATCAGACGTGTCCTGTGGTTGATGTTTCTGTGCGAAGAAACATGGAACGCCAGGAAAATATGAATCTTGCTGCTTTTTCTGCTATTTAGTAGATAAAAAAAAAAAAAAACTTAAAGAACAGTTACAGAAAAGATGTTACAAAGTAATGATACCGGTCTTCTTTAAGAAATTTTAATAACATAAAATCATTGTATCTTATTATGTCTTTTCAATTTTATGTAACTATTTTTGACTCATTTTAAAAAATTAAAATTTCTTAATTAACATTACATATTTATTCTTATCCTCTTTGCTTATGACTCTTAAATTAAAGAATGTTATTTTATATGATGGTTTTTACTATATAACTTTTGTGCTATGAAAGCATCAAATAAAACCTGAAGTTTTGTCATAGATTGAAGTACCTAGACGACCAAGCCTCGCTCGGCTTTAAAAGAATTATTTTTTGTCAGCTTGTTTTTTTCTAAGGTGCGATACTTTTTCAAATATACTTGAAAAGCATCACTTTAACGAAATATTAAGGCTCTGGCCAGTCGTTGGATATGCTTCCGAGAAACGAGAGATATACATGTAAACACGTCATCAGCATTATAATCATTTCGGCTATAAGAAGCCTACAACTAAATATAGACCTCCTTTCTCCCAGAGACATCCACCTAGGGAATCTCTAAGCTGGTTGCGTATTAATATTTAACACACGGTTTTGACAAAAAGTAGTTTCTAAGACCAAACGTGGTGACAATAAATATGAAAAATTGGATTGAAAATGCGCCCCGACCTTCTTATAACATTGAAGTACCAAATAAAGAAGATTCTGAATGCAATTAAATCAACATTTTTCTTTAAACTATCCGTTACATTTTTGCTTCCACTATACAATTTTCCTGTTGTTTATCAAAAGAGTTGCGATTCACGATTTTATCCCAATCGAGATTTTTATTTGGAATAAGTACTTTTAGAGTAGTTGGTCACTTTGCGTCAGAAAATGCTACATACAGAATGCTATCCATAAAAACCGATGATCCACAAACCACTCCAACAAATTATAACAACAAAATATAAACAGTCTCAAGACATATGTTTTTCCGAAATAAAATTTAGATGCATGATTTTAAAAAAAAAATTTAAAAAAAAAAACTATTTTAAGTGTAAAAAAGAAAATAAGTAAATAAAATAAAAGACGGTCAAGCTATAGTTTTGCTGAAAAAAAAAGCCTTACGTCGACTTACATAATGCCTTTGAATTTGTTTTTAGCCAAGTATGATTGAAATTAGCCAAAGTGGCTAATATCAGCCAAGTGGCAACCTAAGCAAGTTTAAAATTTTAAAGCGAGAAAAGACAAATTTTCATTGTTATGGTTGCAAATCGTCTGTCTGATGTGTCAATTCAGTTTTTTTTTTTTTTTTCAAGGTTTAACTTAACTACACTTTATAGTACCTGGATGACCGAGCCTCGCTCGGCTTTAAAAGAATTATTTTTTGTCAAATCGTGTTTTTTTTAAGGTTCAATACTTTTCCAAATATATTTGAAAAGCTTCACGTTAATGAAATATTAAGCACTCGACCTTCTTATAACACTAAAGTACCAAACAAAGAAGATTCTGAATGTAATTAAATCAACATTTTTCTTTAAACTATCTGTTACATTTGTTTCCACTATACAATTTTCTTGTCAGTAATTAAAATATTTTGACCTTAGTTTTGCTATGGTGAAATCGATTTTTAACTGAATACTTCCTTTCATACTATGATGCGTTTCACGATTTTATCCCAATCGAGATTTTCTTTTTGAATAAGTACTTTTGGTTTTTACGCCAGAAAATGCTACATACAGCATGATATCCATCAAAACTGATGATCCACAAACCATTCCAACAAATGATAACAACAGACTTAACAAAACATAAACAATCTCAAGACATACGCTTCTTCGAAATAAAATTTAGATGCGTAATTTAAAAAACATGTTAAACTATTCGAAGTGTAAAAAGAAAATTAATAAATAAAATAAAATAGGATAGTCAAGCAATAGTTTCACTTAAAAAAGAAAAAAGCCTTACATCGACTTACATAATGTTTTTGAATTTGTTTTCAGCCAAATGTATTTGAAATTAGCCAAAGTGGCCAATAGCAGCCAAGCCTGGCAACCCTAAGCAAGTATATAAAATTTTAAAGCTAGAAGTGACAAATTTTCATTCTTATGGTTGCAAATCGTCTGCCTGATGCGTCAATTCACAGTTTACTTCAAGGCTTAACTTAATTCAACTTTATTTTAAAAAACTTTGTTGTAAAAAATCGTGTTTTTACAGAAAAAGCACTGATGTAGATGAACTTAGAATGCAAAACTACAATTAAATCCAAAATTTCATCCAAATCGTTAGAGCCGTTTCGAGATACGAAATATATATATACCCAAAAGAATTGCTCGTTTAAAGATATAAGATTAAAAAACTGTTTTTTTGTAAAAAATCACGTTTTTACGGAAAAAACACTGATGTAGATGAACTTGGAATGCAAAACTACTATTAAATCCAAAATTTCATCCAAGTTGTTGGAGCCGTTTCCGAGATAAGAAATATAAATATACATACATACCCACAAGAATTGCTCGTTTAAAGATATAAGATTTGAGATGAAGTTTACTATATGAAAAAAAAAAGGATTAGTTTTTATTTGGAAATGTTCGGGAAATTTATTTGGGACTTAAATTAGCACACTTTTCCTATATTCACCCTCTAAAGATTTTATATGTATTACTGCATGTTTCACTACGTTTTCCTGATATAAACAACTTTATTTTCCTTTTAGAGATATGATCTTGCTGAAGAATGTTTCTTGCAAGTTTTAAAGTATGACAGTGAATGTGAAGATGCCTTGTCTCATCTACATACAGTTAAAATTCTACAAATTGCTGTAAGCTATTGAGTTAATCAAAATTTAAAGTTTTATATGCAAAATTGTTCTTAAGTAAGCTACTTTCTTAATATATTTTTAGTTATACAAAATGTGATTTCCCAGTATTTTTACTGGATTGATTTATCTTGGGGGGGATCAAAAATATCTGTTCTGTAACTGCTTCAAGGGAAATTCAGGCAAACATAAATCCTGAACTAAAAAGAGATTTTCTTCTTACAAATGTTTTTTGAATGATCTCTTGATGTAAATAAGAGATGCCTACCAAGAGGATCACAGTGCAGACTGCAGCATTGAAATTTTTTAAAGGTATTCTTGAAGTGTGTCCAATTTATGGTGTTCTTCATGGTGTCTAATAGGGAGTTTAGGGTGTTCGCCATCCCCGTCAACTCTTTATGAAAGGATCTCTGATTTGGCTTTTTTAAAAATGTTTTTTGAATAATTCAAAAATGAAAACATTCATATATGAAGGGAATTTTCAAACATTTGTGTCTAGAAAACCTGTTAAGTTAAAAATTATTTGTAACCCTGAATAAATGAAAAAGTTGCTGAGATTCCAAATCTGTTTATAGTTTTTAGCATGCAGAAGTAAAAAATAAGTTATTAACAGAAATAGAAATGCTGTTTCTGATAGGAGTGTACATTGACAATCAAAGTGAGGTGAATTAAAAGTACAAGTGATTTTAAAGTATATGTAAATGATTGTTGAAATGATCGAAGCATTTCGTTTTGAAATGAAATTAAAAATAAACACTGTGTGCATGCTTTGTTTTATTTCAGTTACTTAAAACTTAAGACCTTTTTCCAAAATATCAAAAAACTAAAATTAAATAAATAAATGAATAATAAATAAATAAATAAAAGCTGATAGTAACTTTTATAAATCAAATACATTAAAAGGATGGTGTGTTTTTTTATGAAGGTGGATTTGAAGTTGTTCAAATAATAAGAAATTCTGACTGTTATGAACAAACATTAATCTTTATTAGACTACAAGGAATTGCTGAAAATAAATTTAAATCTTTGTTTATAATTGCAAAATCTATGAAATTGAGATCTACTTTGTTATTTTTTTATATTTATTTTATTTTTCATACTACTGGCAACCTTATTGTACATTCATGTGAGTATTAATATGCTAACCACAAATAAAAACTACTATTCTGGAACTTTATTCATTTCAGTGTTAACTACATGTCTTGTCATGGACGGATCCGGAAATTGTCCAAGGAGGGGGCGTTTATAGTTTACCTCTACTTTGTTTCTATTTTACACATGCTTGGGGGTGGGCACCACATCATTTTTATCTGACACAACTAAAACATACAAATTTATCAAAGTTGGTACCCAAGCCTATTCCTACCCTTTTACATTGAAAACCTTATTCTAAAATTGTGTTTTAGAACTTCAATTTCTTCGTAATTCCAGGGCAATGTTTTGAAATCCCCTCTCTCCTAACATGATCAAGGGTTGTCTAAACTTGACCTTTTTTGAAGCTTCAGTTTCAAAAAATACCTGGAAGAAAGTGAAATAACAAATTTCTTTCATTAACACTACCTGAAATGCCTACAATCGCTTCATTAAGACTTGAATTCGTAAAAATATCGGGAGAGGGGGGGGGGGGGGAGTCTCTGAAATTGTCTTCCTAATAACACTAAAGGTCATCTAAAATAGCCATTTTGAAACTTCAATTCGAAAAAAGTTCTGGGAAGGAAGATTTGTACCCCATCCCGGTCCTTTCCTTAATATCGTCAAAAACATCCTGCACTTGTGTTTTAAAACTTCAATTTGAAAAAATTGTCTATGCAGTGTTCTCAAAGGAGGGACGATCGCCTCTCCTTTGTATCCGTCCTTGCTTGTTGTCTTGAACTGACTAGCAAATATGAAAAAACAAATAAGCATTGAAGGATTTGCGACTTAATGTGTTTAGTATTTTTTACAAGTTAGAATGTTAAATGATGGGGGATGAAGGGATTTAAAATACTGAAAAGTCTCGAATTAAAAAAGCATATAACATCATAATTTTAAATGGTGGCAAGAATATCTTTTTTTCTTCTGAAAAAAAAAACCTATTGGTAAATTTACGGAACACTAAATAATTATATATGTTTTTAAATGCCGTCAGATTTGAAAGCAATAGAAATGTGTAAGTAAAGTATTGTTTTATAAGGTAATTATTTAGTAACTGCATTTTGTTTTTAAAGTTAAAGAACAAAAACATAATTGATTATTAATTATTAACAACACAATAAAGATTAAATTTTACCATGTTGTGTCTTATTGTATTTACATTACATTTCTGACTTGAGTGATATTTGCTGAACAAAATTGTTTATAATTATGTTAATGTAGTTTATAACATCATATGAGGCAGTAAGAAGCAAAGGGATGTAAGTGAACTTATAAAATTTCGAGTAAAATGTGTTTAAAGTTAGATCCTAGGTAGGCTTTCATTGAAATTTTTCTCTAAATCATGCTATACAGCAGCACCCATCAAAGCTTCTAGTACTATCTCTTGCTAGAAAACAAAGGAGATGTTCTCCTACTATTTGTACTGGTTTTCTCGAAATTTTTAGTTTTGGCACTTAACTCTCTTTGCTTCTGACTGCCTCATATGTAGTAGTCATTTTAAAAAAAATGTGCATGATTAAAGTCAGAATTAGGTTTCTGCTGTCTCCTGACATGCGTTTTTCAGTCCTGCTTTTGTCCGGAATTTTTGATTTACCAAAGGAGATCTGGGCTCAATCACTTTGGTTAGTCAAGGTTCTGCTGTACTTTCAAAAAGCTAAAATCTTCTTAGATAGGAAAAGTAAGTTTTCTTTTTTGTGCGTATTTTGCACATGTGGCACTGGCTGAAGCTTCATCAAATTTTAAAGCATTTAAAAAACCTTTTGAAGCAACCTTTGTTCTATAGTAGCAGAATCGTCCCACCATCATGTGGTAATCTGTAAATTTGGATAAAACAACACTTTGTTTATTTTCTCGATCACTTCTCATTGAATCGGGTATATCTACTGGAATGATGGATTATCATGAAAGTTTAGATGTTGTCTACATGTTCATTGAGGATTGGCCAAGTTGTATTCTATCCATAGTTTTTTTTAAAAAGTATTTTTATTATATTTGTCTTGTGCTGTAACTAATATATTTTATGTAAACATATGCTGTAAATCTTTTGTTGTATAGGAGTTCGGTTACAGTGTGCATGAAGCTGAAGTTGCTCTTTCTAAATTTGGATCTGTCAAAGAGGCTCTACTTGGCCTTGTTAGGGGTGATTTTACGATAAATAATGTTAGTGAAGTTGATGTCTTTTTATCTGATGAAGAATGTGAGGAGTTTTGGAAGCCTGTTTCAAAAACAAAGCAAGCTGCTGGAGAGTATGATATAAAGAAAGAGTAAGTTGTAAAGTGCAATTAAAAAAATTTTCTCCAATTTTTTATGTCTTCTCATTTCTTTTGAATATAGCATTTTTGTAATGTTGGTATTTGATGTCCAACATAATTGATTATAATAGAGTAGCAAATCAGCCTCCTTTTGAGTTGTGGTGAAGATAGGTTGGCAGAGTTTTCCCCCATCACTTAGCTCATGGCTTGAATGGCGGCAATGACACTTGATCCAGGCACACTCAAAGAGAAATATCACAGAGGCCCGGCATCTGCAAATATGGGAGGTTGTTTTGCCTGAACATCTATTTTTAACCAGAATACGTGATTTCATTTCAATTCATCAAGCAGTTAAATATTAAATTAGGGAATACTGTTGGGAGAATATATAAATGGTTCACATAGTAGTTTGGTCTTTAAATTAAAGTATTGCATTTATATTTACAGCCCAAAAAATCCAGAACAGCATAACTCATTATGGATCGGTAATGTGCAGCCAACAGTTACTGAGAAAATGGTGACCAATCTATTTTCAAAGTAAGTTTATTAGTTGTAGTAAATAGTTGCTTTTGCTAGATCATTTGCAACTAGAATAAGTATTTAATTGCTTTAAAAAAATGAGTATTTTTATATTTTTTAACTTTGCTTTATGTCAAATTTTGCCTTGTGTAATGGCTGGGCCGTAACCAGACTTTTCTTTCAGAAAGGGTTTTACCAAACACATTTGTTGATAAATTTTTATGATGAATAAAAGCCTCATCATTTAAAATAGTTTTGAAAAATTTTGGAGGGGGTTTGAACCTTATAAACCACCCTCTTGTATATGGCCCTTTGTAATGGTATGGGTCCAGTATTACAGTCAAACTTACTTATAACCAGAGTGAAGGGACCACAATAATTACTCAATGTAACCAATTGCTCGTAAAAAATGAGTTAGAGAAAGAAGGAAAAGAAATCAAAATATTCATACATACTTTCTTTGTCTGTTTTACTTCTGCTACTCCCAAAGAAGTTGGTGCATTTGTTTCAAAGTGTTTTATTATATCTTTTTTGTACCATTTTTTTTTCTCAAGAAATATGGTCAAGGCCCAAAAAACATCGACATTTGCACTCCTAGCTTCGAAAAACGTTTGAAGTTTTTCTGCATATCAAAAGCCATTGAATATGTGGAAGGTAGTTCAACTTCAAACTCTTGACATTTGTTGTTATAGTCATTTCTTTCATTATTTTTTTTTTTATCTGCATTAGTTTAAATTTGAGCTGCCATATTGACAGAAATACTTGGAAAGTAATAACTTAGGTGTCAACAAACATATAATTTTGAAATGCTTACTCAGTAATTGAAAAAAAACTGCCATCATCACTTATTTACAGAATTTTTGGCTCAACACTAACTTTCAGTTGAATTGGGTATTCAAGGAATTTTTCCGAGAAAAGATAAGTTGAACTAGCAGCAAGTGGAAATTCTATGAATTGCAAAAATATTGTTCATTTTAAGCAGGGTTTCTCGTTAAAAGCGAGTTATGCTCTCACAGACTTCACATTGTACCAACCAAATATTTCCTAATTTCTTGTCAAATCAGGGATCATTTGACTGTATATGCAGTGAGAATCATGTATATTTGTATGTGTATATTATAGTTGAATTATTTAAAGGGCAAATATAGAAAATATAAACACAATTAAAATAGTAATCACACTAGATTGCATAACAATATAAATTGAGTAAATGAAGCCAGAACTCATCAGCAGTGGAAACTTCATCCTAGGGTCAAAAGACCCAAAAATTTACACTAAAAACTAAATGGAGGATGTCCAGTTCCGAAAAAAAACTAACATTCAGGAATACATTGGGCTAAATGCACCACATGTGAAAAATGAATGCAGATTTTTAGCACTAAGACCTAAAACTAGAAAACACTGGGATTTTGTCTCTGTAATTAGAAACCAAAGGCTATCAATAATAACACTCCACCGTACAACCAGCAAAAATTCAAAAGTCTTACCTATGTATCCGGGTGTAACCAGTCAATAAAAATTTAAATAAATCAGTTCAAAAAAATGAGTAAGGTAGAATCAATGTCAATTCAACAAGGGCTGTAACATGATGGTCTCGGGTTTTTTTTAAATTTAACATACGTTAAAATTCATAAAAAATTAAGAAACACTTTTTTTTTTGTTTTGCCCAAAAAATTCCTAGGCAAGATACAGGCTGCCAAAGATGGCGGTCCTGTCATGATTTCTCACTTGAGATTTTAGTCAAAATCTTCACAGTACATTATCTCAGGAACGGTAAAACATATTTTGTTGCTTTATTTAAAAAGATATTTTTTCTTGTTTAAAAAAATATACAACATTTTGAAATATGTGCTTTAGTTTTTTTCCCAGTGTTTTGAAAAAAAAAAAAAAGTTTAAGATAAATTTTTGATTTTTCTCAAATATGTCAATTTCAAAAATTTTCATTTTTTTTTTAAATTTATTAGTACTACTGAGTACTATGTTCCCTGAAAAGGAGAGCTTCCACTTTTTCGTTTAACAGATTTTAGAGGCATTTGAAAAAAATGAAGGTTTGTGAGAATATTTAGCTTAACGATTCTTTTGGCGCTACGTTGAAGGTTGCGTGGGGAAATATAGCGAATCGGCTGGAGACCGCATTCTAGTTTTCATAAAAAATAAAACTCCTGGATGAAGTAGAGACTCAAAATGAAAATTTTGCTATATAAACTAATTAAAAGTGTTTTCTGGTTAAAAGTGTTTTCTAGTTATTGCTAAATTTCAGTCAATATATTTTTGACTAATTTTGCAATCGACTATAGTAAAATAGAAGTTAACCTATCACCAGTTAGCAGTACAAATAACAATTTTTCGAAGTGGAAAAAGACATCAAATAAAATCTCGTCATCCAAAGGTAGACTTCAGGAGGTAAAAGAGCTGATTTGGTTTTTGTGCTTATAATTCAAAAGGGGATAGTGTAATCGAATATTCTTTCTTGTTCATTATAAGTGCTATGTCTCAAGAAGTAATACTATGTTTTTGATGAAAATTGGAATAAATATGAACCTACATGGAAACAGGCACTGATTCAATTTTGTCGCCAATCTTTTCAAGGAGGCTAAAGTAGTAGCAAGTTACTTGAGTATTTTTCTTTAACAAGAGTATTGTGATCGTCAGAATTGTCACGCTCTATGACCTGTATCAGTAATCTCCTTTAGAATAAACTCGTTTAAGATGTTAAAAGTGAGTCAAATATTTAATTTGTTCCCAATGTATGATGTAAGAATTTTATCGAAGGAATTTTTTTTTATTATGTGGTAGGGATCATTTATCAATGAATAGTGTGGTTCATTTTTAAATGGTTTTTTTCATTTTAGGTATGGTGAATTCATAAGTGTTAAAGTTATGCCTGAAAAATTTTGTGCTTTTGTCAATTACAAAAGCAAAGCATCTCCTGGAAAAGCTATGGCTGCACTACAAGTATGCTTTACTTTTTTTAAATTTATATAGTGTGTGCGTGCACAGTTATTATTAAAAACAGGAAAGGATAGTTTTTTAAATGTTTAACACAGCACTTCCTGAAAATCTCTTCTATTATTGCTAATCATCTTGATGCAACTCCAAAGAGGTATTTGATAACTTATGTTGTTAAAATAGAAAGCCGAAAGGCTGAGTTCCGTAAGTCAGTCAACAATATTACATACTTATACAAGCAGAGATGATACCACACAGCAGAAGATACAGCGTTAGTGTCAACGTAAAGGAATAAACATTGGAAACTTGTTTAGAAAGCTTACCAAAGATTTATTGGTCCATCGGAAACTAAAATAAATAAACAAAGAAATAATCTAATTCGAATAAACCCTGGCCATAAGCAGAGGTGGAGTTCGATAACTCCCCAACACCTGCCGTACCTAACACCTAAGAGGCTAAGCGAAAAGAAAAAGAGAAGGATTGGAATCATTCACTATTTATACTGAAATACCTCATTTGCATTTGATTTGGCATCCAGAGATGGGGGCCTAAAACTACAACTTTACATGTGCCGAAAGAGTTGAGAAGTCAATCTCATTTGAATACAGACGATTTATTACATTACATTAGGAATGAGAATGCTGTTGGATATCATTTACTAACGTCTATCTGTATTACCTATATATTTTGAAAAATCATATGATAATTGAAACAATAAAACTACGTGAAAGCTTATTTAGTGTAGGAGGAAATATATATGAATCAGTAAGACAGTTTATGTCCTGATAATTCTGCTTTTGCATTTCAGATTTAATTCCTCATAATAGTGTTACATGAATGTTAGATGTAAGGATTAATTTCATATTTCATTGAGTTTTGCCCAAATTTTGTACAGTAGACCCTCGTTTTACGTGGGTTTATTTTACGAGGATGAGTTTCGGTTTTAGGCGGATGCGGCAATGCAAATAGATAGAATTTTCCCCTCTTTCAAAATTCAAACTCCTAAAGATTGCAGATTATGCATAATAAACTGCATTTTGGCAGGCTAATAATCGAGCTTGGGCCACTGGAGACATTGCAATTGTTTCCAGAGCTCTTTCCAGAAGTAAAGTTAAAAGTTATTAAACTCACACAGTTCAAAACTCACTGAAAGAAGAGCTTTCAGGAGTGACAAAGGCGGCCAAAACCAATGGATAACAAATCGAGGATATGACATCAGTGACACACAACCAAAAACGTTCCAGTTGAAATTTTTTAGCCGCTCCTAGACAACAGAAATGATCTTCCTGATTTGTTAGTGAAGGAAGATTCTATCATGGAAATGACGCAAGTGGTCATGGATGCGTTAATGCACTGCAAAGAATTATAGAGAAACATTCTTAATGACTGCCAAAAGACTATCATTGCCAGCTCCTCTTTATAAACAGAACACGAAATTACTTTATGTTTTCTTTATGCATGTTGTGTATAAAAATAGATATAAGTACACATTAAGCTTATTATACAATTAATCATCACTAGAATGAAGTAGTTTTTTTGTATACGGAACCTAACCCCTATTTTAACACTACTATTAAGTCTCAATTTACGTGGCATTTTTTTGTGGAACGTAACCCCCATGTTAAACAAGGGTCTACTGTCTTTTTTTTTTCCTACAGTGCACTTCAGGTGCTGCATATTATATTCATGTTGCAGAAAATTACATTCATTTATTGTTCATAAATTTATTCAGCTTGGTTTCTTAGTCAAGTAATACTTAAAGATTTAAAAATTATTGAAAAGTATTTAAGAAAATATTTCTTGCCGATTAACTAGCAAAATTTGGCTGATTATGACTAATCGACAAAGGCCAATTATGGCCGATTACCTATTACTGCTGATTTAGCGGGCATCCTTGATCAATATGGAATGTTTTCTAATTTGTATCTGTACTAAGGACTACAAAGAAAAATGCATATGCAATTTATGAAAGTGTGGAAGATATAGAACAAAATACTGTAATTCTATATTAAAATAATTATCTTTTTAATGATCATATGTATTGACAAATCCAAGAAATTTTAGTTTGAATTTATGATGAATGTTGCAATAGTTTTAAGCTACAGAGAACCTGTTACCCCCTATTTTTGTATAAGAAACGGATCTAGGCCAGCAAAATAGCTAGTTTTATTGCACAGTTTAATTTCTTGTCCCTCCAGCTTGTAACTCTTAAGCTGATGTATGCAATTGTTATTGCAAATTTGTATAAAAAAAATTATTATATTCGTCAGTGTATTCTGTTACTATAGTTAACTATTTTTAAAAAAAACAAAAGGTTGGTTTACATCATTTAAACATTGCCTTTGTCTTTCATTGGGTTTATTTTCTTTTGAGATAAATTTGTCAGTCATGTACTTAAAAAAATTACTTTGTAAATGGAGCACTCTGTCCCATTGCATATACTTTGTGTTGTTTTACTATGTTGATAACGTTTTCCTTAGTCCTTAGATATTTTGGAATCGTATGTTTTTATTTTACTAGATAACGACATATATTTTGTACCTACTACATGCAACTTAAATATTTTTTCCTGTAGGGATATCAACTTCATGGTGCTTTTCTGGAAATTCGGTTTCCTAATTTAGCTGGGGAAACAGCTAAACCAAAGAAGAAAAAGCCCGTGTGAGTATATTTTAAATTAATATATAATTTTTGCCATAATATTTATGGCGGCTTTAGGGTTACGAAAATACTTCTAAAGCTGACTGTTTGCAGAGTTAGTTGCAATGTAGGTAGCGGTTTAACTGATGTATAAGCTAATAAAAAATGTTATTAAGAATGTACCAAATTCCAAATATTTGGTTAATAACTGAATATTCGGCCAAATACTGAATACCTCCATAAAATTTTTTAGTACTTCTAACACTTGGATTTTTATTTTGTGCCAACTTAAAATCAAATTTTAGTAGAAAATGTTTATATATTTTGTGTCATTTGTGAAATGTAAATGCATTTTCGTTTCAGGTATCTAAATTTATTTCCATTAAAAGTGTAATTATTTATTTAAAATTAAAAAAAAAAAAATCATTCCAAAAGTGAATTAACATAGAAATGACTAATTTTGTTTATGTTTATCTGAAATTCTGCAAAAATTTGTTACCAGTTTTATTTTCTAATACTGTTACATGATTTGACAACTGATAATCATGTCAACATGTTATGATATAAAGAATAGATCTTGTAGAGTGCCTAATGTTTCTGCACCATAATTTACCATTATTGGACCTTGATTACAATCATTAGTTCATTGTTAGATTGTTTTTAACAATATTTTAAAATTTCACATGGCATGAAACTTAATTAATTAAAATACTGCAAAATTCAATATTAAAGTGTTTTCTTAAGTAATTATTGATTACTTTTATTACTTTTTGATAATTTGTGAAATGATAATTGTATTTTTTAAAGCTGTATAGTTGTTAAAAAGTTAGCAGTTTATTGACTTTTCATATTTATAAACAATTAATAAATACTAGAAGTTTATTTTTCTGGTTCTTGTTTTATTACTTAAACAAATTTGCAACACAAGGTTAATGCTATGTGTCACAAATTTGAAGAAAAATTGAAAACCAGCAAAATTTTAATTTAACACCCAAGTTTTTTTTTTCTCTTACCACACTTGCACAATACACACTTTTCACCAGAAATCAGATGTCTTGAGAGGATGTGTGACGTAGAATAAATAATATATGTTAAAAGTATGGATTTTCAAAAAGGGTTTTAAAGCATCGAATTAACACCAATTTGTCCTTTATTTGGGTTGCATAATGACATAATTTAGTTAGTCGTATTCCTCGAAAGTAGGATACATAAAATTCAGGTCCACACGTTCCTTAATGCACATAATTTTGACTTCTGAAGGTGCCTTTTTCCAATTATAATCGGCCACCACATTGTTACTTAGGACCTACTTACCTTACCACCCTGTATTTAAACAGACTTTTAAAAGAATTGAATAGAGAAATGATTCACAGTGAAGCAATTTTTAACAAAATTTCTGCTGAGTTATGTTTTTGAGTTTTTGTATAGTAAAATAGGCATTCTGACATCAAAACTGTAGTAAGTTTTTTCTTCTACACACTTCAGGTTTCTTTCAGCACCTTATTTAGTTGTAAATGCCTTTACCACTGTAGAGTGCATATTACAGTACTCTCCTAGTGGCAGACATAAATCTTAAATTGAAGTAAAGTGTTTCTTTTCAAAATTATTATCATTATTTGTAATAAATTTTAATTCACTTTGTTACTGCACAAAAATTAAATTTTCATGAAAGGATTGTAAAATAATTCAGTGGCCAATTTAGAAAGCTATTTTATTTTTACAGTGTGTATGAAACTAGACCTGACAATTCCAATTTTCAGTTAACTATCCTAATATTAACATTTTCCTGTAATTTTTTAACAATTTTTTTATATATGGTTTCAGTTTACGATATTTCTTATCATTTCAAAATAGTACACATCACAAATTACATTGAGTAAGAATAAAATTTTTTTAAAAATAAATATATTTTTAATTATATGATAGATTTATTTATATGTTTTCTCATCAATATTCAAAAGGAAGCACAGAGCCTTAAAGGTTGAGAACACCTGATTCAAAAAAATGTACCAGTGTTTAACTATGCAAAATATTGCTTGAAATTCAACTAGAAAGACAATTTCAAACTTTTGTAATGTCGAAACTGACACTTAAAAATTTTTACCGCAGAAAAATGTCAAATTTCCAGCTGGCACCAGTATTATTCACCTGGGTGGTACAACTACTAGTACTGTTCCCAAATTAATCACTTCAATTATTAGCCCTCATTTTATCTTGAAAGGACTAAAAATGACCGTGTTTTTTTTCTTCCGTATCTCACATTGTATAATAACTCTGCTCTATAGTATGACTGTATTTATTTACAATCGAAATTCAACTGGGCATGAAAGTAAAATTGAAATATTTGAAGATGATTTGAAGATATTTATTGATGTGTGGAGTAGATGTAAACGAGATTGGGTTGCTAGGGATGGCCTACATCTGAGCTCTACAGGGGTCAAAATGGTTAGTGGTTTGGTTTTAGAGGCTTCAGAATCAAAAAACTAAGTTGGAATGGGGGGCATGGTTTAAGGAGCAGAATTCGAAAGGGTACTAACTATCGGGATTTTAGTAGAAACGGAAATAGGGTGGCTAATAAGAGAAAAGATTTTAACACTTGGGATTCAAACAATCGTGCAGCATTAAATAAAAGTAAGATGGGCTTACTTAAGGTTTTTTATACAAATGCTCGTAGTATTAGGAACAAGATGGAAGAATTGAAAAGCATAATTATAGACGAAAGGTTGGATATTATTGGAGTTACCGAGACATGGGCTACCGAAAGTGATGATGATTTATTATCTATTGCTGGGTATAATTTGTTTAGACAAGATAGAGTAGGTAAAAGAGGTGGTGGGGTTTTATTTTATGTGAGAGACACTTTAATTTGCAATGAATTGGTAATTAATGATAAACCTAATGAGATTGATATGATTTGGCTGGAGTTGATTAGTAATAAGGGCAAAAAACTACGTTTGGGGAATATTTATAGGCCACCCAACTTAAGCCAGGGTCAAGACGAACAGATGTTTAGTATTATTAGTGACATTTCTAGCAAGGGGTCAGTCATCATAATGGGAGATTTTAATTTTCCAGGAATTGATTGAATAATTTTTACCATAGTAATAGCAGAGAAGAGGATTTTTTGAAAGTAATTGGTGACTGTTTCTTAGATCAAATTGTAACTCAGGGTATTCGACAGGACGCGATTTTAGATCTAGTTTTCTGCGACATGGAAGGCTCTGTTGAGGGGTTATGTGTAGGGGAACACATTGGAGATAGTGACCACAACAGTATTAGGTTTGGGATTAAATTTGATATGCACAAAGTAGAGAATTTTAGGTTTGTGCCCAATTTCAGAAATACTGACTTTGTGGCACTTCGGCAGAGTTTGAAAGCAGTTTTTTCTTCTGGATTGGACAATAGCGATGTGAATCTTCAGTGGGCAGAGTTTAAGGAAAATCTAGCGAATACGGTTAGGGATCATGTTCCTTTTAGGAGAAAGGGTGTCAACACTAAAATTTGGCCAATGTGGTTCTCCAGGGAAACTAAAGACGCTCTAAATTACAAGCAAGCTGCTTTTCATAGGTTTAGAGAAACAGGTCACAGTGCAGATAGGCTCCAATATTGTAAGGCAAGGCGTAAATTTAAGTATTTGGTACGGATTCAGAAAAGAGAGTTGGAGCAAAGACTGGCAGATAACATAAACAGGAATCCCAAGAGGTTTTTTGCATACGCTAATTCGGGGAAAGTTCGAAATAGTCATATTGGGCCACTGGTTGATGAGCACGGAATTTTAATTCAGGACGATAGTGATATTGCTAATGTTCTTAATAACTTTTTTTCGAGTGTTTTTAACGATAACTGTATCTCAACAGTTGACACCAACAAGACACAAGCTATAGTACAGCTTGAGGACTTTGTATTTTCCAGGGATGACGTTTTACTTCATTTGAAAAAAATTAAAGAGACTAAGGCTCCGGGGCCAGATAATATTTATCCGAAAATTTTAGTTGAATGTGCAGAGGAATTAGCAGATGTAATCGCAAACATTTTCAATGCTTCTTATAATTTGGGGACAGTGCCAGAGGACTGGAAGCTGGCTAACATTACACCGCTCTTCAAGAAAGGGTCTAAAGGGAGTGCGAGAAATTATAGACCTGTGAGTCTAACTTCGGTGGTTTGCAAAATTTTTGGAACATTGATGAAAATTAAGATAGTAAATTTTCTAGAGACTAATAATCTATTGACTAGTTTTCAGTACGGTTTCAGGAAAGGTAAATCTTGTGCAACTAATTTATTACATTTCTATGACAAAGTTACCATGGCTTTGGACAATAAGAAGCCTGTAGATGTTGTTTACATTGATTTTCAAAAAGCTTTCAATAAGGTACCGCATGTTGCTCTACTTAGCAAATTAGCTGATATAGGAATAGGAGGGAAAACTTTCATTTGGGTAAAAAATTGGCTGACCGGAAGGAAACAAAGAGTAGTTGTAAGGGGAAATTATTCTAATTGGAGTGAGGTCTTAAGCGGGGTTCCTCAAGGATCAGTGTTAGGGCCTGTTTTGTTCATTGTTTTTATGAACGATATTCACAAAAATATTTCTGGGAACATGAATTGTTTTGCTGATGATGTCAAAGTTATGGGGACTGTAGAAAATGAAGAACAAGCAAATCAGCTGCAAGAGCATCTAGATCATATTACGGAGTGGGCTGATAAATGGGGTATGGCTGTTAATGTTGGGAAATGTCAAGTGCTACATTTAGGGCATGGAAATAAGTGTACAAGTTATTATTTGCAAGGTTCAGTCATTAGTCAGGCAGACAAAGTTACTGATCTGGGGGTCCTAATAAGTCAGGATTTAAAGTTTAGCCAACAGTGCAGCATTGCTAGCAACAAAGCCAATAAGATGGCTTGGGTTTATCAATAGATCTATTTCAAATAAATCTAAAGAAGTTCTTCTGCCCTTATATAGAAGTTTGGTAAGACCCCATTTGGAGTATGCTGTTCAGTTTTGGTCTCCTTATCTTAAGAAAGACATTAATGTATTGGAAAGGGTTCAAAGGCGGGCTACAAGGCTAATAAGTGGACTTTCCCACTTAGATTATGATTCCAGGCTTAGAAGGCTAAAAATGTACAGTCTTGAGCAAAGAAGAGACCGAGGGGACATGATTCAGCTGTTTAAATTTATTAAAACGAAAGATGTTACGGGGCTAAAGTTTAGCACTGAAAACAGGACAAGGGGTCATTGTTTTAAGCTATTTAAATCTCAAGCTGACATGGATATTAGAAAAAATTATTATTTTAGCAGGGTAGTGGAACCTTGGAACAGCTTACCGGAAGAGGTGGTAATGAGCAAAGGAGTAGACAGTTTTAAGAGGGCCATTGATCTTCACTGGGGATTGTAAATTGACTAGGACCAGTCTAGCTGGGCCCAGAGCCTGTTGCTGGTCGTCACTTTTGTATTTGTATTTGTATAACTAAATTTAACTTTATGTAATTTGTCTTAACAAGTGTGAATGCTGTGCATTTTGTAAAATATAGTAATGATACACTGAAATTTTTAGCACAGTAAACCTTTGATTATTCAAAACTCTGTAGTAGAAGCCATCTGTAGTAATTCCTATATGAAATTACTACATATATGTAAAAAGGATTTTAAATTTCAAACTTGGGTAACTATGTATACTACAAGTGTACTAATTTATCCTTGTTTTTATGTTCTTTTTGATAAGTGCTTTTGCAAAAAAAAAATCATGTAATTGTGTGTAGTCTAAGAATTGAAATTCTTCATTATGGTGTAATTTCTTTTCCTGAAAGTAGTTGGTTTCAACTACTAGGATAATCAAAGTTCTACTGCATTTATAATTTTAATCACTTAAATAAGCTCATGTTTTGTGGCAAAACTTTTTCAAGATGTTTCAAGTTTATTTTGTGTTTGATTTTAAAGAAAAGTTTTAACGTTCTCAAAATTACAATTTTTTTGTCTAATTTTAGATCTATGAAGAATAAAACTAAAAAGAGATTAAAATAGTGTATCCTGATTAAAATGTTGCTGTAACACAAGTACTATTCTGGTAGCATATCATTCAGTTTCAAAACTTTATTTTTACATGAATAATTGTTTAAGTTAGAAGTACGTGTCAAAATATTTTGAGAATTTTTTACTGAAATGATCAGTCTATATCAAAATATTTTGAGAGTAAGCTGCTTTTAAAAATTGTTGTTTGTGTTTGATATTTAAACAGTGCAATATTTTTATGATTTTATTCATTTTCATGTCAAAAAAGAAAAAAGAAAAGTTGCCGAAACTTTGCCTTGTTTGTTGGAAACCTAACCACATACATTTTCTAGTTGATCTTTTGCACATTTTTTAATGCAATAATTATATTTTTTTGTAAAGTGATCCTTCGTCAAGTAGCTTGTTCTAGTGAACTTAATTCATTGCAGAACTAAGTTTTTTAAAAGACAGTTTGAAATATGAAACTTCTAATGAAAATTTTAACTAAATATTTAAGGAGCACCAAAAAAGTAATGAACAAAATGAAAACTTACCACTTTTTATTGCAGACTAGCCAAAGACTTACTTCTTTATTACTTTTTTAAGTAGTAAATTTTGCATTTATTTCAGCCTCTGAGAGTTAATTATTTCCGACATTTATTAGTGTTTTTAACAAATAGTTCCCCTTTTTTTGTAACAGATTTTGCAATTTATTTTTTCAAAGTGTTTAAAAATTAATAAAATAGTCGCTGAAATTTGAGGCATATTGGCAGGATTCCTAAGGAAAATACTGTTGTAGGCTATCCATTTTATGTTAGGGGAAGGGATGGAGTTGGAAACTGTCTATTTGAGTTTTCCCTGTGTATTTTTTCCCAATTGTGGTTCCTTAAACAGTTTTAGATGATCTTCAACAATTTTAGATTAAGGGGGTGCTCTTCCTTAGAACTTTTTTGAAATTTGAGTACTAAAATCTCGATTGTAGGCCACTTCTGATGACATTAGGGGAAGATGGGGTTTTGTACTTTCTTGGGGCAAAGTTCCAAAAAACAGAATTTTAGATTTTTTTTTTTTGATGATGTTAGGGAAAGGGAACTCAAAAACTCTCCCTGGAAGTTTTAACAAAATTAAAGTTCTAAAAACGCATTTTAATAACACTCTTGATGACATAAGAGATGATATTAGGTTTGGGACTGCCTCCCTTCTTTTTGACTACCATAGCAACATCTTTCTTCTTTTATTTGTTTTAAATAAAAATATTCTAAGAAACCCTTTCCTAGCTATTTGTTTTAAAAAATAGTTGTTAATTTTGGTTTTCCACACTTTCACATATATGTCGATGCTCGTGTAATCTAGGATGCATTGTAAGGGAAATCAATCACCCCTCCCTTGAAGGATTTCTGGATCCACCCTTGTAATAAAACAAGGAAATGCGTTTGGAGTCGCATTGTTATCAAACTACAAAACAATAATAAGCAAAAAAAAATTTTTTTCACCCTAGTAGTGAGCTCCAGGTTGCGAAAACGTATCTCCGCTGGCTTGTATTTTCAAGAAATAAAATTATTATAGTTTGAAGAACTCTCTGTATGCTTCATGCCCAAGATGGACTTCAGGTCTGCTTTTTACCTTCAATATCACCAACCTTGTTTTTCTGAATTTCTATGATTTCTGTATTTGACTTAAAGGTTAAAATATTTAAAGGATGGATTTCAGCCGAGAAACAAATGTTGCTAGGTATGGTACTTTCTGATTATTTGGTTAGGAAAACCTAAAGCACTGATCCGGTCACATGGTTCAACTATGATGACAGAACACATGTTTTAAGTGAACCTTCCAGTACTTTACTTAAAAATATATCATGGGACCTAAAATCGTTGCTTTTCTACGTTTTATCTATTCTCAACTGACATATCACACTTGGAAATTTCATTACAAAAAGCAGAGCTGGCTCTCTTATTGTCCTTTGGCAACGGGTTAAATACTTATTTCAGTTCTCGCTCAACAATAGGTTAAAATAAATATTAATCATTTGGGAGATATAACCATCCAATGTTTATATTAATAATTAACAAAAACATTTCCGATTCGATCCATCACGCTTCGAAACTATGCTTGCTACAACTTAATTACACACAAAAAATTTGATCAAAATCAGTCCAGCCGTTCAAAAGCCTTATGGTGACAAATGTCCTCACAGAATATTTTTATATATTAAGATAAATGATCAAAAATGTTAATTTTATATTATTGTCTTTTTATTGTGCTGGGCTTTATGTATATAAATATATATATATATATATATTTCTATTTAGTTGTGTACCTCTTCCTGACCAAGGGAAGTCTGGACAAGGGCCTGTAAATGGAGATGAATGCTATTTCTGGCGGACCACTGGTTGTATATATGGATCACAATGTCGTTTTAAACACATTAAATCTCACAGAGGCATTGATAAACAAAAATGGATGGAATCTTGAGTTTTAATATTAGTTCTAAAGCCTAGTTTTTATGCAGAAAACTTTGGTTGAATTTTGATGGCTTTGCTTTTCTATCTTTTATCATTTCATGTGATAGACTTTCAATTTCAATAAGCACTCAAGATAAAGGAATTTTTTTTATATGTCTTGAAAGAGTTTATTTAAATCTTGGAAAGAAAGGGTAATGCGCATTTTCTTCATAAATTTAAATGCTACTCACAATGCAGTTCTTGATATTTTTCCAAACTATTTTCTATACATCAAAATTTAGATTTCTCTTCATTTTGTTTTATTCAATAATGGCATCTTTTTCTTAAATGATTTAAATTTATTTTTTAGGATAAGTGATCAAAAGAAATATTCATACTAATTCCTTTACTTTAACACACATCCATCATTGTTCCATTGTAACAAAGTTTAAATAGTATATATTTTTAAACTTATAAATAACTATTAGCTCTTATAATTGTCTTTCCAGTTTTGGTTGAATAAGGCTTTATGAGTGCAAATTTTAATTTTTGTTTTTGCATGTTTTTTACACAATAAAAGAATTCAGATTAGACTCGTTATTTAATTTGTCATAGCTTAAAATTGAAATTTGAGATACATACATTTTAGCTTAATGTTTGGCTTTGTTTAAAGACTCTGTGAATATCGAAAAAATGTTGTTAAAGTGCTAATCTTTACTTGTGTTTAAAATGGACAGTCTATATTCCCAACAATACAGTAATAATGTAATGTTTAATCATGCAAATTTCTCCGAACAAAAAGGGAAAAATAAATTTCCCTCATATACATTTGTGCCTTGAAAAATGAAATATTTATGTTCATTATGAGCTTAAAGCTGCAGATGATTAGCTTGTTGGTGAGTTTTGATGTATTAAACATTCCATTCGTTTTTGGAGTACTTAAACTGTATCCCTTTCATCTTGCATATGTATTAAACATCATCATGTAATTCCTTTTTTCTTCTTGAATAAAGGATTTGTGTTCTAAGTTTTTGTTATTAATTAAAGAAGAAAAATGAAACATTTATTTTCACAAAAACAATGCTGGAAGCACAAAATATCAATGAAGGAATGCCATATGTTCGACAGTTGTTAATAATGTCAAGGGTCACATTCCCCTAAAATTCATTAAATTCCATAAAATTTTGCTTCTCCTAAAGTTCCTAAAATGGTATTAAAATTTTGTAAGTGTTTCTAAAAGAAAAAGAAAGTTGTACCAGAGTCTGTTTGGGAAAATTTAACGGACCCTTCACAAAGTACTTTATTGCAAAAATAAACTTTTCACTAGATATTTAATCTGATAAATAGACATTTCACAAAATGTTTCATTATAAAAAGAGACCATTCACAATACTTTTTCATTTTCGAACAGGCCTTTCACACGATTCCTCTGAAAAATAAGCCATTTGTCATCTCTACCCAAAAGGAACTTAACCTGTATGCGAAATTTCATGCATTTTAACTGTTACTTGTCAGTCTATTCTGCTTATTTACGGATTTCGGAATATGTTTGCATCCGACTGTATAACTCGCCGATTTTTATTTATTATGTAATTTCACTGCTTGGACATCAATAGTTTTATTCTTACCATTAGTTTAAACCTTGCTTAATTTTCTTTTGTATGTAGAACACTTGTATACTCGTCATTTTATCGTCATTTATTTGCCGTTCAAAAATTTCAATCCTGTTTCATCTGAATCGATTCAAATCATTAGTATTCTTAAAGTTAGCAATAGTTTTTATCAGGCTTTATCTTTAGTTTATGAAGATTTCGAAAAACTAAATTGATGTAAAAAGGCGATAAGGATGCTTCGATAGTGTTAGAATCCTGAAATTGAAGAATCCGAAAGATCTAGTAAACTTAGACAAGTGCCAGAAAATGATGTGAATTGCAAGTCAAGGGTTTCTTTTCTTTATTTTTGAATTGTACACAAAATTTTGGTTGTTGTGTCAGTTATTATTTATTCCACCAGTTCTTAAAATTTTTTGCTCAATAGTTTTTTTCTTCGCCATTTGTATAGTTTTTCTGCTTCTACAAATACTTAATTATCCATCTTATTTGTTGATGTTTATATAAGTTAGTACAATAACACCCCTCGTAACGGACACCCCTCTTATGCGGACAATTTTTAATTCCCTGATTCCGAGGCAAATAACATTATTAAACCGCTCTCCAGCGGACACTCTTCTACTGCGGACAAATCAAATTGTCCCCTTAGTGTCCGCATTTGAGGGTTTTACTGTATACATAAAATTGTAGCTTTAGCCTAATTTAATATTCAGAAATATTAATACTACACAAAAAATCACAATATTCTTGGGAGGGGGGTAAGGTGACAGAATTGAAAAGCCAATACATAGGCTTTGATAACAAATAATAAATACTTGTAGTACAATCCTGGTTTCATATCCAAAAACTGTTGGGAGTTCAAATAACTTAATGCATAGGAAACTTTTTTAATAATTTAAGAAAAATGCAAAAAATATAAAAAACAAGTTTTTCTTAAAAAATAATTTAAAAAATAAATAAGTGAATTGTGAGGCAGTAAGTAGAATTAATAAAGCCATGGCATAATCAGGGTGGCGACAGATCAGGGAGATCAGGGAAAAGTCAGGGAACTTTATTAATCAGGGAAAAGTCAGGGAATTTCGAAAAAATAACAAAAAATCGGGGAAAATTGATTTTATGAAAAAAAATTTTTTTTTCTTGCTTTGCAAAATTAAATATCCTAGTTCTCTATACATTTTCCGCCAATTATCTGTTCAAAAAAAAAAAAAAAAAGTTAAAATTAATGTGGTGCGATTATACACTGCTGCATATTTGTGCATCTTTTTTCCTCAACGTCAAAGTATTGTATCTTACTTATTAACCACAGGATGACCTTCCTAAGATTGCTTCTGTGTCTGTAAAGTAGTTTATTTTACCTAGCTCTAAGTTTGCTTTCACGCTTTCAATACTACGTAAAATAAACAACCCTACAGGCAAAGAGGAAACCGTCATTAATGCCTTAGCTCCTTTGCCTTTATTCCATTGTCTCGAAGTAATAAGCATATCGTAATCAAGATTTCAAGAAGAAATCTTTGTTTTGTGAATTAATACTGATAAAAGCTTAAAAGTTATTACTTCTTCGCGTTTTTTATGTAATTGCTAAAATTGAACTTTGAATCAAAAAAACTTTGTTTTTTGCCGTTATACTATTTGCTGTCACCGCAGATTAGAAAGGTTTTCTTTTTTTCAGGCTTAAATGATTCTTTTATTTTAAAACCAAGTTGTATTCTTTTATATATTTTGAAATTAACCAATTGTTTTTTCCCACTTGCATTTTAAAGCTGTTTGTTACAAAAGCAACCTAAGATTTTTTTTCGATACATACTGAAATCATTTGAAATAGAGTTAACTTGTGCACTTAAGTAAATATCTTTATTTTTTTTATTGTTAAAATGCTGTAATCATTCATAAAAACCTATGTTCTTGATTAGAGAAAAGCTCCCTATGAATGGATTTCAAAAGGTTTCATCTGTTTTGCATAAATATGTCAATTAGTTATATAAGAATAACTACATTGCTTCTATTATTTCACTATTACTTGTTTTTTTTTTTTTTTTTTTTTTTTTTTTTTTTTTGCAACAATTATTATACTGTTTGAAAATTTAGTTCAAAATAATTTCAATTACTTTTTGGTTCTATCATAAATACACATATGTTTTTTAACCCTTCAAGCGGCCGTGACGTAAAATTCCTTCACCCAGCGATGTGTTGAAGAGTGGCCGTGTCGAAAAATTTGGCCTTGAATATTCTGCTTCGAGAACGGCTGCGGTGTAAAATGCTATGGAAGAATATTCATGGCGAAATTTTTCGACACGGCCGCTCTTCGATACATCGCTGGGTGAAGGAATTTTACGTCACGGCCGCTTGAAGGGTTAAGAGTGATTTTAATAGTTTCTTAAAATTGTTATGCTAAGTGGTTACTGGAAGTAAAGTATTTTTTAAAAATTTTATATAACTTTCCATATAGAAAAATTTAATATCTTGTTTTGTAGGGTGTTTTTTCAAAAAAATTAACTTGATATGTTTTTTTAACACTTTATGAAAAAAAAACAGCATCTTTTTAAAATTATATCTTTAGTTCAACAACTTTACATAACTTAAAACGTTTAAAATACTGCATTTTAAACAAACATAGAATGGATTTCAAGCAGAGCAGCAAAGAAAGGAAACCATTATCATTGGTAACGTAAATCAGGGAAATTTGATAAACCTAATCAGGGAAATCAGGGAAAAGTCAGGGAACTTTTTTTCACAGTTCCTGTCGCCACCCTGATAATGAAATATAAAATTAATTTTACACATTAGGATTTTCCCAAGCCTACTTGCATTGAAAAATCAAGGTGTTTCACTTCTGCTATCTCTTTGTTATTAATTACTGTTAGCTAAAAGCAGTGAAAAATTATCATAAATCACAGAAGAATTGTATTAATTCTATGAAGCCTAATCTTTTTTAAACCTGTGGCCTACATTTCATTAAGGTGACCGTGGCTAGAACATATGTAAAATTTAAACATTTCTTGAAAAATACATTTTTTCCAGGTAACATTTGACAACACAGAAAAAAACGAAAATCACTAACTAAAAATTGTGGATGCCAAGATGCTTTTCCATTTGTAACTTCGAAAATAATGGGTCACACTGGTCAACTTCGCGAGCCATAGGTTGTGCACCGCTGTATTAATAGACTATCAAAAAAATGACAAAGAAAAAATTTGAAACAGAATTAACTAGAAACAGAAAAAAATATTTATCTAGATTTGCAGCTCTGTTGAAATAACAAAATTAAGAGTTAAAATATAAAGATTAACTTTAATCCAATAAATGAAGGAATAAAAAGACTAAAAAGCTGCTGTAATTCAAACATTAAATTGGAAATGACTGTTGCACAGAGTTTAATATCTGTAGGAGCTGGTCATTTGCAAAAACTCAGAATTGCCTACCCTTAAAAGACTACTACAAATTAAAGTGCCTTTCTACTTAGCATGTTATATACATTGGGTCAAAAAATTATTGCTCTTTTCTTTCAACTCTTCCCTTGTGGAAGTTTTTGAAGGTTGTACTTTATGCTATAAAGGATAAAATGTACGGTTAGTCGATTGTTATGTAATAAACTACAGTCAGGCTACTTGTTTACAGTAGAACAAAATCTTACATTATCCCTAAAATGTTCCTAATAATTTAAAAAATATCTTCTGTAACCCTTGTAACGTTCAACGTCATTTAATTCTTACAGAGCACTTTATGAGCTGCAAAAAATTAGAAATAAAAATTAATAACAAATGGATTTTTATTTAAAGTAAAATTAATGAAGATTTCCAAAATCCTTTATTGGGCTTATAGCCCAATCAAAGCCTACTTGGAATAAAAAATACACAAGAAACTGAAATACAGTGAAAATTCGGTAACTGGACATGCAGATAACCCTGGTAAGTCGACATATATTTCGCCAGTGGTTGGCCCAATGCTAATTTCAGAGGCCAAAAACCTCTCCAACTTGACAGATTTGCAGAAGGACCTACAAGTGAACATCCATTGCTATTCTAGCCTACTTAATGCTACCAACATTTGTTTCACATTGATCATTTGTGAGAGTTTCATGGTGTGGTTTCTTGGTCAGTTTATCAGTTGTTTTCAGGAAGGAGCAAGAGAATTTCTCTTTGTATCCAGAGTAGACAGTTACTACACTCTGAGCTGTTGCTGCAATTCGGGTGTTGGAGAAATGTATCCCATGAGAAAGAATGCATTGCAGCACATATTTTTCAAACACATGTTAGCAGGACTTTTTGCCTTTAATTGATCAGACTGACAAGACATTCTTACCTTTTCCCAAAAATTACAGTTTAATTAATTTTATTATTTATTTTTCAAACAAGAAATGAAATAACAGAACTTTTTAAAAAATTCTAAGCACTTTTCAAAATGCACTCAAAAGGACAAAATAACTTTTCAGGGTCAGAAAGGACAATTTAAGCATTCCTTCAGTTTTCGAAAATTCCAAGAAAATGACACCACAAACAAAAGTGCAGCTCAAGTCATGAAGAGAATTTCTTATCATTATCTTGCTTCCAGTCATAACTTTGAATGTTGAAACATGCATATTTTTCTTATTGGGAAAGTTTGGTTTAAAATGACTTGAACTGTACTTTTCTTCGTTTGTGGTGTCATTTTCTTGGAATTTTTGAAAACTAAAGGAATACTTCAATTGTCCTTTCTGACCCTAAAAAGTTTTGTCCTTTTGAGTTCATTTTTGAAAAGTGCTTAGTATTTTTTAAAAAATTTTGTTACTTTATTCTTTTTAGTGGAAATGTATTTCAGAAATAGAATAATGTTACCATCACGAAACTTGACCTTATTTTTTCATATAAATGCTTGATACTAAGAGGGAAAAACCTATACACGTGTCTAAAACTTTAAACAGTTGGCACTAAAATTTAATCCTTGTTCCTATCTGGGATTTATGCTCTCTAATTTCATGCTTGCTTCAGAGAAGCCTTGATTCAAAATTTTCATTATGATTGGTTTTTAACATTATTGTTGCAAGGCAACGAAATTTGTAACAATAGGTTTTAATCTTTAAACATTTAATGGGGAAATTACATGAAATTTGCTATTTTCCATTCTAACCGAAATAATAATTTTATTTCAGAATTTTAATTTTTCAGCGTTAAATTGTACCTTAAGATTAAGTAAATCATTTAGTGAAATCCAGAAGTGTCTAAATGATCTAGTTGCTGAAATATAAGCAAAATCAGGCCTCAGATTACTCCATGGCAATCAGGCCAAGTATAATAAAAGTGCTTAAAAAGGAAGAAAAATCATTTATTAGAGTTGATTTTTACAATGCAAATGATAAGTACTAGTAAGTAAGCGATACACAAAACTCCAGTAATATAAATTATATAACTTTGTCAAATTGACCCTTGCTTTACTCAACATCTTTTTTGTGTTCCCTTGTGGTGTCAAGTTATTGAGGTGCCAGCGCATTAGAATTAGGCATACTTTGTTTCACAAGAAGTGATAGCGGAAGATCACAAAAGTCTAAGTTTTATGCCTCAGTAGCTTTTTTTTTTCAAGATGTCACCATTTCCAGTCTTTCAAGCATCAAGCAGGCCACAGTATTACCATTTGTCATGTTCCTATGTTTACCTTTACTATCACTTCTCTTCAAATGCTATTTTGAGAATATTAAAAAGTAAGGAATAAAAATATTTAAAACAATACAAAAATAGAAAGAAAAAAAGCATATCATTGCCTTAGAATAACAGTTGGATATCTTATTGTTGTTTCAAGGTTTAGATGTCTTACTGTTGCTTCAAGGTGGCAACATTACACTTATTCAAAAAATTAAACATGCTGTTATGTAAGTATCAAATAGAAAAGCTGTGAAAAAAAGATGCCAATATGAAACTAACTCGGAATCCATTGTTAAATGAGTATAGAAATTCTTCCAACTTGTTCAAGGACAGTTAAAAATATCTAAATCCAGACTTTAAAATAGAAAAAGAAACATTTAAGGCAGTGAGAAGCAAAGTGGACATTTTCAAGTTTTGAGTAAAACATTTAAAGATAATGTTCCAGGTAGGCTTTCATGGGATTTTTTTTTTCTAAATCAGGCTGTAATATCAGCATCTACCAGCAGGGCCGTAGACAGGGTGGGGACCGTTGGGACAAATCCCCCCCCCCTGAAATTCTAGGACACAAACTTTTTAGTCCTTCTCTTTTTTTAGTTTTTCCTTCTCCACTCAAAAAAAAGAAAAAAAAAAAAACAGAAAAGAAACAACCAAGACTCTGAATCCTGTAATCAAAACGTTTCCCCTTCACCTTGTTACTTCTTTCTTTCAGTCAGACCCCTTCTTTGACTCCTCCCCCCCCCCCCGCACAAAAAATGCGCAGTGGACAGGGGTCATTGTTTGAAATGGGGAATGCCTTAGACTGGTTCATCTTCCATTTTCTCTTTCAAAAGTAGAGGGGGATTATGGTTCCCTCTGTCCTTTGATGAACCATCAAGTTTCGTTTTGGGTTGAATGTTTCATTGATTTCATCGCCTAAACATCCCCTAAAAATAGCTTTTTAGCATTTGGTATCATCGCTTTGTGCGTTTGGTAAATGCTGACTCTTTACTCATTGTCAACATAGCTTTTCAAGCTATATTTCATTTTTTAGGATAACACATATAGTTGACTACTGATAAATTTCACGTTCATACATATTTAAAAGTATTTAATCAGGTATGTAGTTGATCTGTAGATATATTTTTGGGGGGTATTTCAAGTATATATTTGGTGCAAGAATTATCAATACATTCATTTAAAACAAGCATTTTAAATGCAGCTATACTTTACAACTGAAAACAGCTTCGAGAAATGCGACGAAAGAAGAGTGATTGACGGGGCTCACTTTATTGAGTGTATTTCGGGATATTCCCGTTTAATCCGAAAAAGTAGTAGAAATGTTTTCTAAAAGTTCTCATCGCATGGTTTTATAATAAGTTAATAAAAAAAGTTATTTTAAACTAATTTTTTATTACTTATAGTTTGATTTTGCAAACTCCAAATGAACGCAACTTTGAACTCTATCCCCCCTCCCCTGGACTACTTGTCTGGAACCACACTTGCCTCTGACCATGTGCCCCCCCCCCCCCGAAAACAATTCCTGGCTACAGCCTTGTCTACCAGGGCTACTAGTACTATCTCTTGTGGATTTGTTTTAACTGTATATTACATGTCAATCAATTTAAACTCAAATAAAATTCCTCTCACATAGAAAATTGCCCATTAAATTTGCAGTAGTGAAACCATCAGTAAGGTGATCATAATCAGTTTTTAAATTTCTCCATACTTAAAAAAAAAAATTTTTTCAAGAAAATTACATTCTACAATCGTGATCAAAGGAACAAAAAATCATTGAATTTGGTGTAACTGAGCTAAGGCGGGGTTGTTCTGTGGCATTGGACGTCTGACTTACAAATTTATTTTTCCAATCAGCAAGTTAAATTTATGTAATATTGTACCTGGGTAGCAAAGTTTTTGACAGAAGTCTGCGATGCAGATCAAAACCCCCAAAAGAGTCTGTTAAATAAATCATTACTATACTAACCGTAAAATGCATAAAAATAAGATGCTGAACTTAAAGACTACAATTACATACTACCTGTGGATTATATCCCAGGACCCAAGAAATGCAATATAAATTTTCGTTCGCTGAAATTCAAGATTTTTTTATTTCAAAATTTTATTTTTTTTTTGTTGCCCCAACTAAGAAATAGTCTGCAGTCTTTCTTAAGAATCTTCAAGGTAGGTCGCAACATTGCTCTATTTCTGATCCTTAGTAAAAGAAAAAGTAACTAAGCAACAGTTGTTGCTTTTTCTGTCCATCCGTTTTTAAATTGTTGCTGAAACAAATATTAGTTTGAATTAAGGAGCTAATGAATGGCATCAAAGTTTATTGTATAATTAAATGCAGGCCCGTCATTTCAAAAAATTTTTGGAATGGGGCCAAGGTTATAAGTTTAACACATGTTACTAAGAAAAATAACAAAACCCATGCCCACATATATGTAAATGTATTAATTTCTAAAAGCCAAGGGAAGGAGAGGGCAATTGCTCTCTTATGGCCCACCTAAATGATGTTGATGGCCAGATCAACACAGTAAGTACACATGAATTTATTTCATTTTTATACATATATATAAGAGGAACGTTTTCCAACTACTTAGAATTGTATGGGGAGATAACATTTCCGGGCTTATTGGCCGTGGTCTCATTGGAGTAGAAATTCCAGACGTTTCGGCTTGCTTTGCTGCAGCCATCATCAGTGGTTTGAGTTTGATGATGGCTGCAGCAAAGCAAGCGGAAACGTCTGGAATTTCTTCTCCAATTAGACCATGGCCAATAAGCCTGGAAATGTTATCTCCCCATATTGACGCCGGCCGTGAAAGCCTCAAACAGTATTTACTTAGAATTGTTTTTCACTATTTCATTTATTATTTCACTCATTCATAACTTAACAAAGAACAATCTCCTTAAAATAATTGAATAAAAAAAAAATAAAGACTTCATTACAAATGTTATAATTTTAAGGGCTTGCTTCAGATAGCGTCAAGTCACTACAACTTTGCAGCACCAGTTGCATCAGAATCTTTCAATTGAACTTTGGATTACTTAACTTTTATTCATAAATCCATAGCTTTTATGGGCTTCAAAACAGAAATGGTGGTGAGTTCTTATATCAAAGCCTTTTGCCATTGTCTACCACATAATTAGGTCCTCTTCATTGCTGAACTTTCATTTCAATGACTCACCATGTCTTGCTGCTCATATAGTGAAAAATTTCTTTTGAGAATTGAACCCTCTGGAAAAATTTGAAATTACGGGCCTATTTAGAAGCCCAAAGCTATCTGCATTCTGGATATCAAGAGAACATTTTTAGAGAAAATCTTTGCTGATATCTGTTTTAGCAATTAAATGCAGAGCAACAAGGCATGTTTTTGTGAAATCATTGAATATAACATCTTAAAATTTGAGAAAAATCTAACAATTCTGAATGTTGACAAATATTATCTAAATTTTGTAACAAGTAAATTTTGAAAGCAATTTTAGGTAGCTATTTTCTCATTAAAATAATACGCGCAAACAATTTTAACAGTCACTGTTCTGGATGGTTTTCAATGGTTTGTTTAAAAACGAGAGACCGAACTGAACAGAAATTATGGGAGTGAAAAAATGGATTGGAGCATAAATTATGGATTATCAACATGTGCAACAAGCCTAAGTCCAGGCCTGTCATTTCAGGGGATCAATTGCCCCCTCCCCGGCTTATCTAAATGGCATGGTTTTGGTTGCTTTTAGGATAAATTTACATTGAATACATATCCTCTCCTCATCCTGGAATACAAATACAAATGTGACGACCAGCAACAGGCTCTGGGCCCAGCTAGGCTGGTCCTAGTCAATTAATTAGTCCCCAATGAAGATCAATGGCCCTCTTAAAGCTATCCACTCCCTTGCTCATTACCGCCTCTTCCAGTAAGCTATTCCAAGTGCCCACGACCCTGCTAAAGTAGAAGTTTTTCCTGATTTCCAAGTTAGCCTGAGATTTAAATAGCTTAAAACAATGACCCCTTGTCCTGCTTTCCCCGCAAAAATTTAATCCATTTACATCTTTCATTTTGATAAATTTAAATAACTGAATCATGTCCCCTCTGACTCTCCTTTGCTCCAGGCTATACATGTTAAGCCTATTAAGTCTGGTATCATAATCTAAATCTGAGAGTCCCTTTACTAATTTAGTTACCCTTCTTTGAACCCTTTCCAATATAAAAATATCTTTCTTCAGATAAGGCGACCAAAACTGAACAGCATACTCCAAATGAGGTCTTACTAAACTCCTATATAAAGGCAGAAGAACTTTCTTAGATTTGTTTGAAATAGATCTATTGATGAACCCAAGCATTTTGTTGGCTTTGTTACTAGCAATACTGCACTGCTGACTAAACTTGAAGTCCTGATTTATAAAGACACCCAGATCCATAACATTTTCTGCCTGATTTATGACTGAACCCTGTAAACGATATCTCATACGCTTATTTCCATGACCTAAGTGTAGCACTTGACATTTCCCTACATTAACTGCCATACCCCATTTATCTGCCCACTTAGTAATATGATCTAAATCCTCTTGTAGCTGTTTTACTTGTTCTTCATTTTCGACAATCCCCATAACTTTTACATCGTCAGCAAAACAATTCATGCTTCCAGAAATATTTTCATTGATGTCATTCATAAATATAATAAACAAAAGAGGCCCTAAAACTGATCCCTGAGGAACCCCACTTAAAACATCACTCCAATTAGAATGATTTCCTCTCACAACTACTCTTTGCTTCCTACCAGTAAGCCAATTTCTAACCCAAAGTAAAGTTTTTCCTCCTATTCCAATGTCAGCTAACTTGCTGAGAAGAGCAACATGCGGTACCTTGTCAAAAGCTTTTTGAAAATCAATATAAACAACATCCACACATTTTTTGTTATCTAAAGCTGAGGTAACCTTGTCGTAGAAATGTAATAAATTAGTAGTACAGGATTTACCTTTCCTGAAACCATACTGCAAACTAGTCAACAGACTATTAGTCTCTAAGAACATCATGATCTTAATTTTGATCAAAGTTTCGAAAATCTTACAAATCACCGAAGTCAAACTTACAGGTCTATAATTCCCAGCAATGCCTTTAGACCCCTTCTTGAAGAGTGGCGTTATGTTAGCCAGCTTCCAGTCCTCTGGCACCGTCCCCGAGTTATAAGAAGCATTGAAAATATTCAAAATAACATCCACTAATTCCTCTGCACATTCAACTAGAATTTTTGGATAGATATTATCTGGTCCCGGAGCTTTAGTTGCTTTAATCTTTTTCAAATGAAATAAAACCTCCTCCTTGGAAAATACAAAATCCTCAAGCTGTATAATAGCTTGTGTCTTGTTAGTGTCAACTGTTGAGATACAGTTATCGTTAAACACACTGGAAAAAAAGTTATTTAGAACATTTGCAATATCCCTATCGTTTTGGATTAAATTTCCATACTCATCAACCAAAGGCCCAATTTGACTGTTTCGAGCTTTCCCAGAATTAGCGTAAGCAAAAAACCTCTTAGGGTTCCCATCAATGTCATCTGCCAGTCTTTGCTCCAATTCTCTTTTCTGAATCCGTACCAAATACTTAAAATTTCGCCTTGCCTTACCATACTGGAGCCTCTCCGCACTCTGACCAGTTTCTTTAAACTTACGAAAAGTGGCTTGCTTATAATTAAGAGCTTCTTTAGTCTCCCTGGAGAACCACATGGGCCAAATTTTGGTACTAACACCTTTTCTCCTAAATGGAACATAGTCCCCAACGGTTTTAGCAAGTTTATCCTTAAATTCCATCCACTGCTGATCTACGTCGTTATTTTCCAACCCTGACGAAAAAACCTCTTTCAAGCTCTGCCTAAGTGCAACAAAATTGGTGTTTCTGAAATTGGGCACAAACCTAAAATTATCATCTTTGCACACTTCAAATTTAACCCGGAACCTAATGCTGTTATGATCACTATCTCCAATATGCTCCCCTACACTCAACCCCTGAACAAAACTACCTATGTCACAAAAAACTAGATCCAAAATGGCCTCCTCTCGAGTTCCCTGAGTTACAACTTGATCTAAGAAACAGTCACCAATTACTTTTAAAAATTCCTCTTCTTTGCCATTACCAGGATAAAAATTATTCCAATCAATACCCGGAAAATTGAAATCCCCCATTATGATAACGGATCCCTTACTGGACATGTCACTAATAATACGGTACATCTGTTCATCTTGTCCCTGGTTTGAATTAGGTGGCCTGTAAATGTTTCCAAAGCGTAGCTTTTTGCCCTTACTGCTCATCAACTCCAGCCAAACCATATCAATATCAGTAGGCTTATCATTTATGACCAATTCATTGCAAATAAAATTGTCTCTAACATAAAATAAAACCCCACCACCTCTTTTACCTACTCTATCCTGTCTGAACAAATTATACCCAGCAATATGTAATAACTCTGCATCAGATTCGGTAGCCCATGTCTCTGTAATTCCAATAACATCCAACTTCTCATCCATAACTATGCTTTTCAATTCATCCATCTTGTTCCTAATACTGCGAGCATTGGTATAGAAAACTTTAAGCATGCCTAAGTTGCTTTTATTTAACACCCTGAAATTTCCTAAATTACAATTGTTAACATTACTACTCTTGTTCGTCACTTTATTTCCATTCCTAGCAATACCCAAAAAAATTTCATTCTCTCGATACCTGATGCTTGAACCATGCCCCCCATTCCAACTTAGTTTTTTGACTCCGAAGCCCTTAAAATTAATCCACTAACCATTTCGACCCCTGTAGAGCTCAGATGCAGGCCATCCCTAGCAATCCAATCCCGTTTACAATGACTCCATACATCAATGAACCTGATACTGCGCTTTTCGCAAATTGACTTCAGTAGCAAGTTCATACACCTCGCACGTTGATTTAGCCAGCTCCTATGCACTCCATACCTGGGAAGCAAACCAACCACTTGGACATTCGTCGAAAAGCTGGTTGCTTTATCCAACAGGGATTCCCATTCCCTAGAAAACTCCTCATTATTACTGTGGCCTACATCATTTGTTCCCACCCACAAAGTAACCATGTCCTCCTTATTCAATACTCCCTTCTTTTCAGCAACCATATTAATGTCTTTTACCCGAGCCCCTGGTAAACAACACCTAGCCACCTTACGCTTTACTCTCCCAACTGTGTTACCCACCTCCCTTACCATAGAGTCCCCCAAAATTACACCCTTAGTTTCCCAATCTAAGTCCTCATTTGAAACTTCCCCCCGAATCTCTGGAACATTTATACCCTCTACAACTGGCCTACACCCTAATGCTAACTGGGCTTCCAAGTTTACTAATTACAAATGAGGGGTCTGACAAAGTCTCGTTCATTTTCTATTCAGCATTTAGCTTCAAAAATTGCATATTTATCATTATTTTAAAATTTGGATAGCAAATAATAATAATAAGCGCTCTGTACTAATTATCAGAAAAACATTTTAGCGATATATTTTATTTTTTTTTTGCGAATTAAATTTTAATCAATCGGTTAGCAATTTTTAAAACTGAATGAGAAAAGGCAAGTTTTGTTCATTTTTCGTTTCATCTTCATCTAAAAAGAAATTGCATTTTTTGAAAACATACGAATCAACTCTTAACTCGATGATGATGATTCGACCGCTGTTCCGTCAGCACATGCGTTTGTTTACAATATGGCCTTTTGGGATGTATTTCATTCATCCCAGAAGGCCATAGTTTAAAAGAGCAAAATATTCGAGCTTTCTTTCCGTAAAAATATCGCGAAAAGACTAATTGAATTCAAAAATTTAAAACTCCAACACTGCATTATTTTGAGTTTTTAGCCTGTATTATGGGTAACTATGAAGTTTTCTGACTTTAACGATTGTTGACGTCACAAACAATGTAAATGAAGATGTGCTCAAGCTTTGCGATGAATGCGCGGTTTTTAAAGTATAGTTTTTAAAGAATACTGCAAGCATTTAATTAAGCTTTAGCGCTCTCGATAAACGATTATTTTTTATCCTACAGACTTGTAATTTTAGCATTTTGAAGCATAAGAAATGAATTTTAGCACCAATATCGATGTTATGTCTGAAAATTTAAAATTGTTTGCGTATTCCAAGTATGTTTATTTTTCTTAAATCCACATGACATTTTTCTTTGCAAATGTGCTTCTTTTCAGCCTGGAAAAAAAAAGAAAAAAAAATTGTTCTTTTCAAATGTTGTATTTCATGCCTTATCTTATTGAATTTACCTTGTAAACAATTGCAAATTGATGGTATTTAATGTGGAACATAAAAGGGGTTTAAAAAAAAGCATATATTGCATAGTTGTTTTTGCATTTTGCTTCTTTATTTTTATTTGTTTATTACTTTATATCTCACTATAATTTGTTTCCGTTCTTTGAAATATTTTCAAGCTTCTTGTTTCTGTAAAACATGGTGTAGGTACTTCTACACGCAATATACACCAACAGCCTGGTTATGACATCCAGAGACCAGTTTCATCCTCGCTATGCATGGGCGCCCACATACAAAGTTTTAAAGGGGGGGGGGGGGCTCAGATATTTTCCCCATAGTTTAGCAGAGGATATTTCCCCACAGAAAAAGATTTCAGTACAGATTAAAGTCGTTAAAATTTGACATTTTTAATAATTTATTCATTATTGGCTGGAAAAGAAATGTTCTTACATTTTTGCAAAGAAAAAAAGTATTAAAAGCAAGGAAATTCTGATGTCTAAAGAAGGCTAGAGCCCCAAAGTTTGCTCCCCTATTTAGGTGCCCTTGTCGCTATGGATTCGTCACCAGGACCGCCAAGAACCAAGACGGGTTCCTTGTTAGTTTGGTTGCTGGTCCCTTTTTCACCCCTAAAACTTACCAAATATTTTTTACTCCTATTCAGAGTCGGACCCTCTCAAGGGTCGAGCCCCTAGATTCGGATTTGGCTCACATGGTCTCTTGTCGGCGCTGCTTGTCACTAATCGGTCAAAAATAGTTGATAACTGAGCTGAAAGCAGATGTCCTCTCATTAAAGCAGAGAGTGCCAACAAACTGTTAGCTAAAATGAACTTAGCACCCCAGCAAAAGTCGACATCAGTGGTATGGTTGGACAAGGACTGCACTCTCTGGATGTCATAACTGGGCTGTCGGTATATCACATGTATCTCTGCCTTAGTCGTGGCTTAAAGATTAACTCACTGCTAAATACCCAAGCTTTGCTTCAGGGGTGTGCACAGAAATTTTGGGGGCCGTCACAAATGAATTTTATGGGACCCCATCCATATTGTTTATCCTTACTTCCCTATATATACAGTGAAACCCCTCCTAACGGACACCCCTTTAATGCGGACACCCCTCTTATGCAGACAGTTTTTAATTCCCCGGCAGAGAGACATTAAACCTAATGTATAAGGAACCTCTCTCGTACGGACACCCTCAAATACGGACACGGACACCCTTTTCGAAGTCATTTACATTGATATATCCTTTTTTGCGGACAGTATTTAAAACTTGAGAATTAAATAGCTACTCCATTGAAAGGCTTCATTTAATGCAAAGTCGACCAGCTTATACGGAGATAAAAAAAATATTTCTTTGCAATTTTACTTTGCATCTACTGCGTAGCAAAAAATTTTCAGCTTGACACCGAAATGCATTTTTCATTCCAAAAAACATCATCAAATCGTCAAAAATAAAAGAAAAGAAAAGAGAAAATGATTATTCTGCAAGTTTCTGTCTGTATACCCCCACCCTCCCCCGTTGCCTTGTTCCTTTTCAGATGACTAACAAGCAGGCGTGTTGTGTCTAAGTGGAGCCGAGTTGACGCGCCATCTAACAAAAATATTTTATAGAGAGTAAAAGTAAAGCCAATGCAATATCATAAAGTAAACTTAAGGGTAAAAGCATTCAGTTGTTTCATCGTTCTCATTGAAATGGCTCTTCTTTCTCTTAAAGAAAAAATTGAAGTTATAGATTTCGCAGAAAAAAATAAAATTGGAATACGGAACATTGCTGAAAAGTTTGGTGTGGGACGCACACAAATTTGCTGTATATTAAAAGGAAAAGAGAAGTTTAAGAAAGAATGGTTCATAAATGGAAACCAAGAGAAGAAAAAAGATTTTCCTAAAAGTAATGCCCTTGCAGTGGATGAAATTGTGTTTAAATGGTTTGTGTCCGCAAGAAGCAAAAATATTCCGATTTCTGGCCCTATTTTACAAGAAAAGGCGAAAGAAGCAGCTACTGAAATGGGTATAGAAAATTTCAAAGCTTCCAATGGATGGTTAGATCGTTTTCGAACGAGACATGATATCGTTTTTAAAAAAATATGTGGTGAATCCATGGATGTGGATGCTGACGTTTGCGAGAAATGGTTTGAGAAAGTGCCTAGTTTGATTGAAAATTACGAGCCATGTGACATTTATAACATTGATGAGACCGGTTTGTTTTATAGAGCTCTGCCAGATAAAACCTTAACTTTACGGAAAGAAAACTGCTCTGGTGGCAAAATCTCCAAAGAACGCTTAACAGTTTTGTCGGGTGCCAGCATGGATGGTACAAAATTAAAACCAGTTGTCATCGGAAAAGCAGCCAGACCTCGGTGTTTTAAAGGACTGGATATAAAAAAATTACCTGTAGACTGGTATTCAAATAGAAGAGCGTGGATGACAACCAGTGTCATATCTGATTGGCTTGTAACTTTTGATAAGAAGTTGGGGAGAGAAAAAAGGCATATTGTTATTTTTATGGACAACGCGCCCTCCCATCCCAAAGACTTTCACTTGAAAAATATAGAAATAGTCTTCTTGCCAGCAAACACAACATCGAAATGCCAACCTATGGATGCTGGGATAATTCAAGCATTTAAAATTCAATACAGACAACTAGTTATGAAGCATTTAATCAATAAAATGGAAGAAACTAAAACAAGTAGCGAATTGTCCAAAACAATTGATGTGTTAGATGCAATCAGCTGGGTTAAGCACGCATGGAAGGAAGTTAAAAAAGAAACAATAGTAAGTTGCTTTAATCGCGTTGGATTCAAAAAAGGATCTGCCACAGAGGAAATTGACAACGAAGTTGATTGTGACAATGATGGATCCGATTTGCAGTCGTTAATGCAACAAGCAGGGTTCACAAATGTGACCGCTGAAGACTATGCTCCCATCGACGACCAAGTTTTCACTGAAGAAAGCGAAACAGAAATTGCAAGCATAGTGCGCGAAATTAACGAAGATCATACAGTTGAGGATGACGATGAAGATGAACTGTCCGTAAAAGAAGACGTTAAAACAATTAAAAATGTTAACGAAGCTTTAAGCGTATTAGATGGACTCAGGGAATTTTCAATTAAACACAACGATCCTAAAGGACTAGACTTGGTACAAGAACTTAAGATACATTTCGAAAATGAAAGACTTTCATCGATCAAAACATATCAACAGATATCAATCGAACAATTTTTTAAAAGTACAAATTAGGTATGTAATTTTTATGCGAACCTGTTATTTAAATCTCTTTGAGTGTGCAAAACTGTAATATTTGAATTTAACCTGATAAAATAATTGTTTATTATGTATATGTTGGTAAAAACTAGTAAATTAAAAAAAATCTATGCATATGAAAGAGTAGAATTCACACATATTTCATTTAAGATTTCAAAAATCATAAACAAATAACTAAAGTTAATTAAATTAAAAAAACCTCTGTAAAGCGGACACCCCTCTCTTACGGACAAAAAAGTTTGTCCCGTTAGTGTCCGTAATAGAGGGGTTTCACTGTATTTCACTCTTCATTTAAAAAATCTTAGGATTCCCTTCAGGCTCGGTTCTTGGCCAACAGGTGTCCCTTCCACCTCCCTGTGCATGCCCCTGCTTTGCTTTCTATTGACAAGTGTGTTCGTAACATTGTTGCCAATTCTCAATGGTGTGCTAAATGTATTTTGGCTATTTTGAATGCATTCTTAAGTTTCAATGGGAGGAAATATGCCTCCAGCTCGGCTGTTGATTATTCCAGAATCCAGAGTGACAAATCCATAACGAAGACGAAACTTATCAGGAGGGGCAACTTGTTAGGAAAAATTATTATTTTAGCAGGGTGGTGGAACCTTGGAACAGTTTACCGGAAGAGGTGGTAATGAGCAAGGGAGTAGATAGTTTTAAGAGGGCCATTGATCTTCACTGGGGATTGTAAATTGACTAGGACCAGTCTAGCTGGGCCCAGAGCCTGTTGCTGGTCGTCACATTTGTTATTTGTATTTAAACTTTGTCTTTGTCGAAAAACTTTGGATGCCATCTGTTGGTATATTGCATGTAGTTCTGCCTTAGCCCTAGCTTAAGGATGGTAACTTGCTGCTTAAGGGTGTACTCTCTTGATCTAGATCATATTACGGAGTGGGCTGATAAATGGGGTATGGCTGTTAATGTTGGGAAATGTCAAGTGCTACATTTAGGGCATGGAAATAAGTGTACAAGTAATTATTTGCAAGGTTCAATCATTAGTCAGGCAGACAAAGTTACTGATCTGGGAGTCCTAATAAGTCAGGATTTAAAGTTTAGCCAACAGTGCAGCATTGCTAGCAACAAAGCCAATAAGATGCTTGGGTTTATCAATAGATCTATTTCAAATAAATCTAAAGAAGTTCTTCTGCCCTTATATAGAAGTTTGGTAAGACCCCATTTGGAGTATGCTGTTCAGTTTTGGTCTCCTTATCTTAAGAAAGACATTAATGTATTGGAAAGGATTCAAAGGCGGGCTACAAGGCTAATAAGTGGACTTTCCCACTTAGATTATGATTCCAGGCTTAGAAGGCTAAAAATGTACAGTCTTGAGCAAAGAAGAGACCGAGGGGACATGATTCAGCTGTTTAAATTTATTAAAATGAAAGATGTTACGGGGCTAAAGTTTAGCACTGAAAACAGGACAAGGGGTCATTGTTTTAAGCTATTTAAATCTCAGGCTAACATGGATATTAGGAAAAATTATTATTTTTGCAGGGTAGTGGAACCTTGGAACAGCTTACCGGAAGAGGTGGTAATGAGCAAAAGAGTAGACAGTTTTAAGAGGGCCATTGATCTTCACTGGGGATTGTAAATTGACTAGGACCAGTCTAGCTGGGCCCAGAGCCTGTTGCTGGTCGCCACTTTTGTATTTGTATTTATGAAAGCCTACAAAAAAACAAATTTCTTGTAATGCTGCCCCTAGGTAGGCCAAATGGTCCTATATCTTTTTACTATCCTATATATAACTTTTTGATTTTAAATCTTTGTTTTCTTGAACTGTCAGGTGAACAGAGTCCTATAAATATAAAATGCACATGAAATAGTTTTTATTTAATTACTTAATAATGTTTATTAACCTTTTATTTACTTTTGTCGTTTGGTTTATCTTATGCGCTTTTGACTTTGTTTAAATTGATTATTATATTTCAGTTTAAATTTTATTGATCTATGCAGGCCCGTCTTATTAAATTTTTTCAGGGGGGGGGAGGGGGGGCAAAGGAAAAAAAATCAATGCATGTTACTTCAAAAAGCAAAAACCGTGCCCACATCACATATCTGCAAATTCATCGATTGCTTAAAGCTAGGGGGGAGGGGGGTCAAGTGCCCCCCCATGACTTGGCAGGGATGATTTTCTATGTCCTAGCAGTTAATGATATCACTTTCTGAGAAAAGAAAATTTATTTTGGAAAAATTAAACATTTCTTTCACAGAACAATAAAGATGATCCAAATAATATGAATTGAAAAAATTAGTTTTTAACCCCAAAAATTAGAATAAAATAAAACTTAAATGATATGAGAAGATTCACATTAATTAAAAAATGTTAATTTTAATATTAAAAATGACTTTGTATTAAAATTTAATTTTAATTAACATACTTCAATTGTTGTTTGAAGTAATTTAATTGAAAAAGAAGACAGACTATCTGTGGTGTTCTTCCAGTGGGAGATCACTGCAACTCCCAAGATTTTCTTATTTGGCGAGTTTTGTCTAACGATCCAGAAAATTTGGAAACACAGCAAAAGTTCAATGTTGCACTTTTTAAAAAAGGCTTTTTTTTTCTTTTTTTAATGCGTTAATGTTTCTTTTAATTAGATGTAGGTATGTATGCATGCTTGCCCCCGTTTAATTTTATTTATTGTTATTATTATTGGGTAAAATTAAGAGTATCATTCAGTAATTTGAGACCTTCGCCTTCCCAAAAATTTAGGTTCAGGGCTGCAGGATATAAAACGACTATATAACTGATAATTGCCCCCTGATAATTTGCTCTTTTGTTTATTTCCCGTTTCCTTAAGTGAAAGTTTTTTAAGGCAATGTTTTTGCTATTCAAAAAAATATTATTGATTATCTTTCAAATGCATTTGCGTTTGAAAAATTTTCTGTGAAACATTTTAAATATCTTTAAATGTTTATTTGCAGCTCTTTTTATGAAGGTGGCTCGACAAATTTTGGTGATACTTCAAGATTTGCTCCTAATATACAATTCTCAAGTTTTGGAAAACAAATCCTAATGGAAAAGAATGTTGTTAGTGTAATTGATTCTGAGGTAACCTTTTAATTTGTTATCAAGCGCACTACAGTCAACTCTCAATAACTCTCAAAGCCTTATAACTTGAATATTCCTTTATCTTGAAGTTTTCATTGGGTTCCAAATTCTTGCAAGGGCTGTTAGAACTTTCCATGACTTCAAGATTTTAGCCAGTCCCGTGGAACCTAAGGCCTACGGCTAAGAGGTGGGGTGTGTGCGGAGAAAAGTCCCTTGGGACTACAAGTTATCAATAATTGACTGTATAATGTAACTACAGGCTGTTTTAATCAGAATGTTGTATAATTTCAGTGTTGCCCCCCTTGTGGGGGGGGGGGGCCTTGGCACAGACTGCACCATTGAAATTTTAAGTAGGGGGTTTTTAAGTGGTATTTTCCCTTTTTGGGGGGCTTTTGGTTTTGGGGGATCTTTGCTGTAGGTATGGGGAGGCCCTTGCTCTTAGGGGGGGGGGGGGGTCCCTGCATAATTTTTTGGTACTCTCCTGTTATTACGGCATCACTGGCTCATTGGCAGCTAACTCACAAACAAATTTTGCAAGCAGGACCTAAAACTACAAATTTTCTCAAACAACCAAACTGAATGGCACTAGTTTGCAATGATCACAGTTGGCTGTACAGAAACAAGACATAAAAGAACCTATTTTTCATTGATGTATATTATCAGTTGAACCAGGGTTGCCAAAAGGGGGTGGGTGGAAGTTTATGGAAAATGGGTTCTTATTTTGTTTTGTGATTAACTAATTCCAATATGTTTATCCTTCACTTTGTTCTTAAATGCATTTCTCCATTTGATACATTGCTTTCATACATAGTTTTTCCCGCTGGTAAATTTATTGCTAATTTATTCAGAGTGGTTTCATTTTTGGACTTTTTGCATTGTTTATGGGTTTTCTTGGAAAATTTATTACTTAACGGGTTTTTTCCTGATGGAATTATATAATAAATTTTGCCTCCATGTGTCATTTTATCTTTTTTGTTTTGTTTAATTTCTAGTTTTTGATATTTATACTATCTCCTGTTCCACGGTGTTGCTTTTCTCGGATGACTTTTCATCCAGAAGCTCACATTTCTTTGCATTGAAAAAGGTGTTCCTTGTAACACTGATACACGTGTCTGCAATATTTTGCAATATTTGTGCTTTCTGACGTTGGATTACTGATTTTTTGAATTTTCAGCACAAAGGTATTTATTCGTAATTTATTCGTCATTATTCAGTACTTTATCTCAACTTTTGGTTGATAGCGAATTTTAAATTTGATACTGTTTTGTTTCTCATGTGATTCTTCGAGGCTTTTCTCAAGTCAAATAATAATGTTTCTGTCTTTTGCTTTCATTTTTTCAAAACTAGAAACGAAGTTTTTAAGAACATCATCATAGGCGGACTACCCTTTTGAATTTAGAAGAGTGCAGTTTCCTGTAAAAGTTTGCTTTGCAATAACCGTTAAAAAGTCACAAGAACAGACATTAAAAGTAGCAGGGATCAATTTAAAAGACTTTTCTCACACGGCCAATTTTATGTAGCTTGCTCCAAAGTCTGTTCATCAAGCAGCTTAATAATTTTAGCACCAGAAAAAAAAAAAAAAAACCTGAAAATGTGTTATGCAAAGAAGTTCTTGCTTAAACATAGGTATAACAATAAAATGTAGATGGTCTGTGTTTGCAAAGATAATCAATACTTTAAAAGGATCGTTAATAACAGTTAAGTACAAGGGCATATACATAAGGAATCCAGGGGCCCTGGGATCCTTCCAAAATTAGAAAAAAAAAAAATAGGTAATTAGTAATTATTACAGGGGATTTTCGAAACTAGGTGCCCAAACACTGTTAACCCTTGCTAATTCTATTACCCGAGCAATGCCGGGTACGGGAATGCTAGTTAGTTATATAAGAATAACTACACTCTAAAACAAAAAAAAAGTTGCACCAGGAAGGTGTGGACCGATGTGAATGAAATTTGGAGGGATGGTTCTTCTGCCTAAGATATGCAAATGATTAAACTTCCAGGTTAGGGTTGCGCATGCAACGCGCGCAGGGTGGCCCTAAGCACAGCGCAAGACCAGCTATATAAGGGCGTCCAGTAGAGCAGCAATTTTAATTTAACTCAATCTGATTTGTTAGTTACGTCGTTTAACATTGGATAATGCCTCGAAATAAAGTTCGCAAGCAATTTACGCAACCAGGAGTGTTCGAAAGGGGTCGCATAATTGGCCTCCGAGAAGCTGGATGGTCATTTCGACGGATAGCACAGCACGTTGGTTACACTGATGTTACTGTTGCACGCATTTGGCGGCAGTGGACTCAACAAGGCACATATCAGCGTCAACCAGGCTCAGGGAGGCCGAGACAAACCGTACCAAGGGAGGACCGGAGGCTTGTAAGGCAAGCTCGTAACGATCCAACCAGCACAGTTGCAGACATCCAGCGGGCTGTGGGACCTTCCATCAATCAGCCAATAAGTGGTCGCACCATTTGCCGACGGCTGCACGACGTGGGACTGCGCTCACGTAGACCGTTACGACGACTGCCATTAACAGCATTACATCGTCGGAAAAGATTGGAATGATGCCGTACAAGACGGACATGGAGCGTCGAATGGTATCGCGTAGTCTTCACTGACGAGTCCCGCTTCTTGGTGGAGACGACAATAGAATCCGCGTGTGGAGGCAACGTGGTCAGCGCCAAGATTTACGGTTTATTGTACAGCGTCATACGTCCACGAGATCTGGTGTCATGGTGTGGGGCGCAATTGCATATGATGCAAAATCACCTCTAGTGTTCATTAACGGTGCTTTGACCGGCCAACGTTACGTTCAAGAGAACCTGCAGCCAGTTGCTTTGCCATTCCTGAGCACCCGTGTTCGGCCGCTATTCCAACAAGACAACGCTCGACCCCATATTGCTGCCGTCTCTAGAGCTTGTCTTCAAGGCCTAGACAGCATGGAGTGGCCGGCATATTCATCAGACCTGTGCCCAATCGAGAATGTGTGGGATGCCATGGGACGAGATGTCAACACTCCGCCCGTACCTCGAAATCTGCCGGAACTCCGAAACAAAGTTAAAGCAGCATGGGATAGACTACCACAGGACTTCATTAAGAACCTGTACGATTCGTTACCAAGACGATTAGCATGTTGTATTCGGAATAATGGCGGCCATACCCCATACTGAATGTTACCCATTTTGTGTATGTTGTTCAATAAATTTTGCTTATATCGTTCTCATTTTCTAATCATTTACTCTTCCATATACACTAAACATACCTTCCAAATGTCATTGTATTCTAAGACTTCCTTCAAGGACGTAGCCAAGGGGTGGGTCCATGGGGTCCGGACCCCCCCCTTCCCGAAAGACCCCTCTCCTTTTTTCTCAGTTGTTGCATCTCGCATCCACAAAATTTTTCCGAAAGATAATGATTTTATAAAACGCAGCATTCTCTCCCCTTAAATATTCCCAGTAATCGGCAATTTTCTCAGCGTTTGAGTCAATTCAGAACACGAGAACCTCGTGCAAGAACTGCAGGTTCCCAATTTTCGTCTGCTTTTTGCTGTGTCACCTACTCCGTCCGAAACGTGGAAATGCCCCTTTTGACTTTCAAACCAGCTGGGTCCTGTGACCTTGAAATTCACCCCCTCTCCTTGGTCCATCAAATTGCCATTGGCAAAGTAAAAACAAGCACTTATTGCCACTTCCGCTGTATCCCACAGGCACATTGGCATGGTTTTCTTTATTTCTTTCTCTTTTCTTTTTGGATTTCCGTGGATTTCGTAGACGCATGTTCTGTACGAAAGACAGTCAGAGTGAGGTGCGTTCCTGGTGAATCAGTAATTGAATTCCGATTCTTTTCTGTTTTAACACGCAGATTTATTTACTTCATACTTGTAGGAAAAATATCTTGAACAAAATTGTATGCAAAAGAAAATTAAGTTTACCCAAACTAGGTAAGTGGCAGTGCTCCCTTTTAAAGTTTCCTTGATAATACGAGCAATTTTACGTGTTAATGTGTTTTTCCATTTAAAAACTCATTTTAGATTCTAAGCCAGCAGCGAAAGAAGAAATTCTACACATTTCGTGTGTTTGAGGATGAGAAAAATAATTATTGATTTTTTTTTTCATTTTAACTCTATATTTTTGGCATGGTTCATTTCAGATTCATTTTACATTTTGATAAAAATTTTATTTGAACTTTTAGATTACTTTTAACATCTCTCTCCTTTCCGAGTAACAAATTACGTAGATTTTTTACTGATGTTTTCCCACCAATATTTAAGCATGATCATAGAACATATTAAATGCCCCAAAAAAAATTCGTGTTTGAAGGTAAAATAAATGAATAAATAAAACTTGAAGTTGATGTAACAAACTTTTTACGGTATCAAAATCTTATAGAAAAATTAAATTGAAAATTACTTGAGTATTTTAGTGATCCGTTTATGAAATTACAAGTTCGGCCATATTAACGCATGTAATAAGTAATTTATTAGAAATTATTACTTTTAAATCTTACTGAATTGTCTGAATTCTATGATCCCAAAAGAAAAACAGTTAGTTTTTAATTGACGAAAAAAAAATCTTATTCGATGTTACATCGAATAAGAACATCATGATGATGTTGTTCCATAAAACATATTTGTATTTGCATCATTGGAATACATTTTCTGACTGTTATTCACTGGCTTTGTACTAAGGAGTTATTTAATTAGCATCTATGCATCCATCTTTAGTAAATTGTGAAGGTAGCATTAAACGTAACAAAAAAACAGGCATGTGCATTTAACTATAAATTACTAGGTGAAAATTACCGCTATTTACTGTGTTACAAGCAAAGAAACAAAAAAGCTGAATACGAGGTAAACGTTTTGGAGCTTTTCTTTTATATATTGCCTTTTTTTAAAAAACTTATTTTCTTCAAGCTAAAGATATTTACTATTTCTTGCAATAGAGTGTTTTGCTAACATCGTATTGAAGAAAAAAAAATCATTACCTGCGTCGTAAAATATGATATGTATTGTTGCTAAAATTAACAACATGTTGTTAAAATAAACTTACACAGATGCTTAATTTAATTCATTAGGTATACATTCCATTAATCGGCATGTAAAAGATCCCTTAGGTCGTTTGACTGTGAATACTCTTGACAAAATTAAATTCCTTTTGCAGTTTCACATCGAAGAGAGCTCAGGTGTCTCCATCTGGTGGAAACCGGGCATCAAATTTTCCTGTGACATTCACATCCGCGCCTTAATGGTGGCATATGATTGACTCGATGCCGTATCGTTGGTTCTCACTTGTTCCGCAAAAGGCTAAAACCTCTAATACAGCTCCGTTAGAAAGAAAAAAATAATGATAAAAAACGGCAATACGCCTTTTCCGATATTTAAAATTTTTTCGAACAGTTTTCACCCTTTGAGGAATAGCGACTTCACTTGAGAACACCATTTATTTCTTGCTTCTCTTTTTTTTTCAGCTAACTGAAATCACTGTGTCAGTTGGCTGAAGAAAGAAAAAAAATATATATATATATATATAAAAATGGTTGCAACAAAGGAAGCCTCCGTCCCTCAAAGAGTTAATAGTTTGTTCAAGGTTTTAATTGATGATTAGGAATGATAATTAGAAAACGGATAAGATTGGAAATATCATTCTATTTCGTGTTATCAAAATATATTATAAATGTAAATAAATAAAAACTAATTCAAGTTTTTTAAATGAAACCTTGTTAATATTTTCGTTGAGAGAGTTGTGGGATTTTGCCTGAAATGTTGTTCAAATCGGACAAGGTTACGTTATGTAACATTCATATAGTTATACATTCGACTCTATAGATATAGATTTATTTATCCTCTTATAAATAATGCCGATGATCGAGTAACCCGCGTGTTTCAACAATGAATTCGCACCACGGCATGATATGTAATTCGATAATATGTTTTGGTAATGTTTAACATGCAAGGAAAGACTTTATTGTGACAAGGCTGAACTCGATCCGGTAACTAGAACAGTTTTACTGGTAAGACTGTGTCATATCAGAGGAATGAAGAAACGAAAACAATGAACGCTATCTACTGGTGTTTAGGGTTAATCCACTGGTGTTAGAGTTAAAATTTCAACTATCAAAATATCACCAAACAATTGGCAATTGCTTCGTTCAAATGAAGAAGAGTTGAAGCAATTTTCACCCGTCATGCCTTGACGGGTGACTTTCTAGTTTTCAAATAAAATGGCATAAGTACAAATGTACATATTTTGTTAAAATATATTACAAAGCTTTAATATTTTATTAAATTATCGCATGCATTTTCCAAGTAATTTCTAGAACAGTTTTCGTTTTCCGTTTTTCTTTTATTGTGCCCTTTTTATTAATAGAAAATATATCACTTATTTTCAGGAGGACAGAGGTTCACCCATATTTGGAAACTTTGTATGTGATAACTTTCAGTTTAACGTTAATTTAGAAACAGACAATAATTAATTTATTACTTAACATAAACTTTTTTGTTAACTAATTTTAACTAATGACTCTATTAATTTCAATTATTTAATTAATTTTAGTTAATTATCATATTTAATGATCAGTTTTAATTGGATTTATCTTAGTCTTGTGTATTTATCAGCTACTAATTCTGCTTTAGCATGCCTCCTCTTTTGAAGTTCGTGCAACCTTGGACCCCCCCCTTAACAAAGTTCTAGCTACGTGCCTGCTTCCTTCATGGTGCAACTTTTTTTTTGTCTTAGAGTGTACATTACTTCTATTCTTTCATTATTATTTGTTATTCTTTCAACAATTATTATACTGTTTGAAAATCTGGTTCAAAATAATTTCAATTACTTTTTAGTTCTTTCATAAATACACATATGTTTTTAAGAGTGATTTTAATAGTTTCTTAAAATTCTTATGCTAAGTGGTTTCTGGAAGTAAAGTATTTTTTAAAAAATTTGCTATAATCTTTCCATGTAGAAAAATTTAATATACTGTTTTGTAGGGGTTTTTTTCCAAAAAAAAATCGACTTGATATGTTTTTTTAATTTTTTTTAACCATTTTATTTAAAAAGTAGTATTTTTTAAAAATATATCTTTAGTTCACCAACTTTACACAACTTATAACATTTAAAATACTGCATTTTATACAAACATGCAATGGATTTCAAGTAGAGCAAAGAAAGGAAACCATCATTGGTAACGCAAATCAGGGAAATTTGGTGAACTTAATCAGGGAAATCAGGGAAAAGTCGGGGAACTTTTTTTTTGACAGTTCCTGTCGCCGCACAGCATCACCTTTCCAGTCAAAAAACTATCTCTAAACAATGTTTGCCAAGTTGTATTTCATTCTTTTTTTTTTCTTTTATTTATTTATTTTTTCTTTCCTTTTTGTTCTTTTGTAAAATTGTCTGCAGGCCATTGAAAAATCTGCGACGCACGTCTCGCGTCTCCCAGTTTCTGCTACCGGGACCTTAGGGGATATGGACATCCCTTATTTAACAGATTGATTATACAGAGCAAAACCTTTTATCCAGGATCCAGAATACTGTGAAACCAAAAAAAAAAAAAAAAAAACGGAAATGTTTTGCTGGATTTTCCCGCCATTTTTAAAATTTTGCAATTGTGACAATTTTTGAAAAAGTGAGCAAAAGTGAGTTTTTGGAAACACTTAAAAGAATATGATCGATTTCTTTATAAATAGTGCATTACTCGCAACAAGGGCACCAAGAGGGGCTTGAGCGCCCCTTAGAAATTAGAACTTTCTCCCGTTTTATCATTTTAAAAATGTAAAAACATTTCTTTTTTAATCATTAATGAATAAGTTATTAACATTTTCAAATTTTAATGACTCTAATCTGTCCTGAAATCGGTTTCCATGGTGAAAATATACAGCTAAACCATGGGGAAAGTATCTGACCCTCCCCCCCTCTAACAATTTTGCATGTGGGCGCCTTTGATTCGTGAATAACTCGGTGGAATGTAGTACAGAAACAAACTTTAAAGTTGAAGAGTTATCTGATACATAAGGGCAAAATTTCCTAAATATTTTCCCGAACAAAACTTAAAAAGGGCCCTCAAAATCAAACTTTTTCCCTATTTTATTCGCACTTATAACTTACACATTTTAATGTTTTTTTTTATTGAATGGCTACTGTTGTGATTAAAGAATTTTTTTTAGAATTAAGAATTAGTTATTGTGAACATGCAAAATTTTAAGGATTTTAAATGGTTCTTTTCATTTAATATGTAATTTTTTTTTTTTTTTTGTGATATTTATAAGCATTTCTGTTCAGTTACATTCATATTTTAAGATACTTTACTATATAGAGTAGCAATTTGTGTTTTATACACAATTGGCAAAGTTTTTTAGTGATCCAGAAAACCGGGAAATTTCAGATATCCGGGACAGGTGATGAACCTAAACATCGCGGATAATTCTTTCTCTACTGTAGCTCAATATTTGGAACCACCAATAAACTTCTAATATCAAGTTTGAAATTTATTCTAAAAATTCACATATGTTTAATTACAGAGGGTTTTTTGCTTGTTGATTTGGCTGTATATTATTATTTCATAACTGAGCCTGAAGTTGCTTTGTTTCCAATAATCAATTGCAAATCTGAAATTAGTGGAGAACAAATTTGAAAGTTTATCCATGTATCCAAACAAGCTCCAGGAAGAACTGCCATGATAAATCTCAGCCATGTCCAACCACCTTCAGGCATTTTCAAAAGATGAGGTCCAATTATGGGAGTCTTAAAACACTGAACAGAAAGACGGTGGTCGTAACTCACTGTGCTGAATAACACATTTTATACAGGAAAGAACTGCAGTATGAGAACCCAATTTCAGAAGACCCAAAACTTTTTCCTTCAAGTTAAATAAAAAAATCCGTTTTTTATATATTATTGATTTTAATTTTGTTCAAATTTGGTTAAACCAATTACAATTACTTGTTAAAAACTTTGCTCAAAGATTAGCAAAATGTGAATTTGTGCTTTTCTGACGTTGTTATTTCTTACTTTACTGTCTGAAAATGTGCCTAAAAGTGATTGGGACAGTATGCCAAAAACGTGACACCAAGGCATTTATTGAAAAAGATTATTGCAGAGGTTTGACACTATTCTCAAATGCCAAATTCTGCTCTTCAGATTTTTCTTGAGTTTTAAGATTCAATCATATGTTCACTAATAGTGCTGAAAAGTTAGTCTTTTTGCTCATCCTTTTAGGTATTCAGATAGCACATTAATGATGCCAAGAAGTAATTTTACTGCATTTCCTCCAATGTTGTATGATACGTTAATAAGCTCTATGTAACAGGTACTATTTTACACTTCACAGGTGCAACTTTATGATGCAGTTGTTTCGCCTACTACAAGAGATGTTATTACTGGTTATAACTGCTTTTTGCTCATGTAAGTTTTTTTTTTTTTTCGTTTGTATCCTGGTGTTGTTGTTGTCTTGTTCCAGGCAGGCTATCAATTTGAGATGCTTTGCTTCACTTTTTCAACTGTACCATGATTTGGTGTGAAGTCGAACTTCCACACTATACACATGCCATAAAGACCTGTTTATGGGGTAGACAACCATTCACAGCACAACATATTCACACAAAGAAAGGACAAGAGAGCGAAAGTACATCTATGCCCGAGCCATGATTCAAACCTGGGACCTCCCCATCGCAGTCGTCATCCTCTGACCACTAGACAAGACGGGCGGCTATCCTGGTTTTAAAAATGGGAAAAGAAAATAACTGAAACTTTAGAATCTTGTTTATTTGTATAAAATTTGTAGCCTGTTTCAAAACTTTGTTCACCTAGATACTTTTAAATAAGTTTTGATAGAAAGAACATGATTGTAAGTTTACTAAAGATTTTATTTTTTTATATGTTTATGATAAACCGTTTGCGTCACCATGCTTCATTCAAATTATACATGTTTTTGAAACATCAGAAACATACTTTGCAAAAAAATGGTATGAAAAATTAATTTATGTTTCAATGTTTTGTAAACAGTTTTAGATCTTATTTTCCACACAAACCAAAACTTCTATATTTTATCGCTATTTTGCATATTGCAGAGTTATTCTTTATCAAGTAAAGTGAAAAGAATGAAACATTAAAGTTTCCTACACACAAAAAAAAAAAAAAAAAAACACATACCTTGCATTTTTTTAGCAAGCAGCTAACACTGGAATCAGAAGTGTTTTTTTTTTTCTTAATTTAACATCATTTTAGCAAGCATGAAAAGTCTAATATTTTTTTTCTCATTTTTATTCCCACCGTTTTTTGTTTCTTTCATGTCGAAGTGGCATGTAAGTTGTACAGTTATAGGCAGTAATGTTCCCATAGGGTCCATATACGCTGTATACTCTCAAACTTTTTTTAGGCATATAGAGGTTGCATACACATATTGTACATACAGGGCTGCCGAGAGGGGAGGGCAGCAGGTGCAAAATCCTCGGGGCCCGGCCCAAAAGGGGGCCTGGGCACCTCTTCAAAAAGGAAAAAAAAAATTCAATGTATATGCTGCTAACTGAACTTCTTTTCTGTGTTGAAAAGCAAAAACATCTCTCATTTAGCATTCTAGCCCATTATTCAAAATTTGCATGTTCTTAGCATCAAGTGCTTGTGAACCAGTTCCTTAGGGCAGGTTTATCTTGCAGAGACGTTTCTATTGGGAAGGAAGAGGAACAGTTGACAATATGATAAACAGTGCGGGCCTTCCTCCTTTCCATAGTTGTACCCCTTAGTTGTACCCCTACGGGGAACAACTATCGGCCACCTCATTTTAACCTACAAAAAAGATTGAAAACTTGATATGGCCCATTGTTGTCTGAGACTAGAAGTTGTCTTCTGCTTGAAACTGTATACATACTTTTTTTAGTCTTTATTGATCATTTACCCTTTTTTTTTTCAACTTTTTAAGACTTAATCATCACTTGTTGTCTCAAATGATTAATGAAGTTCAACATGGTAAATGTAGGTAACATTCTTTATTATCTGCCTAAGTTTTGGCATAGAAACATTTGAAAACTAGAAACATCTCACCAACTAAAGGCTAAGTACCTATACTTAGGTCTCAAAAAATATGTAGGTCTGACAAATTTTAAACAAGATCAAAAAAAAAAAAGGAAAGAAAAATTTTTTGAAAACTGAAATGCAAAATCACATTTCTTATTCCAAATCTCATTAAAATAAATAATTTTAAAAATGATCTCAGTTTGTATTTGGTCCAGATTTCAGTCAGCACCTTCTTCAAAAACTCCTATGAGTATGGGTGATAGGGCGACACCCAAGCTTTCTTCAGTCTTTTACTGCCATTATTTACAATAAATAACAAAAAATATGACAAAAGCATCCCTACAGAGAATAGAAAGAAGCTTCAAGCCACTAAAAACCGTGAAAAATAGGTGGCCCATTGTTGTACTCCAACATTCCCATTTTCGATGAATGTTGAGAGCTTGTGAACTCTACGAAGCATTTTAAGTCAACAAGTGGCTTAATTCAGTATTGACAAAATAGTAAAGCAAATCTGAACTTACCAGAAAAGTAGTAAGATTTTTTTGAAACCTGTCACTCTTAGAAAAATTGAAATACTGTTTTTTCCCCTTGATTTGTACAGAGGAAATGAATATGTTCAAGCTCGAGGGGGGGTGGGTAGTGGTGCCGCCCCTCACATGGATGCACCACTAATTTCATAAGTTTCTTTTGTATACAAGTTTTCTTAAAGTTTGAAGTTTCTTGAAAAACTGCCCGTTATGAGCCCAAATCTTGTTTAGGTTTTTGTTTTTGGAAATGAATGCATCTTAATGCATATATTGTGTTCGAAATTTTTTTAAGGAATAGCAGATCAGCAAACATGAAGATATGCTGGATGGAAAACAGATTGACCGATCCACCTAACACTAAATGTAATCTATATATATAAAAATGGACTTTGGTAAATTTGTTCCCTAAGATCTCAGAAACTACCCGGCAGATTTGGCTGAAACTTTCACCGTTTGCTCTTTTTGGTACTGGGGAGGTTTGTAGACCAGTTCGATAAAAATCCGATTGATAGTTCCTTTTTTATTCTAATTTGTCCAAATTTTCGCATAAATGCCCCAATATGATGATTAAAAAATACGTGCACATATTAAAATTATGTGTCCATCGAAAGCGTTTGTTTTTCTGCTGAAGATGGCATCTGTTAGAAAGTTCTAAGTTGTATGAAAAACGAGTTATGGCCTTTTTTTGTTCCATGTTCGAAGGCTTTCCTCAATACAATTCATTTTTTAGTGTATCATCTCAACTCCCAGTTGAAAGCTAGAATTGTTGAATATTTTTGTGTTTTGTCTGACTGTGTTTGAGGCTTTTCTCAAGTCAAATCGTAGAGTAACGTTTTTCCCCCAAGATTGGCTAATAATAACTAGATTTGGCTGATTATTTTTCATTTAAACGGAACTTCAATTGCAATTACTGGGTTTTTTTTAATAATTATTTGTGCTGATTGGACACTTAATCATTATCCAATCTAACAGCAGAAACCTCGTCAAAATTTATGTAGAAAGATTTCAATAGCGGATGCATTTGGCAGTTTTTTCAAGTGTCGCGGTTTTTGAAGCCAAAGACTATGTAATAATGTTTGTCAGCTTTCAGAATGTAAACAAAATATCGCCAATCAAAGAATCTTTAAAAACTTTTTTTACTGTAAAATAATTCAGCAACTAAATTACGCAAATCGATAAACAGCACAAAAACTTCCATTAATGTGACTTTGTGCACAAATTCAAACCAACGCCAAATTTTACTACTTATTTTGAAAACATTACGGATGAAATTGTTTAGCGCCATTTTATGGTGACCAAAAGTATTTTAGCATATGGCGACAATATCTCTTTAAGAAAAATTAGTAAAATACCGTTTTACAAAGTAAGGAGGGGGAGCATTATCCAAGGTATCCCAAAACAATTTCCGCAAATTCGGTAATATTTTAAATCGCACCAAGAACCTACAATAATTGAAATTTTCCAAAATAACTAAAACAAGTTTAAGGGGATCATGGGTGCGAGGCTACATTTTTTTAAGCAGTTCGTACTTCAATAGACATACAGAGAAGGTAAGACTCAATGTAAACAAAAAAAAAAGTATTAACTGATAAATCTTTTTAAACATGTGAAGTTTAATTTCATATTTCGGGAATTCTTCACATTTGTTTACGCTTAAATTTCGTGTTTTCATTTCTAAATGAATACTATTTTGCTCTTTTTACTTACTGCTACTTTAGTTTTATGAGTAAGGAAGAAGCTAGATTTTAAATCACGTCAAAAAGGTGTGTTTTAAGTTCTTTCACTTAAAACAGAAAACAAATGCAAGTAACGATTGTTTCTCATAATTATTGCTAACCCAGGCAACGCCGGGTATTTTTGCTAGTTATTTATAAAACGAGTGCGAGGCAATATCTTAAAATTAAGACAAGGGCACCCCGATGGAAAGCTATTGTGAGTCATCGATGTATGTTTGTGGAAATCATATTTATATTACTTTGAAAATTTGAGATGCTTTTGAATAAAAGTTTTGTTCAACAATGATCTGATCAGCAATGAATTTCTAATTGAAGGCTCACCTAAATTTTGGCATGAAATTAGTTAAAAACAATTATAGTTATGTTCTAATTACCTTGGAACATAGGAACAAATTTTATCTGGTGCAGAAAAATTAAAGGTTTTTATAGATATTTTTAAATAATTTTTGCAAGCATTTTTTAATGTATTTTTTTTTAAATTTTTCTTTTTTCACATTGTTTGATTTATGCCAAAATATTGATTAAAATTGGTGGAAACTCACAATTAAAAGAGTTAATTAATTAATTTGATTATAGAATATTGCATTGTCTTCGGGTGTGATGTCGCGTGCCATATTTCAAAAGAATCTGATGAGCTGCAAGATTCCATTACAAGATACATACATACAGGTGAAGCTAATAAAAGCGTGTTAATAAAAACAAACGTTATGTGAGCTGTTTAGTCCTTTCATTAAACAGAAAGCAAACCTTTCATGACTGAAGTTGAATGTGTGCACCGTTTGTGGACATGAGATAAACTTAAGTACCGTTTAGATATAGTGCGAGCAACATACAATGTACACATTGAACTCTAGTTTAATATAAAATGTGTGGTTACATAACTTTATAACCATTTAAATTAAATCTTATTTATTTTCCACTAAATCTTCACAATTTAACTTACTACTTGTTTTAATTTCAAATTCAGATGAATTTTTTTTTTCATTAAATTGAACAAAATTACTGTAAATTAAAAAAATAGAAAAAGAAATAAACAAAAATGTAAATACAGTCCGACCTCCATATATCGAAGTAGCAAATTGCCGGAAAAAAATTCAATATATAGTAATTTCGATATATAGAAACAATCTTATTTTATAGTACAAATCTCCTAAAATACTAAAATTAAAGCTAATTTTTGTGTATGAAACCCAATTTCTAATTTATACGAGCATCGGATTAAAGGAAAAATGATAGTTAAAAAATTAACAGAAATTACATTTTTGCGTCGTGGTACATTTTCATTCTTCGGCAATTAACTTGATTCGCAACATTAGGGGAGTTTCGTTGTGACAATGTAATCGAGAGAAAACTAAAAAATCAATCTACTTAACTTGAATGATTTTAACTGAAGCTAAACAGATTAGGAATGACAATCAGCAGACAAAAGGGAGAACTTGAAACTGATTTTACAGTGTTACTAGTTACAACTTAGATTTGAAATCAACTTGAGGGAATTTAAGAACTCCAGAACGGAACAACAACCTATCTAGGGGTGTGACCCTTTAACCTCATATTTCTTCTGAGTTTTGTAGCAACCTTTAGTGAACATAATATTCTCCCCTAACATTCATTTTTCATGAGACACAGTCTGAAGTGGAAAAAATAATCTACGAATGTCTCGAATTTTTTTTCGATATATATTTTTTCGATGTATAGAAACAATTTTTGTATGTAATGAACATAGAAATGTTCTGGGATTTCGATGTATCGAAAATTTTGATAGGTGGAAGTTCCATTTATGGAGGTTTGATTGTAATACAAAATTTTTCAATTGATGGTGGACGACCGCTGGTCACTCGGACTACTGAATACAAATACAAATGTGACGACCAGCAACAGGCTCTGGGCCCAGCTAGGCTGTTCCTAGTCAATTAATTAGTCCCTAATGAAGATCAATGGCCATCTTAAAGCTATCCACTCCCTTGCTCATTACCGCCTCTTCCAGTAAGCTATTCCCAGTGCCCACGACCCTGCTAAAGTAGTATTTTTTCCTGATTTCCAATTTAGCCTGAGATTTAAATAGCTTAAAACAATGACCCCTTGTCCTGCTTTCCCCGCAAAAATTTAATCCATTTACATCTTTCATTTCGATAAATTTAAATAACTGAATCATGTCCCCTCTGACTCTCCTTTGCTCCAGGCTATACATGTTAAGCCTATTAAGTCTGGTATCATAATCTAAATCTGAGAGTCCCTTTACTAATTTAGTTACCCTTCTTTGAACCCTTTCCAATATAAAAATATCTTTCTTCAGATAAGGCGACCAAAACTGAACAGCATACTCCAAATGAGGTCTTACTAAACTCCTATATAAAGGCAGAAGAACTTTCTTAGATTTGTTTGAAATAGATCTATTGATGAACCCAAGCATTTTGTTGGCTTTGTTACTAGCAGTACTGCACTGTTGACTAAACTTGAAGTCCTGATTTATAAAGACACCCAGATCCATAACATTTTCTGCCTGATTTATGATTGAACCCTGTAAACGATATCTCATATGCTTATTTCCATGACCTAAGTGTAGCACTTGACATTTCCCTACATTAACTGCCATACCCCATTTATCTGCCCACTTAGTAATATGATCTAAATCCTCTTGCAGCTGTTTTACTTGTTCTTCATTTTCGACAATCCCCATAACTTTTACATTGTCAGCAAAACAATTCATGCTTCCAGAAATATTTTCATTGATGTCATTCATAAATATAATAAACAAAAGAGACTCTAAAACTGATCCCTGAGGAACCCCACTTAAAACATCACTCCAATTAGAACGATTTCCTCTCACAACTACTCTTTACTTCCTACCAGTAAGCCAATTTCTAACCCAAAGTAAAGTTTTTCCTCCTATTCCAATGTCAGCTAACTTGCTGAGAAGAGCAACATGCAGTACCTTGTCAAAAGCTTTTTGAAAATCAATATAAACAACATCCACACATTTTTTGTTATCTAAAGCTGAGGTAACCTTGTCGTAGAAATGCAATAAATTATTAGTACAGGATTTACCTTTCCTGAAACCATACTGCAAACTAGTCAACAGACTATTAGTCTCTAAGAACTTCATAATCTTAATTTTGATCAAAGTTTCGAAAATCTTACAAATCACCGAAGTCAAACTTACAGGTCTATAATTCCCAGGAATACCTTTAGATCCCTTCTTGAAGAGTGGTGTTATGTTAGCCAGCTTCCAGTCCTCTGGCACCGTCCCCGAGTTATAAGAAGCATTGAAAATATTCAAAATAACATCCACTAATTCCTCTGCACATTCAACTAAAATTTTTAGATAAATATTATCTGGTCCCGGAACTTTAGTTGCTTTAATCTTATTCAAATGAAATAAAACCTCCTCCCTGGAAAATACAAAATCCTAAAGCTGTATAATAGCTTGTGTCTTGTTAGTCTCAACTGTTGAGATACAGTTATCGTTAAACACACTGGAAAAAAAGTTATTTAGAACATTTGCAATAGCCCTATCATTTTGGATTAAATTTCCATACTCATCAACCAAAGGCCCAATTTGACTGTTTCGAGCTTTCCCAGAATTAGCGTAAGCAAAAAACCTCTTGGGGTTCCCATCAATGTCATCTGCCAGCCTTTGCTCCAATTCCCTTTTCTGAATCCGTACCAAATACTTAAAATTTCGCCTTGCTTTACCATACTGGAGCCTCTCCCCACTCTGACCAGTTTCTTTAAACTTACGAAAAGTGGCTTGCTTATAATTAAGAGCTTCTTTAGTCTCCCTGGAGAACCACATGGGCCAAATTTTGGTACTAACTCCTTTTCTCCTAAATGGAACATAGTCCTCAACCGTTTTAGCAAGTTTATCCTTAAATTCCGTCCACTGCTGATCTACGTCGCTATTTTCTAATCCTGGAGAAAAAACCTCTTTCAAGCTCTGCCTAAGTGCAACAAAATCAGTGTTTCTGAAATTGGGCTCAAACCTAAAATTATCATCTTTGCACACTTCAAATTTAACCCGGAACCTAATGCTGTTATGATCACTATCTCCAATATGCTCCCCTACACACAACCCCTGAACAAAACTACTTATGTCACAAAAAACTAGATCCAAAATCGCCTCCTCTCGAGTTCCCTGAGTTACAACTTGATCTAAGAAACAGTCACCAATTACTTTTAAAAATTCCTCTTCTTTGCCATTACCAGGATAAAAATTATTCCAATCAATACCCGGAAAATTGAAATCCCCCATTATGATAACGGATCCCTTACTGGACATGTCACTAATAATACGGTACATCTGTTCATCTTGTCCCTGGTTTGAATTAGGTGGCCTATAAATGTTTCCAAAGCGTAGCTTTTTGCCCTTATTGCTCATCAACTCCAGCCAAACCATATCAATATCAGTAGGCTTATCATTTATGACCAATTCATTGCAAATAAAATTGTCTCTAACATAAAATAAAAGCCCACCACCTCTTTTACCTACTCTATCCTGTCTGAACAAATTATACCCAGCAATATGCAGACCTGCCAACTCTCCTGTTTCTCATGGGAGACTCCCGTTTTTTACTCCATTCTCCCGGTTGTACGTTTGAGTATCCATTTCTCCCGTTTTTTTATTTTTTCGGGGTTTTTTCTTTTTTTTTTTTAAATTTAACTTAATTTTCTTCCTTAAAATAGTTACTCACAGCCCTAATAGATGGCGTGGCTAGCAGAGCAAACCCGCACTGCTCAGTGAGCTCACGTTCGACGAGCACAACCGGTTAGTTAATCACGTGACAGCTAATGATCACGTGCTCCAATCAACCAATCAACTGCTTAGAATGGTAAGGGATGCATTAACCGGTTGATCATAGATCGCTGCGGTTAGCAACCGGTTACTTACCGATCGACCAGTGAGGTTCGTCGAACGCAAGGCGAGCGGCAAACATCCAATGGGTGCGTTCGGTGTGTCGACCGAAATGCTTCCGGAGATGGTATTTTGGTTTAACTCTACGTTCGCACTTCCACTTCTATCTCACGCATGCGCCGTTGCCGTTTTCGCGGTATCGTTCAGTTTTCAAACGCATGCTAACTACGCCGCATGTTTTCATCTTGATCTACAGCGTGCGTTGTAGTTTAACATTCATCTTTACCGATGTCTGAAAAAAAGAAATATCTACAAACAAAAAGAGCGATTATACGAGTGAATTCTCTTTCATGAAAAAATTAAATAAATACTTGTTATAACAGTGTTTTTTACTTATTATAGCATCGTTTAAAATCTCCCTTTTTCTCCCTTAAAGCTTTGACTGGATCTACCGTTTTTTCTTCAGGGTGGCGACAGATCAGGGAAATCAGGGAGATCAGGGATAAGTCAGGGAACTTGATCACTCAGGGAAAAATCAGGGAAATATCAGGGAATTTTGAAAAAATAACAAAAATTCAGGGAAAATTTATCAAATGAAGGAAAAAATTTTTTTTTGCAAAATGAAGTACTTTGACTCCCTACGAATTTTCTGCCAATTATTTGTTTTAAAAAAGTAAAATTAATGAGGTGTGATTATACAGTGCCACATATTTTTCGCATATTTCTTCATCAAGGTCAAAGTATTCAATCTTAGGATGAGCCTCCCAAGATTGCTTCTGTGTCTGTAAAGTTCTTTATTTTACATAGCTGGAATTTTCCTTCCACGCATTCCATGCTACGTAAAATAAACAACCCTACTGGCAAAGAGGAAGCCATCATTAATGACTTTGCTCCATTGCCTTTACTCATTGTCTTGAAGTAATTAGCATACTGTTATCACAATTTCAAGAAAGAATCTTTGTTTTTTAAATTAATGCTGAAAAAATCTTAAAAGTTTCACGTGGCTTTTTTAATTTAATTGCTAAAATTGAATTTTGACTTAAAATTAATTTTTTATTTATTTTTCGCCATGGTATTATTCATTGCCACTTTAGATTACACGAAGGGGTTTTATTTTAGAATTTAAAACTTTTATTTTAAAACCATATGCATATACGTTTTGAATTTAATAATTGTTTTTGCATTTTAATGTTGTTTGTTACTAAAGTAATCTAAGATTTTTTTTCGACAACTAATGACATCATTTGAAATTGAGTTGTGTACATAAGTAAATATTTTAATTATTTTTAATAGTTAAAATGCTGCATTCATTCATTAAAAATTTAAGTTCTTGATTACAGAATAGCTGAATATGACTTCTTGTTGAAAGATTTCAAATTGTTTTACATGAATATGTCTATTCTGCCGTGTGCAGGTAAAAAGCAGTAACTGCACATTTTTTTTTCTTTGCATTTTTGTCATCTATTGTACGTTATCTTTATTTTACATACCCCCTTATTTGGTTTCTGCTGAAAAAGACGCACGAAAAATTGTCTAATTCCAACATTTTCCCATTGTTAGTACTGAATAATCCACCACACATTTCTTCAAATATCTTGAAAACTAATTTCTGCAGATACACTTTACATTCTGCACAGTGCAGTATTATTTACGTAAGTAAAACTACATTATTTCTATACTTTAACTATCACTTGTTATTCTTGCAACAAATACAAATACAATACAAATGTGACGACCAGCAACAGGCTCTGGGCCCAGCTAGGCTGGTCCTAGTCAATTAATTAGTCCCCAATGAAGATCAATGGCCCTCTTAAAGCTATCCACTCCCTTGCTCATTACCGCCTCTTCCGGTAAGCTATTCCAAGTGCCCACGACCCGGCTAAAGTAATAGTTTTTCCTGATTTCCAAGTTAGCCTGAGATTTAAATAGCTTAAAACAATGACCCCTTGTCCTGCTTTCCCCGCAAAAATTTAATCCATTTACATCTTTCATTTTGATAAATTTAAATAACTGAATCATGTCCCCTCTGACTCTCCTTTGCTCTAGGCTATACATGTTAAGCCTATTAAGTCTGGTATCATAATCTAAATCTGAGAGTCCCCTTACTAATTTAGTTACCCTTCTTTGAACCCTTTCCAATACAAAAATATCTTTCTTCAGATAAGGCGACCAGAACTGCACAGCATACTCCAAATGAGGTCTTACTAAACTCCTATATAAAGGCAGAAGAACTTTCTTAGATTTGTTTGAAATAGATCTATTGATGAACCCAAGCATTTTGTTGGCTTTGTTACTAGCAATACTGCACTGTTGACTAAACTTGAAGTCCTGATTTATAAAGACACCCAGATCCATAACATTTTCTGCCTGATTTATGACTGAACCCTGTAAACGATATCTCATACGCTTATTTCCATGACCTAAGTGTAGCACTTGACATTTCCCTACATTAACTGCCATACCCCATTTATCTGCCCACTTAGTAATATGATTTAAATCCTCTTGCAGCTGTTTTACTTGTTCTTCATTTTCGACAATCCCCATAACTTTTACATCGTCAGCAAAACAATTCATGCTTCCAGAAATATTTTCATTGATGTCATTCATAAATATAATAAACAAAAGAGGCCCTAAAACTGATCCCTGAGGAACCCCACTTAAAACATCACTCCAATTAGAATGATTTCCTCTCACAACTACTCTTTGCTTCCTACCAGTAAGCCAATTTCTTACCCAAAGTAAAGTTTTTCCTCCTATTCCAATGTCAGCTAACTTGCTGAGAAGAGCAACATGCGGTACCTTGTCAAAAGCTTTTTGAAAATCAATATAAACAACATCCACACATTTTTTGTTATCTAAAGCTGAGGTAACCTTGTCGTAGAAATGCAATAAATTAGTAGTACAGGATTTACCTTTCCTGAAACCATACTGCAAACTAGTCAACAGACTAGTTATTCTAATTGGAGTGAGGTCTTAAGCGGGGTTCCTCAAGGTTCAGTGTTAGGGCCTGTTTTGTTCATTGTCTTTATGAACGATATTCACAAAAATATTTCTGGGAACGTGAATTGTTTTGCTGATGATGTCAAAGTTATGGGGACTGTAGAAAATGAAGAACAAGCAAATCAGCTGCAAGAGGATCTAGATCATATTACGGAGTGGGCTGATAAATGGGGTATGGCTGTTAATGTTGGGAAATGTCAAGTGCTACATTTAGGGTATGGAAATAAGTGTACAAGTTATTATTTGCAAGGTTCAGTCATTAGTCAGGCAGACAAAGTTACTGATCTGGGGGTCCTAATAAGTCAGGATTTAAAGTTTAGCCAACAGTGCAGCATTGCTAGTAACAAAGCCAATAAGATACTTGGGTTTATCAATAGATCTATTTCAAATAAATCTAAAGAAGTTCTTCTGCCCTTATATAGAAGTTTGGTAAGACCCCATTTGGAGTATGCTGTTCAGTTTTGGTCTCCTTATCTTAAGAAAGACATTAATGTATTGGAAAGGGTTCAAAGGCGGGCTACAAGGCTAATAAGTGGACTTTCCCACTTAGATTATGATTCCAGGCTTAGAAGGCTAAAAATGTACAGTCTTGAGCAAAGAAGAGACCGAGGGGACATGATTCAGCTGTTTAAATTTATTAAAACGAAAGATGTTACGGGGCTAAAGTTTAGCAGTGAAAACAGGACAAGGGGTCATTGTTTTAAGCTATTTAAATCTCAGGCTAACATGGATATTAGGAAAAATTATTATTTTAGCAGGGTAGTGGAACCTTGGAACAGCTTACCGGAAGAGGTGGTAATGAGCAAAGGAGTAGACAGTTTTAAGAGGGCCATTGATCTTCACTGGGGATTGTAAATTGACTAGGACCAGTCTAGCTGGGCCCAGAGCCTGTTGCTGGTCGTCACTTTTGTATTTGTATTTGTATTTGTATTAGTCTCTACGAACATCATAATCTTAATTTTGATCAAAGTTTCGAAAATCTTACAAATCACCGAAGTCAAACTTACAGGTCTATAATTCCCAGCAATACCTTTAGACCCCTTCTTGAAGAGTGGCGTTATGTTAGCCAGCTTCCAGTCCTCTGGCACCGTCCCCGAGTTATAAGAAGCATTGAAAATATTCAAAATAACATCCACTAATTCCTCTGCGCATTCTACTAAAATTTTTGGATAAATATTATCTGGTCCCGGAGCTTTAGTTGCTTTAATCTTTTTCAAATGAAATAAAACCTCCTCCCTGGAAAATACAAAATCCTCAAGCTGTATAATAGCTTGTGTCTTGTTAGTGTCAACTGTTGAGATACAGTTATCGTTAAACTCACTGGAAAAAAAGTTATTTAGAACATTTGCAATATCCCTATCGTTTTGGATTAAATTTCCATACTCATCAACCAAAGGCCCAATTTGACTGTTTCGAGCTTTCCCAGAATTAGCGTAAGCAAAAAACCTCTTAGGATTCCCATCAATGTCATCTGCCAGCCTTTGCTCCAATTCCCTTTTCTGAATCCGTACCAAATACTTAAAATTTTGCCTTGCCTTACTATACTGGAGTCTCTCCGCACTCTGACCAGTTTCTTTAAACTTACGAAAAGTGGCTTGCTTATAATTAAGAGCTTCTTTAGTCTCCCTGGAGAACCACATGGGCCAAATTTTGGTACTAACACCTTTTCTCCTAAATGGAACATAGTCCCCAACGGTTTTAGCAAGTTTATCCTTAAATTCCGTCCATTGCTGATCTACGTCGCTATTTTCCAACCCTGACGAAAAAACCTCTTTCAAGCTCTGCCTAAGTGCAACAAAATCAGTGTTTCTGAAATTGGGCACAAACCTAAAATTATCATCTTTGCACACTTCAAATTTCAATTCACCCGGAACCTAATGCTGTTATGATCACTATCTCCAATATGCTCCCCTACACTCAACCCCTGAACAAAACTACCTATGTCACAAAAAACTAGATCCAAAATTGCCTCCTCTCGAGTTCCCTGAGTTACAACTTGATCTAAGAAACAGTCACCAATTACTTTTAAAAATTCCTCTTCTTTGCCATTACCAGAATAAAAATTATTCCAATCAATACCCGGAAAATTGAAATCACCTATTATGATAACGGATCCCTTACTGGACATGTCACTAATAATACGGTACATCTGTTCATCTTGTCCCTGGTTTGAATTAGGTGGCCTATAAATGTTTCCAAACCGTAGCTTTTTGCCCTTACTGCTCATCAACTCCAGCCAAACCATATCAATATCAGTAGGCTTATCATTTATGACCAATTCATTGCAAATAAAATTGTCTCTAACATAAAATAAAACCCCACCACCTCTTTTACCTACTCTATCCTGTCTGAACAAATTATACCCAGCAATATGTAATAACTCTGCATCAGATTCGGTAACCCATGTCTCTGTAATTCCAATAACATCCAACTTCTCATCCATAACTATGCTTTTCAATTCATCCATCTTGTTCCTAATACTGCGAGCATTGGTATAGAAAACTTTAAGCATGCCTAAGTTGCTTTTATTTAACACCCTGAAATTTCCTAAATTACAATTGTTAACATTACTACTCTTGTTCATCACTTTATTTCCATTTCTAGCAATACCCAAAAAAATTTCATTCTCTCGATACCTGATGCTTGAACCATGCCCCCCATTCCAACTTAGTTTTTTGACTCCGAAGCCCTTAAAATTAATCCACTAACCATTTTGACCCCTGTAGAGCTCAGATGCAGTCCATCCCTAGCAATCCAATCCCGTTTACAATGACTCCATACATCAATGAACCTGATACTGCGCTTTTCGCAAATTGACTTCAGTAGCAAGTTCATACACCTCGCACGTTGATTTAGCCAGCTCCTATGCACTCCATACCTGGGAAGCAAACCAACCACTTGGACATTCGTCGAAAAGCTGGTTGCTTTATCCAACAGGGATTCCCATTCCCTAGAAAACTCCTCATTTTTACTGTGGCCTACATCATTTGTTCCCACCCACAAAGTAACCATGTCCTCCTTATTCAATACTCCCTTCTTTTCAGCAACCATATTAACGTCTTTTACCCGAGCCCCTGGTAAACAACACCTAGCCACCTTACGCTTTACTCCCCCAACTGTGTTACCCACCTCCCTTACCATAGAGTCCCCCAAAATTACACCCTTAGTTTCCCAATCTAACTCCTCACTTGAAACTTCCCCTTGAATCTCTGGAACATTTATACCCTCTACAACTGGCTTACACCCTAATGCTAACTGGGCTTCCAAAACTAGCATCTTAAGTCTTAAGTCTGAGAGTTCAGCACATTTAGTGCAAATATAATCCTCCTCAAAAACAGACTCATTTTCCCCCTTATACAGGCAGAACATATGACATAAATCACAAGAGATCCACCTGTCCCCCTTCCCACTCTTTACCTCTTTCATAATGCATATAACACCCATTTCTACTCAGTGAATATGTTCCAAAAGGCAAAACAGAAAGATAAAAATGCAAAAAAACACAGAATAAATACTAAAAACAGCAGTAAATAAACAGAGCTGCTACACCCAATAAAGCACACAAGATCAAAAACCAGGAGATCACCACATGTTAGGCTTAGCTCCAAAAAATGCAAAAACACTTCAAGAATACAATAACAGCAAAAATGAGCCCCCAAAACACAATAAAACTAAATTACATGATAAAGTGAAGTAAAAAAACCTAAAACTAGACAGTAGTAATGAAAAATTATAGTAAGAAAACACTTATCAAATTAGCAGCAATAACACTACCTGCATCACAGGCGCCCTCTAGTGGCCAAAAAAACAACAACAATTATACTGCTTGAAAATTTAGTTCAAGATTATCTCCATTTAAATTTTTTAGTTTTATCATGATTAGATATATCTTTAAGAGTGATTTCAATAATTTCTTAGAATTCTTATGTTAACTGGTTCCTGGAAGTAAAGTATTTGTTTTAGATTTCCTACAATATTTCTCTGTCGATAATTTAATATACAAATCTAATTTAATATAAAAAAACGAGCATTTTTTTCAAAATATATATTTTAATTAACAGCTTAAACAGTTTTAAACACTGCATTTAATTTAATATGCAATGCTTTTCAGGTAGGGCAAAGAAAGGAAACCATTATTATTGGCAACGTAAATCAGGGAAATTTGGTGAACTTAATCAGGGAAAAGTCAGCGAACTTTTTTTTCCAGTTTCTGTCGCCACCCTGTTCTTTTCATTAGGTTGGCAAGTCTGAATATGTAAAAACTCTGCATCAGATTCGGTAGCCCATGTCTCTGTAATTCCAATAACATCCAACTTCTCATCCATAACTATGCTTTTCAATTCATCCATCTTGTTCCTAATGCTGCGAGCATTGGTATAGAAAACTTTAAGCATGCCTAAGTTGCTTTTATTTAACACCCATAAATTTCCTAAATTACAATTGTTAACATTACTACTCTTGTTCGTCACTTTATTTCCATTTCTAGCAATACCCAAAAAAATTTCATTCTCTCGATACCTGATGCTTGAACCATGCCCCCCCTTCCAACTTAGTTTTTTGACTCTGAAGCCCTTAAAATTAATCCACTAACCATTTTGACCCCTGTAGAACTCAGATGCGGGCCATCCCTAGCAATCCAATCTTGTTTACAATGACTCCATACATCAATGAACCTGATACTGCGCTTTTCGCAAATTGACTTCAGTAGCAAGTTCATACACCTCGCACGTTGATTTAGCCAGCTCCTATGCACTCCATACCTGGGAAGCAAACCAACCACTTGGACATTCGTCGAAAAGCTGGTTGCTTTATCCAACAGGGATTCCCATTCCCTAGAAAACTCCTCATTTTTACTGTGGCCTACATCATTTGTTCCCACCCACAAAGTAACCATGTCCTCCTTATTCAATACTCCCTTCTTTTCAGCAACCATATTAATGTCTTTTACCCGAGCCCCTGGTAAACAACACCTAGCCACCTTACGTTTTACTCTCCCAACTGTGTTACCCACCTCCCTTACCATAGAGTCCCCCAAAATTACTCCCTTAGTTTCCCAGTCTAACTCCTCATTTGAAACTTCCCCCTGAATCTCTGGAACATTTATACCATCTACAACTGGCCTACACCCTAATGCTAACTGGGCTTCCAAAACTAGCATCTTAAGTCTGAGAGTTCAGCACATTTAGTGCCTCAAAAACAGACTCATTTTCCCCCTTATACAGGCAGAACATATGACATAAATCACAAGAGATCCACTGTCCCCCTTCCCACTCTTTACCTCTTTCATAATGCATATAACACCCATTTATACTCAGTGAATATGTTCCAAAAGGCAAAACAGAAAGATAAAAATGCAAAAAAAAAAAAAAAAAAAACAGAATAAATACTGAAAACAGCAGTAAATAAACAGAGTTGCTACACCCAATAAAGCACACAAGATCAAAAACCAGGAGATCACCACATGTTAGGCTTAGCTCCAAAAAATGCAAAAACACTTCAAGAATACAATAACAGCAAAAATGAGCCCCCAAAACACAATAAACTAAATTACATGATAAAGTGAAGTAAAAAAACCTAAAACTAGACAGTAATAATGAAAAATTATAGTAAGAAAACACTTATCAAATTAGCAGCATTGTAATTGAATTTTTATTGGAAAGTTTGAGCTCAAGCATATCCTTGATATGACTAGAGGTTATAGAACAATTCATCTGGTATTTCTCTAAAAATGCCAATTTTTGAAAATTTTCAAATATGATTATATAGTGTTTATCATAGGTGCCCATATGGATGGGGGGGGGGGGAGCAAGTGGGGGTTCAAGCCCCCCCCCCCTAGAAATTAGAACTTCCTTGCTTTTAATACTTTTTTCTTTGCAAAACTGTAAAAACATCCCTTCTCTAGCCATGATGAATAAGTTATTAAAAATGTCAAATTTTAATAACCCTTTTCTGCACTGAAATCGGTTTCCTTCCTGCTAAACAACGGGGAAAATATATGAACCCTCCTTACAATTTTGTAAATGGGCACCCTGGTGTGTATTATAGTTGTGAGAACATGCAAATTTTAATTGAAACCCATATGTGCTAAATATTTTTTTAGTCCCCACTATGATTGCTCTTACCTTAATAGATTTGGTTCTTTTGATGCCTCCTCCCACAGTCAAGAAATTGGACAAGATGTTCCATCTACTAAGCTAGTATGTTGAAATTTCTTTTTTTTTTCAAATTTTCTTTCTTGTTCTAAAATAATAATAATAATAATTGAAAACTTCTTTTAGGATTTGTTTGGCGATATTGCCGCAAAAGTATTGAATAATTTGTTTGCTCATGGAAATGACAAAGCTTCTGAAGAAACAGTTCATCTATCTCTCTTTGAAGTGTTAGATGATGACAACATATTAGATATTTTGCATGGATCTAGAACAGTTAGCAGCCTCAGGACGTTTGAAATGCCAAATCAAGTTTGCTATTGTTATAATCTTTATTATTTGTAAATCTTATGTCTTATTTAAAAATTGTGTTTTTATTTTTATTTATTTTTTCAATTTTCATTTTTTCAAAATTTAGTGTTATAAACTAGTTTTTTAGTAGTTATAACTGAAGATTTGAGTGTGTGGGAAGGGGAGGAATTAGGAATATGATTAATATTTGATGTCTCTTACTCTGTACTGTTAAGTAGCATTTGTATTTTAAAACGTTATGAAATCCTCATATAAATAATAGCCGATGATCGAGTAACCCGTGTGTTTCAACAATGAAACTCATGGCATGATAATTTGATAATATGTCTTGGTAATGTTTAACATGCAGGCAAAGGCTACATTGGGACAAGGATGAACTCGATCAGGTAACTTAACTGTTTTACTGGTAAGACTGTGCCATTTCAGGGGAATGAAGAAATGAAAAAGCAGTCAACAATGAATGCTGTCTACTGGAGTTTAGAGGTAATCCATTGGAGTTAGGGTTAAAATTTCAAATATCAGAATATCACCAAACAGGCAATTTGCTTCATTCAAATGTAGAAGAGTAGAAACAATTTTCACCCTTCATACTTTGACAGGCGACTTTCGAGTAAATAAATAAAAACCATCAAGATAGTCAAATCCTGTTAACACGAACTTGCTAAACGCGAGTTTTTGCTTAGCGCGAAATAAATGCCAATCCCCGTCAGATAAAGCTACAAATTAGCGTTAAATCAATCGCTTAACACAAAGTGGATTTAGACAAAATCCTGCATAAGACGAAGAAAATTTTAAGGTCTTGAAGAAAAAAGAAAATCTCCATACTTTTACATGAAATTACTTTCTGAAGTCGAAAGATCTGCATTTGAATGCAAGCGACATGGATGGCAGCGAGAAAATTTCTTTCCTTGAGTAGGAAAATCGGGAAAACCACGTTGCTCAAGAAAGTACTAAATTTAGCTGTAGACTATGGTTACAGTAAAAAAGCTTAGATGAACAGTGAAATTTTCGACAAGTGGCTGACAAACCTAGATGTAAAATTTCATCGTGAAAAGAAAAAAATGTCGAATTCTGGACACTTGTTCTGCCTACATAGAGTTTTAAGGTCTAAAAGCGATAAAGTGTTTTTTTTACCCGTCAACATAGCAGCAAAAATCCAGTCTTGAGATCAAGGCAAAATCAGATGTTTGAAAATGCACTATCCTAGAGAACTGATCCGAATAGCCATTGCCTCTGTTTCGAATTTCTTGTGTTTCTTACTTAAATTATAAATATAAATGCTTGGGTATACATTTTTGTACAAAAGTACTTGGTTCCTATATTTTCTGAGACACAAAAACAAAAAAAAATTGTCTGTTTACACAAAATCCGGTAAACGTGGATATCGGTTAATGCAAAATTCGACGATGCAAAACGACGTTAATGCAAACACAAAATATTTTGCCGTCCCCATCCAGTTCCTGTTAACGAGGTTTGACTGACGGTTGACGCTCGAGAGCTCGAGGTGCCATAGGACCGGCTGAAACCTTTGTGTAATCGGTAGTACGAGTTACGAGAAGTTCCTTTCCCATCCTTCTCAATAATTTTTATTTTCTGTTTCAGGAATAGATGGACTATAGATAGTCCATCTATTTACACAATAGATGGACTATAACACTCATAGTTTGGACAAAATTAATTATTTGTACTACATAAAACTATCTTTAAAGAGAATAAATTTTTTAAAGACATTTCAAAAAAGTTAATTTTGACTGCTTACTTTTTTTATCGCATCTTAAATATGGCTATATTTGGTCATGCAATTGGGGTCTTGATCCCCTTGACAATCTCCCTTCTGCCTCTGTATCCATGCTTGTGTAGATGTAACTGGTCTTTGGCTCATAGCTTTCACATAATACCAACATGGTCAGGGACGTAACGAGGTCATTTTCGAACAGGGGCAAGACCTCGCTTTGGCGCCCCCCCCCCCTGAAAAAAAATTCTTTGATAATGTCAGCATCAGACCATTCAATATATATTACACAGAAAATCCACTGAAAACACACCCACATACATACATAATTATCAATAGCGTCACTACGACGGGAGGGGGGGGGATTCATCCCAGGTGATACCCATCTCAATGGTAAAACAAATGGTGGATTTTTAAGTTTTATAAAAATACTAATATTTAAATTCTGAAAATTTCTCCAAAACCTCTCTGTACGTATTTTTAAAAACATAATGTCAAAGAAATTGGGTCTTTGGCTGTTCCACGCCCAGGAGACCCCATAACCACCTCATCTTTGAAATTTCGGACACAATTACTTCGGACCCCTATGTTTTGTACCTCGGAGTGTTTTTTTTTTTTTCTTTTTTTTGAGCAATCACGATTGCTTATTGTTCTTACTTGACTGTTTTGATGTCCTTTGATTTTATTTTCCCACCGCCACCCTCTGCAGCATCACCGTCGACCGGGTCCTCACGATGCTGCTCCTCTAGCGAAAGCCGTCTCCAGGTTGCATTCATGTCCTACACACACGCGCATACATACAAAACTACACACACATGCACGCACGCACACACACACACACAAACACATGCACACACACACACAAACACATGCACACACACACACACAAACACATGCACAAACACATACACACAACTACCCACACATTCATGCCTGCACACAGACACAAACACATATGCCTACACACACATACACATACCCCCCCCCACACACACATTCATATACACAACTACCCACACACTTATGCCAGCACAGATACAAACACACATGCCTACACACACATACCCCCTACACACAAACACACATACCCCCCACACACAAACACACACGCCTACGTACACACACTCGTGATTGCGAAAAACATAATTTGAGTTCTAGATGTCAACATTCAAATTATTATTTTTTTTTTTCGAATTAAGGGTTTTTTTTTCTTCTTTTTCTTTTTTGAAATTCATTTTTTAATCTAAAACTTCCCATGCATACTTGATGAAAGATTTCTCACAGCCCTTTTATGTCATTCACAACCCCACAACCCCTTTTACGTTAGTCTAAAAAAAGGTTTTCTCTGTATCAGGTGAAGCATGATCCAATTTTCTCATTTAATTAGAGCAGTAAATGAATAAATATAAGGTGTTTCTATTTCATCGGAAGTCATTGCCTAAACTCAATTCAAGCCCGGAGCTAAAGAAGGAAATGCTATTGGAGAAGATGAATTTGAAAACGGTTTTTCAAACGTACAAAACTGGTCAGGAGCCCTTCAGCCCCTATAGCTGGGAAAGTTTGTGCAATTTAGTTTAAACCCCGGGGTAGGGTTGTTCTTTGAAGCGTTTTTGTTTTAAAATAAATTTTATTATTGCTATTTTTATCAAATTCTTTTTTTCGTTTTGTAGAAACGGGATTTTATTATTGTTCCAATTATAATGAGCTATTAAGTTGTTAGTAATTATAATGAGCTCTTAACTTAAATTCTATTTTCTACAAGAGGGGGAGCGAGAATTTCATTTTGCTTTAACTGTAACGCGTATTTTAATTTGATTCTTCCTAACTGACAATTTAAATCTTCGAGAGCCAAATAAGATTTCAAACCAATAAGAGGGGATAGGTGAATGTTAGCGAGCAGATTGCGGCAGATCCCTAGCATTTTAATCTATATTTTATCTATCAAATCTGCACACTATTGTGCAGATGATGCAGTTACATATGAATCAAGAGTAAAATTTACATAAAATGCATTCAAAATTAATTTTTAATATTTATCTTATAATGTACGAGTAACTTTCGTTACTCTACAAAAACAAATGCGTGTTGTTCCTGAAATTGCATGAACTTCATGTTTCCATAGAACTGATAAAAGAGTAAAAGAAAAAAAAATTGGGAGCGGGGTGGGGGAGAGGCACCAAAAATTACTGCACCTGAATTCCTGCATTTTATAGTAATAGGAAAACATTTTGTCTTCAGCATACCGCAAAACTTGTTTAAAAAAACACATATTTTGGGGCAACAGGCTACAAGAGTAGGGTCATTTCTCTGTATAAAGGAATCAGCTTTTGAAAAAAGAGTTCCTTGCAACACGGAAACACGTATCTGTGCCTGCATTTTTTTTTCTATTTTTTTTTCTTCAGTAAAAAAAACAACAACACATCTTTAAAATATTATTATTACATGTTTTCTCTCAGCACCCTTTTTCCCAAGTTACTTCCATTTAATGTTTAATGTTAAATATACATCAAAAGTACCGAAACGAAATTCAAGTTTGAGAGCTGTGAAAACTGGCTGATTTCCCACCTATTGACGTTGATGTTTGAAGAAATTTTAAATATTATGAGTGGCAAAACTATATTCATACTAAGCAGAAAATATCTCAATTTAGCTCAATTTTTCCCTAAAAAACTAATGTTTTCTAAAGAAAATAGTGTCAGCCTTCAGAACTTCGCTTTGAATCTCAATAATTATAGTGCGAAGTTTTTAAATTAGATAAACAATGTCTTACCAAACGTCTTAAACATTTAACCAAGATGATAATTAAGATGAGGACTGATGATCTTCTTTTCCATACTCGCTTTAGCTATCCTCCTAAATTCAGCACCAGATGCAGAGCCCGATTAAGATATTGATGGCTCCTATACCAAATACTTTTTGGGGCCCCCTGCATTCAAACTTTATATAAATTTAGTCGTTAGATGAAACAATTTTAGCAATAGACTAAAGTAATTTCAGTCATTTGGGGGCCCTAGGCCACGGCCTAGTGGGCCTATTCAGTAATCAGGCCCTGGCTAGATTGCTTTTTCGACACATTTTTTAATTGATTTAAAACTACACAAGATGAGCAAAACATACCGTGGAATAATAAAATGAAAAAGACAAAACTATCCGAGAAATATGTAGTACGAGAGCTCGTACCACAGTGAAACTCTTTAGAGAGTTATTCTATAGGATCAAGATTGTAGGGGTGGAAACTCGCTCCAATTTCTAAAAAGGGGCTAAGTCCGAGGGAACGCTGTTAAACGATTTTACCTGAGGCCAGTAGGGTAGACTAGCTCTCGTTCTTATGTAGTAAAGGGACATCACGTTGACAGTTTTATTATGGTTTTATCGTGGATGAAGCAGATTTAAGCATTTTCGCTGCTTTTGGGTGATTCTTAGATGAGATGCAACAAGGACTGGTCACTCTAAGAAAATACATTTATGCCATTTACTGCGCCTACCTGCTTTCCGTCTATCTTTTTCATTCTGTCAGCCTGTGCCTGTCCTGAGGGTTTTTTTCTTATTTTTAATTTCTACTAAGTTGTTTCTTTTTTTCACTTATTCCTTGGGTAAAAATATATTCATGCATTTACTTCGTCAGGTTTGCGCCCCTGAAATCTGGCGCCCGGGTCGCGAGCCCCGTCTGCCCCCCTCTAGTTACGTCCCTGAACATGGTGTTGCAGCATTTTGCTGATAGTTTTTACAAGACAGTAATATGGTGTCACCAAGTGGTATAATGGTTAATCAAGGATGATAACACTCCAATTTTCTGCCAATCTCCGTTTTGTTGCTTCCAAATTTTACCTAATTTATTATTTACACTGATTTCTGCTGTTATTACAATATTTTCCTGGTTGTTTGTTATTTTTATACAATTTCCAAACTTTATGATGGAAAGAAATGAAAATGAAGGAGCAAAATCCCTCATTTTTTCCAACATCCAAAGTTCCAAGTATTGTAAAAATAAAACCAAAAGTCATTTTAAAAAAATCTGGTATTGATATTCCTATGTTAAAAAAATGTTTGAAATGGTCATTTTTAAAATTTATTTTTGTACGAAATTTCAAAGCTGTGGATGCTATGGGGTCTCCTGGGCGCAGGCTCCCCGCCGTAGACGTACTAACTTAATTTTTTTGCTGTTACTTTTTTATGTATAGAGCAAATAGTTAGAGCATGCAAATATCAACTTTCAAGACCACAAAACAAAAGTTAATTTTCTTTTCCAGTAACATTAATTTTCAAAAAGGTATATCCTTAACGTGGAAAATATCTACTTAATTCTAATACGTTTTTAGCTTTTTTTTTTTGCATTTGCATATTCTCATGTTTGGTTAAGAGGTATTTCATGTTTTCCTTTTGAAATAAAAATATTTTTTATTCATTATTATTTTAATGTATTGTTCCATTTTAAAGCCTTTTATAGAAATTCAAGGTTTAGTCTCAAAACCCATTACCAGTGTTGGTGACATATCGGAAATGTTGTCAAAAAGGTACTTGGACTGGAAGGATCTGAAACACTCAAATTGTTCACATTCTGTTATGTTTGCAACTGTGCTTGAAAAGACTGTGAATGGTGATAGTTTAGAATTTCTGAAAGTTGGAAGATTTACTTTGGTACGTAACTAACTTTTTAAAGTGAATGTGGGTAAATAATAGTTGATTCATCATCATAATTACATATATTTTCAAAGTAAAATATTTACTTTGGAAATATATATTATGATATAATGCAATTTTTAACTTTCTAACAACTGTATATATTTATCTATACTAAACTGCATTAGAATTAGTCATTTAATAGAACTTAGATATTGTGAAAAACTGTTTGCTTATAAGAATTTGATGGTTTTTTTCTCATTGTCTTCTATTCTTTCCGTAAACAATTCTGTGAATAGTGTTCCGTTATGAAGCAGAGGGGTTGTAAGCATTGTAAAATACAAAAAAGTAAAGTAGAAAACATAGCCGGATTTAGGCTGCGAATTCTGGGGGTGTACGAATAATGCGGGTCTCCTTAGGGTTCTCCTTAGGACGCACAGGAGTCCGGGGATCTCCCTTCGAAATTTTTGAGAATTTACCGTACAAAAGGCTGGTTTTTCTACGATTTCAGAGCAGATCTATCAGCACTGTTTTCTAGAATGATACGCAAAGAACTTGAAACAATTTATATGGTTTTTGATAAAGTATATTACTATAGTCATGTTTTTTGACTCTACTTGCCAAAGTAAAAGAAATATTAATGTTAAACCAATTAACTACCAATTACAGAGTATTGAATTGTTCTATAATTCAGCATTGAAGAAAAATAATAAACAAGAAATGTGTTTATTTGATGTACACTCAAACCTGTTTTTGTGCGATCTTTTTTTTAATGCGATTTTTTTTTTTAAATGTGCGATAGATGAAAATTTCAATCAGATTGGGACTCGCTTGACCAAATTGTTTATAAAACGAGAGGGAGATAGTATCTTCAAACAACGACATTGGCACCTTGATGGGAGGTCACTGTGACCTCCCAAAAAAATTCCTTATTCGGGAAATCTTGTCCGACTATTCGGCAAAATTATCATCACTTGGTTTACTTTAGTTATGTTTAAAGCAGTAATTTTGTAATTTTTTGGGTTATTTTCTACGGGAGAATTTTTTATGCAGTCCCTATCCACAGCATACATTTTTTTTTAAAAAAACTGTGTTGCAAAAACAACTTTTTATAGCTACTTGTGAAGTTTCGAACAATTTTTTTTAATGCAGTCTCTATCCATAGTAATCTGCATAAAACAAGTTTGGGTGTATATCCTTTTATTTCAAATGGATAAAAATACTCATTATCTTAAATCGCAGTGTTATTTCTCTTGCACTAGCAATGTGTGAAGACACACACGAGTTACACAACAAACTGCACAATGCACATCATTGTATTTTTGGATTTGCTTTCAAGTTCGTTCACTTACAAGCTGTGAAAACATATAAGTTATTTGCCAAACTATGTTTCCGGATTTAAAAAAAAATACACACACACACACACATATATATATATTACAAAATGCAGACAAACACATAAGGGATTTACAAAATTTAAAAAAATAAGAATACTAAAACTAAGAATAAGACTAAGTTGATGAAGCCAGAATTCCTCATCAGTGGAACCTTCATCCTTCATCCTACGGTCAACAGACCCAAAATTTTAAAATAAAAACTAAAGCGAGGATGTCCAGTTCCGAAAAAGCTAGCATTCATGAATACATAGGACTAAATGCACCGTATGCGAAAAATGAACACAGATTTCCCGGAACTAGGACCTAAAATTATGCACTGAGGTTTTGTCTCGACTATTAGAAGCCAATGGCTATCAATAATAGTCCTCCACTGTACCACCAGCAGAAATTCAAAGGTTATGTAATATTCCAGGTGAGAGCTCATTATCATGTCCTGCAAGTCGGTGTTCATTCCATTCGATAAAACGTAGGTCCATTCAAATAAAAAGATGTTTATCCATAAAAAAAAGTTCCATAAAACGAGCAAAATTGACCGCAAAACTAATTTCTTAAAGCATCATTAACTAAAGTTCACATGTTGTGGTTTACTAAAGAAAAGTCATTTCATTAGAAGCAGTTAAACGGTTTACAGTGAGACAAAGTGTTGATCAAAGGCTATACCATCAAAAATATTGGTGACGAGATTATTTGGGAAATTGTTTTCAAGTAATTTATTTTTAAGTAGAAAAATTTCATGGTTGAAAGCTGTAACCAGCAGCTTTCAACCATGAAATTTTTGAAGAGAATGAAAGGCTGGCGATGTATCGCCAAGCGTCTGACAAATTATAACACCACTTGAGTTTACATCAAAATTAACAATGATTCCCCCCCCCCCCGAAAAGAAACGCCTGAGAACCCCTTTAGAAACACCTGAATGCAACCAAAATTGGAGGTGCACAACTAAAACCCACTAGGAGTCTACATACCAAATTTCAACTTTCTACGACATACCATTCTTGAGTTATTCAACATAAATGCGCACATACATACGTACATACAGACCATGGGCGTTGATGACTCTTCCTTATTGCAGGGAACGATTGATGCAATGTAGAACAATCACCAAGGAATTATACCCCCCCCCCCATTTTTTTAAAAACGAGAACTTGAATTAGTGATGTAAAAAGAAACGATAAGCCTTCCATCTCAAAAGTAAAATAAATGAAATAATGAATATTAGTAAGAATTAAATAAATATCCATGTGCTGAAAAGTAAATGAAGATAAACCCAAGTTCATAGGCACAACTTTTCAGGAAACAGCAAAAAAGTGTTTCGGAGTTACAAGAAACTCTTTTTCTATCTTAAAGAAGGGAGTTTATGGGTAGCTCATTTTTATCGGTCGTGTTTGTTCATCAACATGATTTCTATGTATATTATCTGTGAAATTTTATCAGCATTAAGCTAAAAAAGTTTTAACAGTGAAAATTGATAAAAACGGGTTTTTTGTATGTTTTTGTAGGAACAATATTAATGAAAGAGAGTTTTTCTTTTAAAAAATTAAATCTACTTTTGTTGATAAAAAAAAATACTCACAAGCAAAACTTATTATAAAGTTTTTTTTTTTAAATTGATGTTCCCATTCTGGAATATTGACGTTCAAAAGGCTAAAAATACAATCAAAAACTTCTCAAATTAGCGTATTCTTAACATTTCAATAAGATAACTGGAAATAAAAAGTTAGTCTCTAAATAAGAATCTAATCCTGTTAAAAGCGAAGCAAAAAACACAGGTGAAATTTGATAACTTACGATGTTTAAACGAAAAGCCGAAAGGCTAAATTCCGTAAGTCAGTCAATAATGTTACATGCTTATACAAGCAGACACAATACCACACAGTGGAAGATGCAGAATCAAATGTTAATATGAAGAAATGAACATTGGAAACTTGTTTAAAATCTTACCAAAAATTTATTGGTCCATAGAAACTAAGCGGAGGAGGAGTTCACCACTCCCCAACACCTAGCGGACCCAACACACAAGAGGCTGACGAACTCGAAAGAGAAGAGAGAGAACTATTGGAATCGTTCACTATTTATACTTGCCTCATTTGCATATGATTGGGCATCAAAGGATGCCAACCTAAAACTGAAACTTTACACGTACCGAAAGAGTTGAGAAGTTAATCTAATTTGAATAAAGTAAATTTTATATTACATTACATTAGGAATGAGAACGCGGTTAAATATTGTTTACCGATGTCTATCATATCCCCCTGTAGCGATGTGCGTAACACAATGACTCGAGGCGGATACAAACCAGACATGTTTATTAGACTACGGACGATCACATACTACTCGGGCGGGAACCGCCGACTGTGTAGAGACACAACTGGCACATGCGCAATAGGCACAAGTGTGACGTATGCGACATCTTCCCCTGTAAAAATAAAAAAGCACAGAACATACAATATTACAAGAAACAATTAAAGAGAGTTTATAAGTCCAGTCTATTAGGTGTAGTGATGTGGATCGGGTAAATACCCAGTGGGTAGGTAAATATTTTTTGGGTATTTACCGGGGTATTTACCCAAGGCCAGGGTAAATACCCAAAAACTGGGTATTTTACAAAAAAAAAAAAAAAAATTGCAAAAAGTGAGTTGGAATCTAAATATGAAATAATTGGTAAAACTGATACATACATATGTATTATACAGTTTATAACATTTTTTATTGGAAGACTTGATGAAATTATGAAAGAAACATATCATGAACCAAAGAATCTTTCTTTTCAATGTCATAATTGGACAAGTATAAGCAATTCAATGATAGACTTCAGGATTTCAAAATCACAATCTAGGTTAGTCATATCCAAAATGAAAAAAAAAAAAAAAAAGGTAAGCATGAGGGATGCTTGGAAGAATTTACTGAGAAGTTATTAAGACTATGATGTTATTCATTTATTTATATTATTGCTGTTTAAGTGATAACGTGGTAAATATAGAAACAGTTTTCACATTAATGAGCAAAAATCAAAATCAAAATATTGTTTTCTGTTGCCTTGCTCATTTGCATTTGCTCCCCGGTACTTCATGATGAAAATTTATTCGAACTATTTTTAATACACCCAATTAGTGATGTAGGGTGGGAAGGCAAATATTTTTTTGGGTATTTCCCCTCAGGGTAAATCCCCTAGTAATTGCGCATTTTGCCAAAAAAAAAAAAATTAAGTGGTATCAAAAGGTGATAATTTTCTTTTTAAAACAGTAAAAACTGTTAAAACTGTCTTTTTAAAACTTAAAACTGTTTTTACAACTGTAAAATGAAAGATTAAAAATATAAAAATTTATATATTATAATTTTTTTTTAATTAAAGGTGTAATGAAATCTTATCAAAAAAAACTGTCAGAATTTAGAATGAACTATTCTAAAACTTAAATAGGATGGCAGGATAATGCAATTTTTAAGGGGTAAAAGCAAAGGGATTTAAGTTTACATAGATGGCGCTAGCGCAATTTATCATCTTTGATTTTTCATAATATCATGCTACTAGTTAGTTTTGGCTTTGATTTGTGATAAGTTTGTCCAAAGCCTCCTAAATACTAAATGCCTATCACATTTGCTTTAAAAGTGATCATCCGCTGGTACACAAACAACGCTACCTGACAGATGGTGCAGGGTTGCCACGGAAGTTCAAGAATGAAATTCCCTGACATTTCCAGGTTTTCCAGGTGGTTTTGAGAAAAATTCCAGGTTATCGATCTCCACCTTCATTTTGCAACATTAGTATATATATCTCAAATTTTGATAAAACTTACCTCATTTTCAAACTTTACAAACAATGGTTACCAAATTAAATTTACTCAAGCTGAAATAATCAAAACTATGTACTAAGGGTGGTTCAATTTTTTTTTCTTTTTTTTTTCTCTCAGCTCGAGTCCAAGGCACCCGTTATCTTTTTTAAACTTACTAATAGTATTGTGTTGTAAAAGTTTCAGCTTCTTACTCAAATTTTAAGAGGTTACTCAATGACCCCTTAATTTAACATTAGCTCTAGCATAGAAAAGTCACAAATTTAGAAACATTAATTTCCCCAGCTGTTTTTATGTGAGTAATTATTTTATTGCAATGAATATGCATATAACTCGTGTAGATTATAGTATGTAACATTGTTTTTTCAGTTCAATGTATTTTTTTAACCCCCTCCTCATACTTATGAAGTTTGAGGGAGGGGGTCGAGCACCCTCTTTCAGTTGGAATAGGAAGTTAAAATTCTTCCAGTATTTTACTATCCACATGTCTAAAAACATTGAGTGGTGTCCTGTTTTCTAGGAGAAACCTTTTTTTTTTTTTTAAGTGTATTTTTGAACTACCCTAATGTACTAACACAAGTGAAGCAAATCACTGTAATAAACAATAAATGTAAATGTAGCATATCTAATTTTCAATAGCGAGGAGCCACTGCCTTACATCAAGTGAAAGAACTGCAAAATTAACAATTGTGACATCTGTATCACAAAAATAAAGTTAATTGCTAAAATAATCTGAACTAAAAACTTATGAAACCTAAACTTTTTCAATTATTGCCTTCCACCCCTCCAATCCATTGAATTCAAAGCGCTTTTAGACTTTGGCTTGTAAAAAATCATGCATCTTTTAGCTTCACATATTTCCCCTGTTTGTTGCTCATAAAACAGGGATGCCCCCCCCCCCCCAAGTTCATTGGCACAACCCCCCCCCCCCCCCGAATATTTCTGAACGCCTTAGCGCTTTCTTTATTTTTAACCCTCTTTTTTATTTATTTTATTTACCTATTTATTTATTTTTAGTTATTATTGTTTTGAAAGAAAAGTATGATCGCTCCCCAATAAAATACACGCACATACACACACACAGACGAAAATAATAAAGTAAAATAATATGAGTAAATAATTTGAATAAAAATAAAGTAAAATAAATTAAAAAATCCCTCCCCCCAAATTTTGATGACGCAACTTGCGCCATAATCACTCCTGTGGGCACCCTGTCATAAAGTTAAATTTTGAGCAATGAACAGAAACTTCTCTGATGTGCAGATTTTTTTTTTTAATCGGATTATTTTTATTTTGAAAGAAAGAAGCGCATTCGAAGTCTTGGAAGATCACTACCAAAATACTAAAAGATTAGCGATACTTCTGTAAAAAAGAAACTTTCTAAGTTTAAAATTGTCTAATGATCTAAATTTACAGAACAAAATTGTTTAGAATAATACGATTTCATTAATCAATTTAAATAAATAATATAAAATATGAAAAGATTATTGCAGCTCATTAAAAACTTCAGTCGCACTCGCAGACAAAACAACGTGCTGTGTATCATAACAACTTCAGAACTGCTGACGTAAACAAACAGCGTTTAAACAGAGCCCGCTCAAACGAGAAAGAAAAGATGTAACTTCTGCACATGTCCGCCGCCGACTGCTATGGCGCCGACTGCTATGGCGCACGCGCCAATGGCAGAGAGTTGATAAAAAGAACTGCAGGGGGAAGAAGAAAGAGGGGAATGACAAAACGATGAATGGGAAGGGAATGGCGGCGAAAAAAAACAAGGATGAAAGTTTTTTTTTTTTTTGATGTCATAGACCACGGGCCGCGCTAGGAACGATTGGAAATATGCAATTTTTCATTTTCCCTGACATTTCCCTGATTTTCGGCCATTTTCATTTTCCCTGACAATTCCAGGTTTTCCCGGTGCGTGGCAACCCTGTGTTGGTATGACGAAGGATCCAAACAATTCAAATCAAATCGTTAATTGGTTAATTTTAAAATTTAGATTTAGAAGTTAACGAATTGTTTTCTCCGCTTTTAATTTTTAATGCTTTCGACCTTCGATAGTTGGCAGTAGCCAGAAGACCGAAATTATGCTTACTGGGATCATTTTGCTCTGTGTTAGAAGGGAGAACGCGATAGGTATTTAGTATTTAGGAGGCGTTAGTTTGTCACTCACTTTGTATTTGTACGGGTAAAACTTTAAATTTTGCTTTGAAAAGTGAAAAACAAATAAAGAAAGATGGGGACATTGATTAAGCATATCCAACGCATTTAATGTGAATATCATATTAGATTGCTAAGTTGTTTCACACAGTAATTCTTTAAATATGTGATCAAAATACAATTTTTGGGCAAAATTTTATTGTTTTGTATGGTTGGTTATATATATACATAGTGGAATACAGACAGAAAAGTATTTTAGTTGAATATAAATTTTTGAAATAAATACCCGGGTAAATACCCATTTTGGGTATTTTCCCGGGTATATACCCTCAGGGGCGGATCTAGAGGGGGGCCATGGGGGCCATGGCCCCTCCCAAAGACTTGTGATTGTAGGAATTTTTTTAAGGAAAAAAGAAAAATATATTATGAGAAGAAAACAAAATTTAACACATGTATTTTACTGAAAAAGAAGTATAGGCCTTAATTGGGAGATAAATTATGTTCCTATCCCCAAAACAAAACTTTCATTTCCAAAATTTTTCTCCATCTTTTACATCATTTCTTGATTCCAATTACAGACACTTGGAAGATCTCTGAATGCTGCGGTTCTCAGAGTATACCTATTGTTCACAAGACCAAAGAGCGCCTAAATTTTCATTTTTATGGCTTTAATTTCGAAACTAGGAGGAGAACCCCTTTTCCCATGCCCTTTCACAAATGCCTTGATATGTAGCAAAAAATTGCATTTTAAGTTTTTTATTTGGAAAAAATGTCAACGGAAACTAGCTTATCCAGCCCTTATCACTTAATATGCTTAAAAGCAACTTAAATGATTTTTTTTTGGGACTTAAATTACAAACGAGTTTTGATAGGACCCCTTCCCTTCCTAGTTTATATCATGATGATAGCTTTAAAAGGAGGTTTTTGCAGGAGCTCACAAATCTTCCATCCCTTTCTAAAATATGTATAAATATAGTTAAAAACCGAATTTTTGGAGCCTCAAAGGCAAAATATTTCCAGGAAGGAAGGATTCTAAGCACCTTCACACTTCCTTTAATGTAAGCAAACATTACCTAAAGGTGCATTTTTAGGCTGGACAGCTGAAGAGCTAGAAGAGCACCTTTCCTCTTCTAACTTCTCAATGTATAATGACAGAATATTTTGCTTTCTAAGCTTTATTTTCAAAAAGTATTTTGGGGCCAGCGCTCGAAACCTGACCTTTCTCCGTACATCATCAAAAATAGAAAAAATGCGTTTTTAGTTTCCTAGTTTTCAAAAATTGCTCGGAAATTCAAATTTTGAAACATTTTCGAGGGAGATTCATAAATCCACCCTCTCGTCTAATGTCTCGATACCCCGAATATTGAGTTTTTGAAACTTCATTTTAATGAAATTTCTGGGGAGTTATCAGGGCCCAGTTTCCCAATAGGCAGAGTAGGCTGCTGCCTAGGGCGGCAAACTTTTCAGGGACGGTAAATTTGTTATCAGAGTACACATTTTTTAAATCAAATTGTTATTCTTGAAAGTAAAATGCAGTAAAACCTGTGAAGTTGACCACCTGTCTAAGCTGACCGCTTTTTTCAGGCACGGAATTAGCCCTTATCATATAAATCAACCTCTGTAAGTTGACCACCTGTTTCAGTTGACCACTAAAGTCATGCACCGCGAGTGGTCAACTTACACAGGTTTCACTGTATTAGCATTCTTTCATTTTCCATAGAGACAATTTTTTCTTGTAATTTAATAATGATTACTTAGGTATTTTACATCACTATTTAGGTGGCCTGACAATGCGGCCCGATTTGGTTTGGACATGTTTGGGAGAAAGTTCGGAGAGTTTTGTTGGTGAGGTGTGTCTTAGAGCTGGTGAAGTTACTGGAGGTGGGGGCGATGAATGGACTTCTGCAGGTGACTTGTCGAACTTAAAGTCAACAAAACTTTTATGGGAAACAGGAAGGTCTGCTAATGTTGGGGCTACTTGAATAGTGTTTCGCCGGAATACTTGCTCTCCACTTTTAATGATAGCGGATCTTGGATTAACCATTTCTTCTACCTCTCCTCCGATCCATCTTTTATGATCTTTTTGCACTCTGACGTGATCACCAGGACTGATTGTATAAGCGGGATCTTTTGTGTGTCGATTAGCGAATTCTGTCTTTTTCATCCGTGCTGCTTCCAGTAATGAAGACGCATTTTCAACAACTTTTGGCATTAGAGCTTCTTTAGTAGTGGGCAGAGGTGATCTGGTTTTTCTACTCATTAAGCGTTGATTGGTGGACATGAGATTGTTTTCTCTTGGGGTGTTACGGATATTTAGCAGAGCTAAAGCAATGTCTGTGTTATTTTTATAACATTTTTGAAGAACAGTTTTTGCTGCTTGAACAGCTCTTTCTGCTAAGCCATTCGATTGAGCATGATATGGACTGGAGGTTTCTCTTTTTATGTCCCAGTCTTTCAGAAATGCTTTGAAAGGTCTGGAAGAAAATTGGGGTCCATTATCTGATTCCAAGACTTCGGGAATTCCGTGTACAAAAAACCACCTTTTTAACACTTTTATACAGTCGTAAGAAGTAGGGCTTTTCAATTTTTGAAAGTCGTAGAACCCGGAATAACTATCTGCGATAACAATATATATTTTTTTATTAAACTCGAAAAGATCTGAACCAACCCTTTGAAATGGGTATTCAAGTATAGGCTTCATCAAAACCGTTTCTTTTTGTTTGTTTGGTTGATGTGACTGACAAATCGTACACTTTTTAATCATTTCTTCAATGTCATGGCACATCATGTACCAATAAAAAGATTCTCTTGCTCTTCGAAGTGAGCTTTGGATACCCATGTGCCCCTGATGAAGTTGATTTAGCAATTTATTCTGCAAAGATTTTGGTACTACTATTCTTTCACTTTTGAAAATTAGTTCATCATAAATTGATAGTTCCTCTCTAAAGTTCCAGTACTTTTGCAACTCTGGTGGCACCCTAGCTTTTTCATCGGGCCACCCAAATTCGATAATTTTTTTAAGTTCATTTAATTCAAAGTCATTTTCTGTCTCAGTTTTAAAATCTGTTAATGCCTTTTCAGACATAGGCATTACGATATGTACTACGTAAGTATCATTATCATCATTATCATCTTCAGTTTCTAGACAATCTCGACTCAATACGTCTGCAACAGGAATGGATTTACCCTCTTTGTAAATTATTTTAGGGTTATATTGTAAGATATCGTAGAAAATTCTTTGAAGCCGTGGTGGACCCTGATTAATTGTTTTTTTTCCAATAATTTCTAACGGTTTGTGATCAGTTTCAATTGTTACTTCTTTCCCATAAATGTACTGGTGGAATTTTTCGCACCCAAATAAAATGGCTAACGCCTCTTTTTCAATTTGGGGATAATTTCTTCGAGTTTTTGTCAAAGATTTAGTGGCATAAGCGATTGGTTTACTATTTTGACTTAACACTGCACCGAGTGCTGATAAACTCGCATCAACGGTTACAGTAACCGGGTCATTAACATTATAATAACCTAATACAGGTGCAGACGATACTAGTTTTTTTATTTTAATGAATGCATCATTTTGTTCTTTAGCCCATTCCCACACAATGTCTTTCTCTAAAAGTTTTCTTAATGGTTCGGTAACATGCGAAAAATTTGGAAGAAATTTCCCCAGATAATTTGCCATTCCGTGAAATCTACGCAATTCTTTAATACCAGTGGGTGTTTTGATGTTTTCAATAGCTTTAACTTTATCGGGATCCGGAGCAATACCCTTTTCATTAAGAACATGTCCTAAGAATTTAACTTCGTTAGAAAACAAAATACATTTTTCTTTATTTAACCGTAACCCTGCCAAATAAAGTTTTTTCATAACTTTTTCTACTATGCCATTCAATTGTTTTTCATTTTCAGCGTATAACAAAATATCATCCATAGAACATTCGACATTCTCAAAATCTTTCAATAATTCTGACATTTTCTGCTGATAAATTTCAGGTGCAGAAACTAACCCAAATGGAATTCTTTTGTAAGCGTACCTTCCCCAGGGGGTATTAACTGTTAGGTATTTTGAAGTTTTATCAGTGACTCGTATTTGCCAAAAACCTCGTTTACAATCTAATAATGCATGCTTTAATTTTTACAGCAATTTCCTCAACAGTTCTTAACAGAAAATGACGTCTTTTTACATGCTTATTTAATTTGGAAGGATCAATACACACTCTTAATTTACCATTTTTTCTAACAATTACTAATGGACTTACACACAAACTAGGTTCAGTTATTGGTTCAATTACACCCAATTCTATCATTCGATCAATGTCTTGTTTTACACTGTTTTCAATGGCATAAGGAATTTTTCTAGGTGGGCATACATCAAATTGAGCTTTTTCATCAACATCAATATCATATTCAAAGTCTTTTAAACAACCTAGCCCCTCATAAATTTTTGTTTTTCAATTTACTGGAACCATTTCGTTCTCAGCAGACAGCACTCTTTTTATTAAGCCTAGCTTTACACAAGTGTTACCACCAATAACAGGTTTTACATTACCATTAGCTACAATAAATTTTAAATTAACACTTTTGTTCTTAATTTTACAAGTAACATTAATTTCACCTTTAACGTTCATTTCATGATTACTAAACGAAATCAATTTTTTTACTTTTGTTTTGACAATCGGGACTTCCAGTTCTTTAGCTAATTCATAGCTAACAACGTTACACTGAGCCCCCGTATCGAACTTAAATTTAACAGATTTATTAGAAAAATGAACAATTTCATGCCAATCATTATCAATAGAATTTATATTGAAATTTACTTGCACACTGTCTAAGTATAATTTAGACTCACCACTAGAATAACATTTATCATTCTCATTATTGTTGTTCTCAAAATTATTCAAAACATGAATATTCTTAGATTTACAAACTTTAGAGAAGTGACTTACCTTATTACATTTTCTACAGCGCTTGTTAAATGCCGGACACGATTTAACTTCGTGTTTTGTACCACAATGCTGGCACTCGAACTCTTGATTTTTGTAAAATCCACTCCTGGTGTTTCTGTATGAGCCGGATTTCTTGATTTTTTCGAAGTTTTTTTTCGATTTGATACGATCAACTTCTAATTTCGGATCGTTCTTTAATTCTTTAAGCTGTTTTGACGCTTGTTCTGAAATACGACAAATTTGTATAGCTTTCGTTAATGTTAGATCTTCCTCTGCTAATAATTTTTCTCGCACGTTGTCATTAATGATGCCGAACACAATCTTATCTCGCAAGAGACCGTCGGTCAGTTCGTTAAAGTTGCAGCCTTGAATTCTTTTTTTAGCTTCGGTGACGAATTCATCGAACGTTTCGCTTTCGCTTTGCTTCAGTTTAAAGAAATTGCATCTTGTGAAGGATTCATTTTTCTTCGGAGCGAAATAATCTTCGAAGTTCTGCAAAATAACATATACATTTTTGGAATCTTCATCACTTAATTTGAAAGTATTAAATATACTTATCGCTTCATGACCTATTGTTGTCATAAGCACCGCCGCTTGAACTTCTGCTGGTTTTGCTTTCAGATTAGAAGCTACAGAATACCATTGAAACTGTTGCTTGAAGTCATTCCAAACATCTGCCATATTATCTTGGCGAATTTTGAGCGACATCGGTGGTTTTAAACCACTCATTCCTGCCTCTTGCTGTGTCATTTTATTATTTTAATTATTACTTCTGACACCATGTAGCGATGTGCGTAACACAATGACTCGAGGCGGATACAAACCAGACATGTTTATTAGACTACGGACGATCACATACTACTCGGGCGGGAACCGCCGACTGTGTAGAGACACAACTGGCACATGCGCAATAGGCACAAGTGTGACGTATGCGACACCCCCTTCTCATTCAGTAATGTTATTAAACTTTAAATTTTATACAATTTTAGCAGATTCAAAAAAAACCCCCAAAAAAAAATACACAAAGGGCCAGGCTTAATCTTTTACAAAAAATTTAACAATAAACAAATATGGATCTACATCCAACAAAAATGCTTCATCCATCAGCAGCTGCAGCTCAAAGCATCACCGCTCAAATCACTCGAAGTACTTTCTCAAAAAAGTCCTTCTTGCCTATAGATGAGTCAAAGTCCGAGGAACAAGTAGTAAGTCCAAGACGAACATTTCCACATCAAAAACTATCTTGTCAAACTGTAATTCACAAAAATATTCGAAACATTTATTTGAAAAAAATGAGCACAATGATTTGACAAATTTTTTTTTTCACAATGACAAAATCATTTAAAACGCTAAGTTTCCAAAAATAAACTCTTGTCATTGAATCAAATTCCTCCATCTCAAAGATTAAACCAATGAGAAATTTGAAAAAGAATTTCAGTTGTTACAAAAATATTTATACTTTAGTACCCTACTATATTATACTAAACAATTTAATACTATAAGAATTAACGAAATATTTGTTCACAAAAACGATTCAGTTCAAAATGGGTCTGCGGCTTCGTAAAATATCGGCCCTGTTGGATTTATTACCTACATGTTTCACGGTAAAAATGTCCCTCTGAATCAAATCACGAACAAAAAATAATTTTACATCAATATGTTTTGTACGGTGATTTTCAATCGGAGATTTAACTAAGTCAATGGCCGATTGTTTATCAACGTATATTACAGATTTTATTTTACTTTTTCTAACAATTCCCCAGCGTAAACATTCGTTTAATACATAACATGGTCAAACCACATAAGCTCTTTAGACACTTCACAAAGGGCCACAAACTCGCTTTCCATAGTGGAAAGGCTAATACAACGTTCCTTGAAGGTTCGCCATTCAATCGGCGCATTATCCAACAAAATTAACTGCCCCCCGAGTGAAGTTCGATCATCCCGATTAGCTGCATAATCGGCGTCAGAAAAAGCTATTAATTGGGTTCTATTACAATTTAATCTAAGTTTTAAATCTTTTGTTTGAAAAACATAACCCAGAAGTTTTAAAAGACTGTTCCAATGAATGACACCAGGATTGCTTTGGAATTGACTGAAGATATTGACCGCATAACAAATGGGTCTTGTTCTGCTCGCAATGAAAGAAAGACAACCCAACAAATTACGATAAGGAATCTTTGACATTTCAAATTTTTCATTTTCTGTATTAGGACAATTCGATTTCAAAAAAACAGTACCTTTACAAATCAGCAATGATGAAACCGGAAAATTAAAATGTTTGAACTTTTCAAAAACTTTAATAGTATATTTAGTTTGAAACAAATTCAAACCATTTTCAGTTCTTTCAAATTGCCACCTAACAGTTTTTTCGTTTTTTTGAGAACTTTTAAGTCGAAATCTTTCCTAAATAAATTTAAAACATGATTTAAATTTTTTTTCTTTCCGTGCGAGCAAAACAATACTGTCAACATACAACTATAAAATGACACATGAATTATAAATGTAAACACAATTACATTCTTCAAATTTTTGAAAACTAATTTTCAATAAAGCACTGTTTATTTCAAAAAACCACATACGGCCACTCTGGTGCAAACCGTAAATTGCTTTATTAAGCTTACAAACTAGATTTTCTTTCCCTTCTATTGCAAAACCCGCTGGTTGTCTCATAAAGATGCATTCTTTTAGAGGTGTATATAAATAAGTATTTTTTACATCCCACTGCAAATCGAACCAACCTTCTGATATTTCCAAGGAAAAGAAAAATCGAACCAATGAAAAATGAATTGCCGGACTAAAAGTCAGATCGTACGATTCAGGGGATTATGCATATCCCTGAGCAACAAGTCTCCCACGATACCTAACAATTTTTCCCGATTCATCTCTTTTAACATTGAAAACCCATCTTGATCCGATTGGTTTTTCATTTGCAGGCAAAGGTGTTAAATCCCACACTTTCTAGAATGCATAACCTCGAATTCATCCCTCATTGAATCTAACCACTGGTCCTTTTGCTTAGATTTAAGAACCTGTTTGTAATTCTGAGGAATTAATTTCATCATCTAGTCATAAGTTACATAAATTTAAATGAACAGTTTGATCAGAAATTTCACCTTGATATAAATTTTTACCATTAAAATCAAATAAATGTGGCTTAAACAAAATAGCATTTTTAGAACAATATTTTTCAACATCATTTAAAGAACGCAATCGTTCAGAAGAATGTTTCTCATAAAAATAAATATCAATACGAGATTTATCTGACCATGGGATTGCTTTCCTCACCCATTCAGTTTCACGCAGCTGGGCGCGTGGTGGGTTTTCCCCATTTTCACTCAAGTCAGAATTCGAATCTGATTCATCCCCGCTCGTCTCGCTTTCACTGTCATCAGAAGATAAGAATTTAGACGGCGTACTCGGGCTTTTACTTCCGTTATCCGATTCGGAATTCGATTCACTTTCTGAATTTTCAGAATTTGATTGAATATTTGACCATTTAAGACAGGGACCCAGCACAGCTCCATTAGAATCACTCTCTGATATATTTTTAAAAGCTTCTTTGTAATAAACATTTTCATTAAAATTTACATTTATACTTTCTAAAATTTTTCCGCTTTCGAGAATCCAGATTAGAAAACCCTTAGTGTTAAATGCATAGCCCCAAAATAAACTTTTTTTAATTTTAAAATCAAGTTCATGTCTCTGCTGACGGGGTGTTCCAAGATAACACAAAACACCCAAAGGTTTGACATGCCTAGCACTTGGCTTATATCCACCATATAACTCAAAAGGTGTTTTAGTTTGTCCCGAGTGACAAATCCTATTCCAAGTTAGTTGAAATAAAGCATAGCATCCGGCCAAAATCTTTTACTTAGCCCGCTTTCTTCCAATAATACTGTTGCAGCATCAGCGTCTGAGCGATTGTACACTTCAACCAAACCATTCATCTCTGGACTGAAAATATTGGTTAACTCATGTTTTATACCGTTATCCAAACAATAATTGTCAAAAATTTTATTTACGAATTCTCTCCCGTTGTCAGTTCTAACAACTTTGACTTTAAGATTTAAAAACCTTTCAGCACGCTTTATGTGCCTTATGAAAATTTCTGCTACTTTGCTCTTTTCACTAATTGGATACAAAGCAGATTTACGTGAAAAATCATCAATGATTGATAAATAAAAATGTTCCCCTTATTTCCCTTAATATTACATGGACCCCACACATCAGCATGAAGTAATTCAAGGAGACACTTGGACCGTATTTTACCTATTAGTTTAAATGAAACACGTTCAAATTTACCAATTTTACAATTTTCACAATCTATTTTTACATTTTTGAATTTAGGCAGGCCCTGGACGCACTCAAATTCACCGCTCTTTCTGATACTATCGGTGTTAATATGCGCCAGCCTTCTATGCCACAATTCTAATTTCTCTACATTTGAGCATTCAATTTTCTCATTTTCAAAATAATCATTACTTTTAATTGGTTTTATACTTTCTTGATACGATTTATTATACAAAATTTGAGGTTTTACAAAATAAATGCCATTTCTTAAAATTGCTCTAAATATAAATCCATTTCGACCAGATATCGCCACGGAGCCGTTTCCCCCTTCAAACTTAGCACCCCCCTTATCGAATTTAGTACCCGATAAATTTTTGACGCAGGTTAGGAGGGTACATTACATCTTTTAAAACAATGATAGTATCATCAAACTTTAATTTCACAGTTCCCATCCCCAAAATGGGGAAAGTTTCATTTCTAACGGCTACAGCCATTTCTTTATTTCGCAATGGTTTAAAAATTCTCAAAAGCACTATGAATGTTGACGAAATGATGGGTGGAACCAGTGTCTTCTGATACTTCATTTAGATGTACTTCGGAAATGAAAAAGTTCTGGTACTTACACGCTTCCTTTTCCACTGATGGTTAACTGCACCTTGCAGTTTTCTTGCTTGCCTTCCTCTTATTACGGACTGGAGATCTGGACTTTCTCTCTTGCCGTTCGAGATCCTTGTCAACACGTTGATTTTTATTTTTACACATATACCGCTTATGACCAGGTTTATTACAATTAAAACAAACTAATTTCCCTTTTGCTCCTTTCTTGTCGAAATTACCCGGTTTCTTTACAAAGTTAGCCCTGCCGATAATTTTATCATCCTCATCTTTTAGTCGAATTCGTGATTCCTTGGCAATAAGTTCGCTGACTACTTTATTAAATGTGAATTCCTGTGCAGTAGTTCTAAGAATAACTTGATAAATATTGTCAAATTCTGAGGGCAAATGACGCAAAACTTGAAAAATCAAATAATTTTCAGAGAAATTCGCGTCTATAGCCTTAATTCTTTCGAAAATTTGCTGAGTACGTGCAGCGAAAAGATTTATCGACTCTCCCTCTTTTATACGACATTGGGATAACTCTGAAAACAATGTTATATGCTGACAACGATTGTCAGGAAAGAAGTGATCTTTCAAAGCCTTCCAGGCATCGGCCGTGTTGACCTGATTTTCGATTATCTTTTTGAAATTTTTCTCCAAATTTAAATAAATTATGGATAGGGTCACATCCTGTCGATTTTGAAAATTACGAATCTCTTGCTCAGTAGCCTTTTTTTCATAATTAGAAAAAGGTTCTTTTTTGATGCAATTAACAATTATCCACAGACCTCGTTCCATTAGGACAAATTTAATATCCGATGACGAGCTCACATAGTTGTCAGACCTTAATTTTTTGATAGGAACACTCTGGGATGCCATGATTGATAAGAACACGAAAAACGCCAAAAATATAAAAAAAAACCTAATTTCACAAAAAAAAAAAAAAAAAAACTACAAAATTTCAAAATATCCCCGAAAAAAACCCCTAAATAGTGCAACTGTTACAGCTTCCCCCCTGGAACAAGTCCAGGTCTTCCGCTGAATTTACCAGCCACTATTCTGCATAACACCAAACCAACTATATCCCCCCATAAAATGCAAACGAAACGTCTGAGAAAAGTTTACATTACACATGGCTTCAAGATTTGATACAAATTTCCAAAAAGCAAAAGAAAAATTTCTATCTTCACAGTTTTCATTCAACGCCGATGCGAGGAAAATAATTTGAAAAGATTTCCAAACACTTGTCATCTACCGATTCAGCAAAAAGACAAGTTAATTACAACATTCAATTTCATCACAAAAACACGAAGTCTAATACTCTACTCTGCTGACAATTTGAAAACATCTTAATACATTTCTATTACTTTTGATACTGAACACGTAATTATTATGATATAATTGGGTAGGACTGGGCCCATAACCCTTATGATAACTTACGAAGTTTAAACGAAAAGCCGAAAGGCTAAATTCCATAAGTCAATCAACAATGTTACATGCTTATACAAGCAGAGATAATACCACACAGTGGAAGATGCAGAATCAAATGTTAATATGAAGAAATGAACATTGGAAACTTGTTAAAAATCTTACCAAAAATTTATTGGTCCATAGAAACTAAAATAAATAAACTAACAAAATAAGTTTATAAGAATAAACCCTGGCCATAAGCGGAGGTGGAGTTCACAACTCCCCAACACCTACCAGACCCAATACACAAGAGGTTGACGAACTCGAAAGAGAAGAGAGAGAACGATTGGAATCGTTCACTATTTATACTTGCCTCATTTGCATATGATTGGACATCAAAGGATGCCAACCTAAAACTGAAACTTTACACGTGCGGAAAGAGTTGAGAAGTTAATCTAATTTGAATAAAGTAAATTTTATATTACATTACATTAGGAATGAGAACGCGGTTAAATATCGTTTACCAATGTCTATCAAAATTTTTTCCCCTGTGGATATAATAGTTGAGCGCATCAAGAAAAAATACTAGTAAAGAAGCAATAAAATAACAATATTCTCACTTTTTATTTTCAAGGGAGAATACTGTCCTGGAAGTAAATACTTATGCATTCTGCTATAATTTTACATGGTCTTTGAAATAAGGACTAAATAATTACAGTAAATGGCCAGTTACATGAAAAATGCGGGAATTGCTGTATTCGCGAATTTTCTCAATAATCGCGAGTTAATGCTCATTTTTTAAAAAATAATGCATAATATGGTTACAGCAGAGAATTTCATAATATTTATTCGAAATAAAAACAATAAGTAACAAAAATCTCAACAGCAAAATCAAATGCTTTACAAAAAGCGCGATCGCCGAAGTTTAGAAGAATAATTAGATGTTCATTGCATTTCATTTCCCTCCTCTTTACAATGTTTATATTCAAAATTACTGGCAAAACGTTCCCGATTTTTTCTGGAAGTAGGGGTTCGACTTATATACAGGTTTTCGATTTTTTTCAAAATTTTCCTCCTAAATGTAGGGGGGGAGGGGGTCGAATTATATGCAAGATTGACTAATGCTCAAGTATATACAGTAACGAACCTAACAGAATGCTTGGGTTTTATCAATTGATCTATTTCAAACAAATCTAAGATTTTTCTGCCTTTATATAGAAGTTTGGTAATGCTTCATTTGGAGTTTGCTGTTCAGTTTTGGTCTTCTTATCTTAGGAAAGATATTTCTTTATTGGAAACAGTTTTAAAAAAGGCTACTAGACTAGTAAGGGGCAAAGGCGCCCATATGGGGGGCAAGGGGGGCTCATGCCCCCTCTAGAAATTAGAACTTCCTAGCTTTCAGCACTTTTTTCTTTGCAAAAATGTAAAAACATTTCTTCTTCAGCAATTAATGAATAAGTTATTAAAAATGTCAAATTTTAATAACTCTAATCTGTACTGAAATCAGTTTCTATGGGGAAAATATCCTGCTAAACCATAGAGAGAATATCTGAGCCCCCCCCCCCCCCCCCCGTTTAAAATTTTGCATATGGGCCCCCTTGGTAAGGGGTCTTACATATTTAGATTATGATACCTGACTTAAAATACTTATTATGTATTGCCTGGATTGAAGGGGAGTCAGAAGGGACTGATTCAGTTATGTGCAATATATCATACAGTATCACATTCAGAGACTGTAGTTTCTTTCTTAATTAGAACTCGCCAGTCTGGATTAGTGAATAACTGAGCTGGGAGGCAGAAGCAGATCTCATTGAAGCTGAGAGTGCCAACAAACTGGTAGATAAAGTTTGTTGGCACTCTCAATCGGTTATTCACTAATCCAGACTGATGAGTTCTAATAAGAACAAATCTGCAGTCTCTGGATCTGATAACCAGGCTGTCTAATTTATTGCATGTAGTTCTGCTTTACCCCTGGCTTAGGAGAATTATTTTACTGCTAAATGATTTAATTGTTTAAATTTATCAAAATGGAAAAAAAAAACGCATGATCATTACTTTTGGCGACCGTGACTTCATTCTTTGGTAGCCATTTTCAATGAAATGATCACCCGTTGGTGACAGCTTAATCTAGAGCTTTATAGCTCAGCAAAGGAGACATTTCAGGATGCAACTGAGCTGGAGAAGACAGATCCAAACATTAAGTCTCAATTATGTTGAAGACATGTTTTTGTGAAAGTTATATGGGAAGTAAAGCAAATTATTTTGCTTTTTTTTTCTTGTAAAATTAGAAATTTTGATATAGTGTAAAAGACATTAGATCTCTACAGTGTACATTTCCATTGTAAAAAGGAAAAACTTAATTTTTTATTATGTAAGTTAAATCAGATTTCATATTGATTGTATTTTCTCAAATGCTTACTGATTGTTCAAACACAATGCTTGTAATTAAAAATACTCAAGAGATTTTTTATTATTTTTTTAAGCATGTACTTGACCATAATTTTAAAATCAAGCTGTCTTATATGTATTTTTATTTATACATATATTTTCAGAAAACCCTTTTTTTTTCAGGTAAATATGGGACAGTGTATGAAAAAAATATTTTCGGAGAAGATATCTAACGCAAATGAAAAAGGTATTTTATATACTTAAAAATCGTGAGTAGATCTATTAAAAACTTGCTGCTCTGTCCTTAATTTGTTATTGTACTGTTGTAAAAAATGCTGCTTTTCCCTATTTAAATAATGCAAATTTGTAATGAAGGAACTTTCCACTTTTTTTTTGTACAAGATTTATCTGCTATTATGCAGATAAATCTTGTACATGCAATTGAGTTTAATTATTTCTTCCCGTAATCATTTGTAAGCTGTCTAAAGTCTTTTGTTGGATACGAGGGTCAAGCAAGAAATAAGTTTCCCATAAATTTTACAAATAGACAAAAATTTTTACTCTCATAGGAATTTACATCATTAGAAAGATGAAACTTTCCTCTATTATTCTACATAATCCCTATCTTTTTCTACACATCGTTGGAAACATTTAACCTCTTCTTTTACTTCATAGTCACTACAGAAGCATTGGCCACTCAAGTGTTCCTTTAACTTCCTCATCAATCAAATCAGACGGTTATTGTACAATACTAAGAAAACTTGAGCGAGCTATCCAGAACTACTGCCGAGAATGACTGACAGCTGGTGTAATGCTGCTTCACAAAACCCAGGAACTTTTGACAGACTTAGGGTGGACTGTCATGCCTCACCCGCCTTACAGTCCGGACTTCGCGCCTAGTGATTATCACTTGTTCCCCAGGTTAAAGGAACATTTAAGTGGCTAAAGCTTCCGTAGTGACAATGAAGTCAAAGAAGAAGTTAAAAGTTTCCTCATTGGTTTGGGGGCAAAGTTCTATGATATTGGGATACAGAATTTGGAGCACTGTCTACAAAAATGTTTAGAAAAAGAGGGTAATTATGTAGAAAAATAGAGGAAAGTTTCATCTTTCCAATGATGTAAATTTCTATGAGAATAAAAATGTTTGTTTATTTGTAAAATTGATGGGAACCTTATTTCTGGATCAACCCTCGTACATTTCTACTTTTCTTCTCATAATGTGTAAATGAATTTGTTGATATATTTAAAAATATTGATTGTATTAAAGGCATTGTCAAAAGTAATGTAAGAAATAACGACATCAAAAAAGCACAAATTGCGAATTACTGCAGATATGTGTTTCGGCGTTACGGGGAACGCCTTTTTCAATGCAAAAAGTAATGAGCTTATGGATAAAAACACCTTTTGTCGGATGCCTTTTCATCCATAAGCTCATTACTTTTTGCATTGAAAAAGGCGTTCCCTGTAATGCCGAAACAGGTATATGCTAAAGGTGGGCAATGTCGTTCTTTTTAATGATCCGTTCATCAGAGGATCGTTCATTCTTTTGATCCGTTCATTTACCTTGTTCATTTGGATGACTTTGTTCATTTTAAAACATTGCAGGTGAGCTTTCTGCACGACATACTGATATACATTCGAAATATTTCATTAGATCAGTAACATTCTTTAAAGAAAAAATAACTTAAATTAGCTAAAAGTAAGAAAATATGTCTATAAAAATAAATCAAAAAAAGGAGGGGGGGGGGTGTCAGATGTAGAATGTTCCAATAAGCACAATTAAGCTGCATCTTTGTCAGTAGGTCTGAGCAGCATTCCTTAAAAGGAGCCTCACAGGTTTAGGAACGCGTCGGGAGTCAGCAAGTAAAGAAGACAAAAGCATTTCTTGATATATTTTAATGCAATTGTTGAAGTAAATACAGATTTAATGTTCTTTAAAGCAACTCAGAATACGATTTGAAAAGAGATAAAATGATGTTAATTGCAAAAGAATTAACATAGTTACAGCCAATTTACAGTAAACTGGTCTCAAAACAAAGCTGTTTTTTTTTAATGTAAACATCTGCTTTTTAAATAAACACTGTGTTAAATCGTCAAAACTGACCTTTTTTGATCCCAAACCAAACATCTGTCAACCATGACATCTACCAAAAAGAAAAAGGTATGTTCCTTTAAATGTTTTATTTCTAGCTAAAGCACTGTATAAATACATATAATATTACCAATAGATCATTCATAGCGAAAAAAGAATCCACAAATATATCGGTAGCTTAGCCGGATAACCTAATTAAATTAAAAAAAAAAAAAGATCTTAAAAGAATTTTCAAGTATCCATGGGGACCATGTGCAATATATATGTTTATAATTTGAATTCTGACATTTTTAATTCAAATTATATTTTTCACAACCACGGATTACGACAAAACCCTATGCATTCCGTGCTATTGCTTCTAGAAACGGCTCCTGTCCTCCCAAGCTTGCCCTTCCTCCTAAGCAGTTACGTATGTGTATGTGTGTAAGGACTTGTTTGTGTGTAGACGTGTGTGTACGTAGGAGTGTGTGTATGCAGGACATGAGCGCCACGGCCCAGGATGAGGGGATTCCGATGAACAGTACTGCTAGTGGTGGTCAGGACCAGAGGAGCAGTTCTTGCATGAGCCAGTGGATGGCGGTGCTGCAGAGGCCCCTGGTCCGTTCTGAAAAAGGAACCGGACCACAAAGATGGTCAAATAAAATCAATAAGCAGTCGTGATTGCTCAAAAAAAAAAAAGAAAAAAGACTCGCTTACATATTAGGAAGCTCCAAAGTTATTCCACAGTACCAATAAGAATGGGGGGAGGGGGAACGCAACATCTTTTTAAATGGGAAAAAAAAATAGGACATAATAATCCCAATTAAAAATCTGTGGATATTGAATTCAAAATCAGAGACTTGTAAGTCGCCAACCAATTTAAAAATAAAGTCAAATCAAAATAGATGATAGTAGATAAAGATGTTATAGAAGACAAAAGGATCGCCAGAAAAGTGATAAAAGGTATTTTTAGAAATAATTTTGGCAACAGAAGCAAAGGATTTTAGCTCTTGCATGGGACAGGAAGTGAAAATTTCAAACATTTTGTTAGTAGCCCAAACACAAAACTTTACTAATGGATACATTGAAAAAATGCAAATGAATTGTAACACAGAGTAAATGATAGGGCCGCGGTGGCCTGATCAGCATCGGACTTGTGACCGGAGGGTCCCGGGTTTGATCCTAGCCAGTCGAAGATCCACCGTTTTTATTAATGGCGACTAGGGCAGGGCCGTCTGAAGGGGAGGGAGGGAGCGGGGCAATCACCCCGGTCGCCACGTAATGATGGGTGCCGCAAGGTGCCCCTCATTTCTTGTATAATAGGTGTGTCTCAGCGGAAATATCTAGAAATTGAAGCCTTAAAATTGTGATTATAGGTCATGCTTATTGACGTTAGAGTAAGGGATGGAGCTCAGGTACTGTCCCCGATCGATTTTTTTTTAAAATAGATAATTGGTACTCCTCCTGCAAGTTTTCAAAATTGAAGTTCCAAAAACTAAAATTTAGACAAACTTTGAAGATTTAAGGGAAGCAGGATCTGAAGCCCTTCCCTGGAATCCTTAAGCAACATGGACGCCCATATGCAAAATTGTAAGGGGGGGGGGGCCTCAGATATCTTAACCATGGTTTAGCAGGATATTTTACCCATGGAGGCAGATTTCAGGACAGATTAGAGTCATTGAAATTTGATATTTTTAATTTCTTATTCATTAATGGCTGGAGAAGAAATATTTTTATATTTTTGCAAAGAAAAATGTACTAAAAACAAGGAAGTTCTAATTTCTAAGGGGCTCGAGCCCCTCCCTTGCCCCCCTATATGGGCGCCCTTGTTAAGCAATGTTTTATATTCAGGGGCTATTCCACTTATTTTTTGTAAGTCATTTAAAAACCCATTGCTTGTGATATTAAAGAAAGGCGGTATGGGGACCCTTGCCTGAGAATTTTTTGAAACTGAAATCTTAAAAATGCAATTGTAAGATCAAATTTTGTAACATTAAGGCCAATAATTTTTCAAAATTAAAGCTCCAAAAATGCATTTTCAATGTTGTTGAGTATTTGGGGACATTCTCTTAAAACTTACAAAAATTTGATGCAAAAAAAGGACATCTTTGTCTTTAACATAAATGAAAGCTTGTATTAAGTTAATACAAGTAAAACCAAAAAACTCTTGAAAAGAATAATTCGATGAGTCCAAATCGAAATTTAGTTCGTTCAATTTGTTCTTTTTGACCCGTTCGTTCATGAACAACAAATCTCTAGTATCATCAGTAATCTGCAATTTGTGCTTTTTTGACATTGTTATTTCTTACATTATTATTCAGCTCAAAGTTATTTATTTTTTTAACTGTCAAAAGTGTTTATTAAGGTTTATTTTTGCTTTAGCTGTTGTTCAATGAAATTTCTATTTTTTAAACTTTTGCAGGTTTGCAGCACCATTCAGAGGTTCAGAATTTTGGGTATATAAATAAAATCATATCCTTTGTTTTTTAGATAGTTTTTCCTTCTCACATTTGATTCTTTCACTTTGATATTTTCATTTAGAGGAATTACATTGAAAAAGATCTTACGAAATGCCATTGGAGGGAATGCTAAAACAACAATGATCATGCATTTCAACATATCATCACCTACTCTTGAAAATGATTTAAATACTGCCAATTGTATTTTGAAAATTGCAGACTCGCATAACAGGCCTAAAATCTGCCAGAAACTTATCCTTCGAAATTCTCTAGATGTAAGTGAAAAAAGTTTTTTAAAAAAAATTCATGTGTTTTAGTAGCATAAGCAATTTTTGTTGGAAGAAAAATTATTATACGTACTATATCCGTGGCATAAGAAATTATTCATACTCACACATACAGTCGGACCTCGATGTAAGGTCACCCCTTCGGGACTTCACGAAACTGACCTTATAAGCGGAGTGACCTTATAATCGATCCATGTATATTTTTTGATAAATAAACATGTATGTACATTAATTATTTTAAAAATTTAATACATTCTAAAATATCAGTAATTATTTTATAATAGTTTAATAGATTTGAACTAATTAAAACTTTTGGAAGCAATAAGACATTTTAAAATTATTTTTTTAGAACTTTCATCTAGAGTAAAGCTGCATACAAATATGCCCAAGCAGAGAACTGATGAGCATCTTACCTAACTTAAAATTATCATAAATACAGGACTGATAGGATTTTTCTTTCGTTTAAACACAATGGTTTCCAATTGTTTTCTGAAAATTTTCTTCGGCTTCTCATGACTGGTAAAAAAGTGGGATGTGTACATGCTGAGTACCCTCATTATTGCTGCTTCATATTTTAGCATCGCTGTCATAAAACTCACTTTCTAATGTATTTGGTGCATTACATGCTATGTAATAGGAAGTACCTGGACGACCGAGCCTCGCTCGGCTTTAAAAGTTTTTGTCAACTCGTGTTTTTCTAAGGTTCTATACTTTTTCAAATATACTTGAAAGGCATCATGTTAACGAAATATTAAGTTTCTTGCCAGTGGTTGGATGTACTTCCGAAAAACAAAAGATATACATGTAATCACTTCATCAGCATTATAATCATTTCAGCTATAAGAAGTTTACTACTGAATATAGGCCTCCTCTCCCCCACAGTCATCCACATAGGGAAGCTCTGAGCTGGTTTCGTATACATATTTAACGCACGGTATTGCCAAAACTAAGACCAAACATTGCGGTAATAAATATGAAAAAATTGATAGGATTGAAAATGCTCTGTGACCATCTTATAACACTAAAGTACCAAAGATTCTGAATGCAATTAAATCAACATTTTGCTTTAAACTATCTGTTATACTTTTGATTCCACTATACAATTTTCCTGTCATTAATTAAAAGATTTTGAACTTGGAGCCAATTTTACTATGGTGAAATCGGTTTTAAATACTTCCTTCCATACTACGTTGTGATTCACGATTTTATCCCAATCGACATTTTCACTTGGAATAAGTATTTTTAGTGTAGTTGGTCACTTTAAACCAGAAAATGTTACATACAGCATGCTATCCATCACACCAACAAATTATAACAACAGTCTTAACAAAATATAAACAGTTTCAAGATATTTGTTTTTTTTTTCAAAATAAAATTTAGATGCATGATTTAAAAAACATATAAAATTATTTGAAATGTTAAAAAGAAGATAAATAAATAAAATAAGACGGTCAAGCAATAGTTTTGCTTTCGTTTTTAGTTAAGTGCGATTGAAAGAAGCCAAAATGGTTAATATCAGTCAAACCTGGCAACACTAACCAAGTTAAAAATTTTAAAGCGAGAAGGTACAAATTTTCATTGTTATGGTTGCAAATCGTCTGCCTTATGTGTCAATTCACAATTTTTTTCAAGGCTGAACTCTATTAGACTTCATATTAAAAAACTCTTTTTTGTAAAAAATTGCGTTTTTACAAAAAAAAAAGGCTGATGTAGATAAACTTATAATATAGAATGCTAAACTACAATTAAATCCAAAATTTCATCCAAATCGTTAGAGCCGTTTCCGAGATACGAAATATAAATATATACCCACAAGAATTGCTCATTTAAAGATATAAGATACGACTTTTCACTTTTTAAGGATCGTACATCGCAAAAAATTCTTGGAAATGAATCGATTAAGCACTGAAATTATTTAAAGAAATCAGACAGAAGTGACCTGATAAGCGATTAAGTATTATGATCTGACCACATATCTGATAAGACACAACATAAAATTCCTATTCAGTGAGCCGGGACGTTAGAAAACCTTTTATGCGGGGTGACCTTATAAGCAAGTGACTTTATATCGAGGTCTGACTAGATATATACAGGGGTGGAAAATTTGCACCAACTGTGCCAAATTGTACAAATTTTCAATATATGATACATTCTAATGCAAAAAGACCAAATTAATGATTTTTGGTTCAAACTGCACCAAAACTGCGATTTTATTTCATGTAGCACACAGGCTTTGCATGAAGTGCAAAAAAAAAGTGCAAATCTGTGCTCATAGGAGTTTTGTGCAGTTAAACAAAATTTACTAATATATGCACATGGTAGGTTGTGTTAATAGATGTACATAACAATCATGTGAGGTTCACATCCTATTTCTTTTTTTTGGTAAGTTAATAAGGTAAGTTATAACAGGGGCTCGACTCGGAATTAAAATAGTTTTATGCGTTTTAAGAAAGAGGCTGGGCCCGGCAACTCAACTGACGAGGAAACATCCAAGGAGCACACAATTTATGCATGTAGGCAATGACAGCGATTGTGGCTTATAAATGGGGGGAGGGGCAAAAAAAAAAAAAAGAGTGAGAAAAGTGCAAAATTTTGTTGGGATTAATTTTGAGAGCAGATAAGTAGAAATTGATGTAAATCTAGCAACTTAACTTATGTTTTTCTTAAGAATTTGATAAATTATGTAAACAATAACTTTTTCTGAAGAAACACTTAGACCAGGGGTTCTCAAACTTTTTCGACTCTCGGCACCCTTTCAAGAATCAGAATTTTCTCATGGCACCCTAGTTCATCTCTATTATTTGAGATAAGTGCCAGTGGCTTTCATAGCACCCTTGCAACCTTCGTGGCATTTGAGGGAGGCCAAGAGGTTTGGGGGTGCACTCTCTGAAAAAATAACATTTTTTTGAAATTATAATAAATAAAAAACTCTTATTTGGGGGGGGAGGGCGGTGAGTCAAAGTCTATGTACGCTACTGATAAATGGGTAAATGTGCCAAATAAGGCTACCCTATGGTTCAAAACCTAACATCTGTACCTTATAGCCAGAAAGACGTAAGTTACATTACTGTAATTTTATAGGAGAGTGGAAAAACTTTTTTCTGGCACAATCAAAGGATGGGATACGAGCTCTTTTCCTTGGTAAAAAATTTAAAAGGATTTTTTAAAAAAGAATTACTTTTACATGGCTCGATGTTGAATTGACTAGGACCAGTCTAGCTGGGCCCAGAGCCTGTTGCTGGTCGTCGCTTTTGTATTTGTATTTCTCTCATTTATGATTGATTTGCTCCAACTTTTGCATAATCATCACATTAGTCATAAAAACTGAGAAAACAATAAAACCATCTGAAAATTTAAGTTTCAATTAGGTTTTTCAGCAGTTCTAGCAATTTGACCAAATTAGGAACATGGACCCTAATAAGGAAAACTCTTGGCAAAGATTATATCACTCACAGACAAAAACGCCAAAAAGCACAATCAAATTAAAACAAATTAAAATAGTCTAATTATATTAAACCACAGTTGATAGCCTCAAAAAGATATGAAACATTTCATAATTACTTCCATGCAGCATATTCTGCACTCAAGTGCTAAGATGGCTCCCCACAGTCTTAACGGCCAATAATCTGCTTTTCTAAATTATCAAATCACAGCAAACAATCCGATCCAAAAATCCGATTTAAATCAAAAAATTCTTTTTCATTAAAAAAAAGGTAACACTGCTGTTATTGTTTTTGCTCTAGTTAAAATGTATGCAAGTGTTATTGATCTTTTTACGCAGTTGCACGCATTAGCATAGTATTTTCCGAATTTGTTGGTTATTTGTGATTTAGCTTATCCTCGGTTTCCCTGCCACCCTATTCCCTGGATAATTAGGAGTTTACTGTAGCTAAAAGACGCGCGAGATTGAGACCATTTTTGACTCTACCATTCGGAAGACTTGTGTATTTTTTCAGAGTGACAAACTTCTCCTATTAAAAGTAAAATATGTAATGTTTGATAGGTTGCACATAATTTAAAGTATTGGGAAATAATTTCAGAAATGAAGCATTAAAACTTTTCCTATCCATTTGAGTATCAGCCAGTGCACCCCCCTGCCGCTTACAGTGATGCTGCTACATTTGATGAATTCTGTAAACTAAAATATTGGAGACAAATTTTGATTTTGTGTTTCTTTATATGCTCTTAGGTACATTTTGCGTGTCTCACCTAGAAAGATTTCACCTGGTTACCCCCCTCCCCCCAACCAGTAGTCATGCTTCTACGTTTATTGAGTAAATGTTGCAAGAAAATAATTATATACGTTTCATAATCTCTTAGAGAGCCGAAATATTTCCAAATTATGCCTATTATGCTCCTTTTAGAATTATGTCTATTAAAAATTTCAATTGAAAACTCTTCACGTCTTTGTACTTTTTTTTCTTTTTGTAAATTTTTAATGATATATTGAATTTTATTCTAGAAATATGAAGAGGAGATCCGGGAATTACATCGAAACATAAATGCTACAGAAAATAAAGTTGGATTATTGGTTTGTGGCAAATATTACAGGTGAGAAAGCATTTGAGAAAAACCTAATGTAGACCCTACGCTGCTTTCTTGTATGCTTGTTAAGTAATTGATGTTTCTTAGAAGGGGCTCGTGTACTTATGTATGCGCGAATAATCAATAATAATACTAATTAAAAGAACAATATAAATAAAAGTGAGCATTGTTTTGACAACTTTTTTTTCTTTTTTACGAACTAGATCAATTGAGGCAGTGAGAAGCAAAGGGATGTAAATGGCAAAATTAAAAATTTGGAGATAACCAGTACACATGGTAGGTGAACTTCTCCTCTGTCTTGGGGCAAGAGATAGTAATAGTAGCCCTGGTAGTTGCTGCTATACAGCATGATTATAGTGCCTAGAAAGAGTAGTGTGCCGATCGACGGGGAAAAAGTGAGGTCAGATCTGAGGAAAATCCAGATGGCGCTGCGGTCGAGAAGTACGTTATGCTCCTCAATCAGACTCGTTTTAAATCATCAAATTGCATGCTGATTTCACAGTTTAAAAGCCCCGTTTTTCGGATTGAACTTATTTCAGCACAAAAGACAAATTCGGTAATAAGTGCTATTTGTTACATGGGTGTTCATTCATTTTTTGAAGCATATAAAATTACCTTATGCTAATTTATCTTCAATGAAAATAGTTGACTATAAGGGGCCATTCATTAAATACGTAAGGATCCCGAGGGGGAGGGGGGTTGGAAAAGCCTCTACGTACCCTTACTTGGGAGGGGGGGTCCAACTCATTCTTACGTAATATTTTCCAAGTCGGTATTTCACATTAGAAATTGCGCGGCAGAGATTATGTTCCATTTCCGTCTGGAAGGTAAGAAACGTGTTAGGATAAGATGTTTTTTTATTTGTTTTTACAAAGAATTTATAGTGTAAAATATAATAAAAGAGTCGCATTGTGTATGGCATGTTTTTTTGTAATTAATATTACATCAAAAAAAAAGTCGAAAAAACATTCAGTTTAGATTCTAACTTTTCAGTGACTATTTCTTTATGCAAAAGGTTTAATTTAATGTGAATTTAATAACGATTCCAGTGATGTAACGATTCCAAGATTTGTTATTTTATCATTTTGAAAAACGAAATGGAATCTTACGTAAGAATAGGGGGGGGGGGGGGTGAATGCAGATGAGGAAATCGTCTGTGATAAATTGGTACCTTCAATCCCTCGCCAAGTGTTTAAATTTGCCACTTTTCTTAAAATTTCGGGAGATTTAAATACCTTTTATCTTGATAACGGGGGACGACAACAATAATAATTATCAATTTTGTACAGGATTTTAAAAGGCTGAAATTCAAGAAAAAAACTTTTTTTAAAAATATAACTTACGTGCTCGTTGATTCCGTTTGTCCGAAAGTCTTATGGTCGGTTGCTAACATTTACCAGGCATAGCGTTGCTGGAGATTTCCAACCTATTCTCCAGACCTATAAACTGTAGAAGTGGTGCTACCATATACCGTGCCCAAGTCGGGCTCTTTCTCATTTAGGGACCTCATTGACTCAGGAGTCGCTCCTTTCTGCTTTAAACTCATGCTGGTTACATGAACGGGGCTCGAGTCTCCCAAGTGGCATTAAAAACAACAACAAACTGCGCCCTAAGCCATCTCGATTGATAATACATTTGCCTTAAAATATAAGTATCAAATTTTCAGAGTCAATTGTGTAAAATTTTGGTTTGAAAACAGCCTTGTCTTTGTGTCTACTTCAATAATGATCTTTTTATCGTCAATATTATTTTTCACATAATTTTCATTATATACAAAAACTACAATATTTGGAGTTTTTTTGAATTTTATGCAAACCCAATATTCGTTAGGCAAATTAATATGAACAATTTCATTTATAATAGATTTATACGTGGTTATTTCAGTTTCATCTGCGGAAAGATCAAGTTTTATTTTTTTCAAACAGGTAACATTTTTTTTAACTGCATAATTCCTGATGGACCTTTTCTTTGGTAATTTTTTAGTAAAGTATGTTGGCAGATTTGGGAAAATTGTCGGAATTGCCTCATCTTTTAAAAAGGGTTTTCCCCGAGGAATCAAAACTTCCTCACCATTTATATTATGCTTAAAATGGGTTTCAATAAAATGTTTTTCGAAATGCAGAGCACAAATTGATCAATATTTATCAAAAACTTTATCTAACCTGGGAATTAACGAATTCCACTTTAATTTTTCTTCATCTGCTGGAGCTTTAAAAAGCGTTACTTTTTCCTTGAATGTTTTGTATTCAGTTTTGCACCCTGGCACGAAAAAAGATGAAGCTTTATTTCTTCTACTGTTCAACTTTGATGCCTCCATTAAAAGCCTTAAATGCTGTTTCATGAAATATTCATGCAATAAAGGTAAAAAAGAGAAATGCGGAACTAAATTGTAACAAAATCCGGTGTCTAATAATGTAAACACCGCGGAATTGAACGTGCATCTCGACCGTGCACTGCCCTCTAGCGTTTTTCTTACAATTTGTCTTCAAGAATCGTGGGGAAAAAAGCGCCGGTCGGTACACTACTCTTTCTAGGCACTATAAGCATGATTTAGAAAAAAAACGTCAATGAAAGCCTACCTAGGATGTTATCTTTAAACGCGTTTTACTCAAAACTTGAAAATGTCCACTTACATCCCTTTGCTTCTTGCTACCTCAATTAAAGAGACTGACTTCAGTGCAAACTTTACCTATGCTTTATGAAAATTATTGACCAAGTTAAAAATCAATGAACAATATTAATTTTTTTTTCATAATTAGATGCAGTTCATTTTTTGCAAACTTCATTATTTTTGTACTCCTCGTAAAGTATCAGAAAATTTAATTCTCTTAAAAACTCGCAATAAAAAAGTTTTTTTTTTGTAACCATAAATTTTTTTATATTAACTTCATTTGAATCACTATTTGTTGTTTAAAATATTTTATAATTAAGTAAGTTTTCATACATGAATAAGTAATTTCTTGCTCTTGAAAAGTATGCAAATTTCTACAAAGAAGATTCATAATAGAAACTCTATAACCGCACAACTTTTCAGAAGCAAACAGTAAGTTTTGCAGTTAAAAAAACCTTCTGTTCTGCCTTAAAAGCATAAAAATTGTTAAACAAATTAAATTTAAAACAGTTTTTCATCTTTCGGTATACATTTAAAGCTTTTAAATAAAAAATGGTGTTCACAAAAAAAAAAAAAAGCAACAACAGATTGTTCTAGAAAATGCAGCTGTTATGCTAACCATGAAGCTTGCAGAAGTGCAGGATAATTCACTTTCTTTTGATTGTGAAACTTATTTATTTGTAAGCAACAAATATTGTATAATTATGCTTTATGCAAATATATAGTTACATTCTGAATATTAGTTTCAAAATTTTTGAAATGATCTATATAACGCAAAACCTGTATAACGCAAAAGCCCAGGTGTGCATTATAACGGTCTCCTACTGTAATACTTTTGAAGTGCATAATTTGTTTAGACACTGTCCTACATCTATAAAAGTATGGTAAACATAAGGAATGGTACTTTCAAATATAAAGAAGTGTGATGTTTTTGTTGGTGCCTGAGAATTACATAACAATCTTTACTAATAATAAAGCTGAAAGTCTGGATGTCTGACTCTCTGTTATGCGCATAGCGCCTAAACCAGCGGTTCCCAACTTTTTTTCCCTTGTGAACCCCTTTCAAATTCCGAAGAAGTTGGCGAACCCCCTGTGCAACAAGCAATAAGTCCACCTGTTTATTTTTCATAATGATGATTGTCAGCTTGTTTCTTTCATTTTGTTTTTGAGACTCGGTCTTTCATTAAATCGCTTTAATACTTCAAAAGTACTGTTGGTTTATATTTGGGACAGTTTTAAATCAAAAATACTGTTAGTTTATTTTACATTAGAAGTAAAATTTATGCTAAATTTGTTTCCTTTTGACTTGTGTGTAGTCCTATCTTATTTTTTCCTACTTTCTTAAGTGATTTTTTTTCCTACTTGTCCTACATTTTTAATTTTTGATTCCTTATTTCCTACTTTTTACCCCCAAAAAGCCGCTTCTGTAACTGATTCTTCTTGAAAATTATAGCAACAAAGAGTAGCGTGATCGCACTTCTATGCATTTTAGATGGGCTATAATTCTGTAGCATATTGCATGAGTAGTAATAGCCCAAGTTTTGCTAAGAATACTAATTATTCAAAGCTAATAAATTAGCAAAGTGTGATGCGTAAATAGAGTTAGCCAAACTATCAATTTAAAATTCATTTTCTGTTTGGTGAATCATCTTAAACTAAGTGATGAAAAAGTCCTATTATAAACAACAAGTTTATTAACAATTGTATAAATTAAAATCCAAGAAAAAGTTACTAACTCAAAGCCATATTCAAAATTAAGTTTTATCTAAAACTATATCTAAACTCGATCTTATTTCCGTTTACTAATCCCAATTTACTATTATCGAAGATTGTGTCGGAAAAGATTCCATAATCTGCATTCCTAGATACTAACATCAATTCAAGATATTCAATGAATACTAAGTTCGGATAATGCTTGAAAATTCAATCAGATCAACTCTATCGACGATCAGAAAACTAAGTTTCGATCAATACATCCTGATAAATATGAACAGGGAGCTCGATGGCTTGATAATGCCAGAGAGGCAAAATCCCCTCCTGCAATCTACCAGCTTGCAAACTAAAACCGAACGCTAGAAAGAGAGAGTGAGCCAATGGCTGAATCACTATAAATACTGCATAACTGTGTGGTCATATGTCCGCTACATGCAGAAAGAGACGTGTGCAAATCATTTGAGAACTTCATGGAACACGATGGAACATCATGGCGTCATCTTATCTTTCGATGCTGGTAGGCGAAAGAAGAACTTTTATCGCAAAAGTTGCTTAGCAAAGAGATGAATTTGTTAGGTTATCATTACATCGCAAACATTCACTGTAAGTTTATGTTTAAATGACTTTAGTTGTTTGTAAATTAAGAGATACATATAATAAGTTACTGATAATATACTTAGGATAAACTTATGTTTATCAATTTTCATTACACCACAAGAGGAGTGATAGCTTTTCGTCACATTCAAACGGCAAAAAACTAAGCATCGAAAATTAATTATAAAAATTTTAGACATTCCCTTATGCTCCACAAAATGTTCCCATCAAATTTACCCGAATTTTCTGATCAAAAGCTATTGAAAAAACCAAGGAATTTGTATGCTTCTCCCATTGTATTCAAAAATTTAACCTTTCCGGCACTGCCTCAATTCTGTCATGCTCAATAAAAACGATGAAAACCGACTCCTTGTAATAACAGACTAAATTCATGAAATTTACAAAATATGTGAGCAAGTATTGTAACATTTGTATCCAAAGAGTATCGAATGGGCAAGAGATCAATGAATCAATGATTTTAAAAAAAAAAAACATTTGAACTTAAGGTTTCATATTTAAAGCATTTTGAAAGTCCGCCATTACAGCATTGTTTTCGCTAACCCCCTTTATACCTCTTGTGAACTCCCAGGGGTTCGCGATCTATCAGTTGGGAACCACTGGCCTAAACTTTTCCTCCGATTTTTATGACATTTGGCAGAGAATTAGTTCGTAGCATAGGGGTGAGCATCTCAAAGCGATTTTTCACAAATTCGATTTTGTTCTTTTTCTATTCCAATTGTAAGCCTATTTTAACAAGCGAATTACCATAAAATGGAAGAGTAAATTGCCATAACATGGATAAGTAAATTACCATAACATGGACAAGCAAATTACCATAACATGGACGAGCAAATTACCATAACATGGACGAGCAAATTACCATAACATGGACGAGCAAATTACCATAACTTGGATGAGCAAATTACCTTAACATAGACGAGCAAATTACCGTAACATGGACAAGTAAATTACCATAACATGGACGAGCAAATTACCATAACATGGACGAGCAAATTACCATAACATGGACGAGCAAATTATCATAACATGGACGAGCAAATTACCATAACATGGACAAGCAAATTACCATAACATGGACGAGCAAATTACCATAACATGGACGAGCAAATTACCATAACATGGACGAGCAAATTACCGTAACATGGACAAGCAAATTATCATAACATGGACGAGCAAATTACCATAACATGGATGAGCAAATTACCTTAACATAGACGAGCAAATTACCGTAACATGGACAAGTAAATTACCATAACATGGACGAGCATATTGGCGAGAAATTCATCATCCATTTCTTGGTAGACATACAGGCGAACCAAATGACCTTTTCATTTTCTATTAGGGGCAAAGCCATGTGGGTACCGCTAGCATGGAATGTCTAAAGAAAATAAAAATAAAATACCTTACAGTGAGCAGGATTAAAGTTTCATAAAGATTTTTGGTAGCTTACTAAAATTCATTCAACTGTGGTTTCTTGAGAGATTTACATGTGTAAGTCCTCTTCCATTATTTTTTTAGGATGAATAATAGGTAATGGGAAGACTTAAGTTTTTTTTATTTTTGTTTTGGATACAAATGTTGCACCTCTAGCTCATAGTAAAAACTAAGTGATGCAAATTACATTAAATTGGTCCCCATGGAGTAAAACATGCACCACCACATTTGGACTGATTTACATCTGAAAAACTTACAGAGTGGATTCGCTTTCAGCTTTTACATTGTCTCGCCTTCTTTAGGTAGGAACTACAGAGATTTTGACTTGTTAATTATTCATTGGGCAGTCTCTACACCTTATAGTCTGAGAAAAAAAGTATTGCCTTTTTCATTTCAAAAGATTTTTGCATAAAATCGGATTTGTGTATAAATTTTTGGGACATAAAAAAAAATTGTAATTTTTGATTTTCGCTTTAATTTTTTCAAAACTTTCTGTACATATTTATGATCATACTGTCCACCTACAATGGAAATTTGAAAGCATTCCATTGAGGAGTTTTCTTTTTGTTCAAATATTTGCATTGTGCTTAAACTTTTGTGATGCACTGTGTCAGCAGCTATTGGGAAATTATAAAAGCATGCAAGGAACTTATCAAATAAAACCAAACTGTTTAAAGTTTTCATTGACTGTCTGTTTATATTTATCTGTTCCCAATCAACAGTAAGTTATAAGCTCAAATCCTATGCTACGTATGTTGGCATTTTATTAATATAGATTGTTTTGAATGATTTTGTATTGTTAAGTTTATCAAATCTCATGAACTTAATGCGTTTTTTTGCAATGAGTCTTCTGAATGTGTTTTAAATCTATTGAATAATGTATTTTGTTCTTAATAATATTAAAACATAAATAAATAAAATCTTATGTTTTTTTTATATAATATTATATTTATTATTTGTTTATTGTTAAAATTCATTAAAATTGTGTTGGGATTGGGTTGTGTCTTTTCCTTCTAGTTGGTTGAAAAACAGTTTGTTATGTGACACTGAGACTTTGAAATCGTTGGAACCTAGATCAAATTTAACTGATATTTTGAATTGTGTAAGTTATTTTCTTTTTTAATTTCTCATTTACTTCAGTAAAATTATACATATTTTGTAGAAATGTAATTTACTTTTTGTTATTATAAGTCTGTAAAGCTTTACTTTGAATATGTTTTATAAATACTTTTATTATTTGTTCATTTTACCTTTTCTGATTTCAAAACTGACATGAAGTATTTTAAGCAATAATTTTAAATACAATTAATTTTGAACTACTTGCATACTTTAAAAAGCAAAACTATTCTTTCCGATTCAACCACTTTTGAATTTAATAACATTTTAAAAGCTTGATTTATTTAGTGTTCTAGAAATTTACTGGTGGGTATGCAGGGGAAAAAAAAAAGATAGAAATGTATAAATACCTTGGTATGTGCTGCAGGACTTGATGGTCCCTGGTGACCTTAACATTAAAATTAACAAAATTTGGTATATATCTAGAAAAACTGAAGGGGCAAGTGTGGCCCTATTTTTGAGTTAATTCGCCAATTCTAATCAATTCGCGATGATGTTTGTCATGCTCCATCTTTGTCTTCTGAGGCGAATTGCCTTTCATAACATAATGTTTAACACTTGAAATTCTTTCTCATTCATTTTTTATAAATCACTTGAATCTATAATTTTAAACAAACACCAGAGAAAAATGGACCATCTGGCTTAAACTTCTGGTTCCAAGAGGTGTTATAAACTAAAAATAACCTCCTTATGCTATTTCTTATTCCATCTAGTGAATGTGTAGTTAACACTAATGCATTAACGGAAGAGTTTTTAGGCAAACTTGCATAATATGAGTACTGCAATGAAGTTTTTCAATTTTTTTTTTTTTTTTTTTTTTTTTTTGCATTTTTATCATCTGTCATACTTAAGCTTTATTGTACAAGCTTGCTTATTTGATTTCCGCTGAAAAAAAGGTGGAAAAATCCGCTCTAATTCCAAAATTTCTCTATTGATAGCATTGAATCAAAAACTTGTTTTTTCAAATATTTCAAAAACTTATTTCAGCAGTTACTGCTGTTTACCTGCCTATAGCAGCGTACTGTTCTGGGCTTGATGTATTGCCAAAAAAAAAAAAGAGCATAAAATGCATAATAGTGTTTGGAAAAAAAAGACAGTTGATTCTACGATTTTATAAAATCATTCAGGTTTTCTTCATTTAAAATATATTTCTACTAGCAAAAATACCCGGCGTTGCCTGGGTCAGTAATAATTGTAAGAAACAATCGCTACTTTCTTTCGTTTTCTGTTTTAACTCAAAGAACTCAAAACACACCTCTTTGAGGTGATTAAACATCGAGCTTCTTCCTTACCCATAAAAGTAAAATAGCAATAAGTGTAAAGAACCAACGAATATTCATTTAGAAGCGAAAGCACGAATTTAAGCATATTAAAATTTTGAAGAATTTACAAAACATGAACTAACAAAAACAAAGATCACTAAAAAAACCGTGCGCTTCATTTAATTAAATAGTACACACACGCACACAGAAGAAGAAAAAAAAGCTCTCTACTATAAGCTTTAACTCTGAACTAAAGCTCTCCTACCCTCAGGGTGCAAAACGTACAGTTTCCAAATGTTTAAATGACTTTAAACTCATGTTTGCTCCGGAGAAGCCTTGATTCAAAATTTTCATTACAATTATTTTTAATATTGCTGTTGTTAGGCAACGAATTTTTGTAAAAAAGGGTTTTATGTTTAATCACATAGAGTAAAGAAATTACATAGAGAGGCCCTGCTATACTAAGAAATTGAAGCCGGAAGTTTCACCGCTATATCCAAAGATCCTTAGCTTCTTGCTAAGCATTTTATGATACATCTTGATTCCAAACATTCCATTACTGAATCTCAATTGGTTGTTAATTTAAACTTAGATATTGTTGCAAGTTTATGGAGCACGTTTTTGAAATTGCATTAATACATGAATTAAAATTCAAACCAATCCGCCAGCTACTTTATACGGTCTCTTTGCGAGATTGGTGAAAACTATACTCGCGAAGTGATCACGTTATCATAACCCCACTAATCATTGCACCACTGTACCCCACAATTCCGGCTTCAATTTCATCTCCTTCTTACCATAGACGTCTCTCTATGTATATTTCTTTACTCTATATATGGTGATGTAGCTATCTATGGTGAAAAAATGGTTGAAATCCCTCCAGTAGTTTTGACGTTTACCCCGGACATCCGGACAGAGCTTAGACCTTTATGTATAAAGATAAGGATGCAACTCCTAAGAAAGCAATAAATGTCATGCTTGCTCCAGAGAGGCCTTGATTCAAATTTTACATTGTGATTACTTTTAACATTCCTGTTGTTAGGCAATGAATTTACCCAACAATGGATTTTATATTTAATCATTCAATGGGGAAATTACATGAAATTAGCTGTTTTCCTCCATAACTTTTGAAAACTAAGTTTTTAAGGAACAAATTATAGCCTAAGTTGTTCCCCGATTATGTAGCTATCTATGGTGAAAAAATGGTTGAAATCCGTCCAGTAGTTTTGACGTTTACCCCGGAAATCCGGACAGAGCTTAGACCTTTATGTATAAAGATTACTTTTGTTTTAGAAAAAACACATTCTTGCACAAATCAATTCTTCCAAAAGTGCTGTACAAGAGCAAATCAAAGAAGAAGAAAAAACCGAAGAAATTACGGCTGAGCTGGAGAAATTAAGAAATTCCAACCATTCACTTAATGAGGTAAGTATTATACTTGATGAAGTTAAGGAAATATTAGTCAACTGCACAAAATATTTCTTTAATACAACACTAAATGTCTACTGCGGCATGTTGGTTTGCTTATACATGTAACCTAATGTTATACCATCGTTTCTTTCAGTAAATGCAATCTGTAAAAAATTTTAAAAAATGATTTTAAGAAATGAACTTCTTGAGAAAAAAATACCCGAAAATTTGCATGTTTTAAGTAAAGAAAGTTTAGGATAAAATATCTTAAACTTTGGAAAAGTAGAAAGTGTTGTTTTTTTTTAATTGCTGAAATTAAAACTCAAAATAAAAAAAACTTTGAATTTGTTCATGGTTCTTTCAACACACTAGCCAAGCAGCCCATAACTGAGGTTATATAATCAATGGTGCAGATAGACATGTATAATATGTGAAACACACTGCCCAAGGTCAGAACTCATTGTAAGAGAACCATATTATACATATTCAGTAAATTACCGCCCAATTAGCCTGGGCTAAAGCAGAAATACATGAAATACACCAGCTCAGTCATATACCGCCAGCTCAGTCATTTCCAAGCTGAGGACTGCAGTTTCGTGCTTATTAGCACTTCAGCAAAAAAATAAAATATAAGAAGGATTTAAAAAAATAGTCTACAAAAAGTTTTGAAGGTCTAAGTGGTAGAATGGCACAGTGGACAAAAATGAGCGAATGTTATGGAAGCGGATGCCATCGAATTTCGAAATGTCTGAAGGCTAATGCTTGCACCGTCATTCTCAAACCTTCCCCTCTCCTCATCCAAGGAACAAAGTTCCTTTCTTTTTTCTACCTTAGAAAGAACATGTGAGTCGAAAAAAATTACGATGGGGTGCTTGCAGTTTCACAATTGCTTTGGCGGCAAGATTTCTTGAAGCTCGCTGTGACTATTTTGCTGTTATTTTGTCGTAGATTATCATAAAATAATAAAATGTTTGGTCAATTAAGAGCACAAAAATAATTTTTTTATGTTCAGATGTTGACAGCGCTAACTGTTCCTCTTTTTTTGTTTCTCTATTCTCAAATGATGACACAGCTGGGCCTGTAAAACAAAAAAAAGTCACTAGATCTAGTTTGGCCTTGTCAAAACTTTGTTTGTGAAACATCGCCAAAAGATACTATCAAATTATGAGTAAAAATAACAATTATGTAATATGAATATATCAGGGTTGGCAAAAACCCGTTTTTTTTTTTAAAGCCCATGGACCCAGGGTTTTTTGGGTTTTTTTAATAAAACCCAAAAAAAAACCAACTAAAGCTGTTTTTTTTAAAGAAGTGTGGTTTTTTTTTTTGTCTTTTTTTAGGGAAAGTGTGGGGTACTTGTAGCATATTGTAGCATAAGTATATTGACAAAGCACAAAAATTGTCTTGGGGTAAAAAAAGCTGGAAAACGAGTTAAAATTCAGCGTTTTCTGAAGAATAGTATAAAAAACAACAAAACCGAAGAAAGTTTCAGATTTTTTAGTTTCCATTTTTACCAACAGTTAAGGCAAATTTACTTCTTGAGTGATAAAATCTATTGTTCATTTGTTTGTTTTTAATTACTTTTTTTTTTTTTTTTGCATTTTACTTTATTGTATTTTATTTTGTTATGCAAAACTACTGTAGAACCTCAAGTAGTTTAAAACCCTTTTTACTGAATTCCAGCTTAATCAAGACATTTCTTTGAACTTTATGTTGCCTGTTTTTCTATTTCTGTGTACAGAGTAAGAAATATTAAACTTTTTTGTAAGATATTGAAAATACTGTACATCCTATTCTGTTTTCTGTCTAACCGTTTGAGAAACCTGTTAATTTCTAAAAAATATACCTTGTTTATTTGAGATTTGTGACATGTTGGTTTGCAGAAAATTATTAACATGAAAGCCTTTTGGCTAGAGTAGTTTCCTCTGTACAATCTACAAATATTGAGAAAATCAGACGTGACAGGACTTAGTCAAGATAATTTGAGTTATTTTTCAGTTAAAGAAAAAGTTAAATATATTTATTTAAATCCTTTGAAGTATTTTTTAAATGCCTTCAAGAATTAAGAAATGCTATTTAAGTACAAAATTAAATTTTTATGTCCATTGTCTGTGGTAAAGAACAAATAAAAAATAAATTTAAATTGTGAAAGTATTTAAATTAATCAATTTTTTCTAAAAACTTCTCAAAATTTTTAAAAAACCCAAAAGTGGGCTAAATAATGGGTTTTTTAAATGGGTTTTTTCAAAAAAACCCATTGGGTCCAACCCAATTGGGTCCAATCCGGCCAACCCTAGAATATATAGTATAAAATGAATTTCAGTTGCTGCATCATTGAAATAATGCAGTTTTGCATGCTATGATACAAGTTTTGCTTTTGGTGACTCAGAGTTGCCAACTGCTTCGCATCCTGCGGAGTTGCTCCACAAAAAAAGCAAAACTCCGCAAAGAAGTTATTTTGCTCTGCACTTCTCTGCCAAGTGCGTTTTCAAGTGATTGAGCAAATAATCCTTCACCTCCCTTCTGCTGCATGCACCCCATCGTAATTTTTTTGACTCGCATGTTCTTTCTAAGGTAGAAAAAAGAAAGGAACTTTGTTCCTTTGATGAGGATAGGGGAAGGTTTGACAGTGACGGTGCAAACATTAGCCTTCAGACATTTCGAAATTCGATGGCATCCGCTTCCATAACATTCGCTCATTTTTGTCCACTGTGCCATTCTACCACTTAGACCTTCATAACTTTTTGTAGACTATTTTTTTTCAATCCTTCTTATATTTTATTTTTTTCTGAAATCTTTGAACGCTCCTCATTTTGCTACGCCCGTTTCCAGACCAAGCTTTTTCAAACTCAAATATCGCTTCACCTCCCTTCTACTGCAATCTTTCACTCAGAATTTTTGTTGAGGCACATGTTTTTTCTTAGGTAGGAAGAAGAAAGGAACTTCTCTCTGTTGGTGGGAAGAGTAAAACAGAAATAGAGGGGAAAGAGAAATTCAATTGCATCCATTTCTGTAACACTCTAATTTTTGTCTATTATGATGTCATTCTATCACTTAGACATTAATATCTTTTTGTAGACTATTATTTTCAATCCTAATATTTAATTTTTTGCTGAAGTATCCCATGCCTATTCAAAAATGCTTATCGAGTTCCATCGGAGTTAATTTTAGCCAGCAACATTCACATTTATTTCAATTATATTTTGCTCTTTTGTTACAACTGATGTATAAATATTTGAAATTAAAGACATTTATGCTCAAAGCATGACATAGTGTTTAAAGAGCTGTTTTATTAATTTTAAAATATTGTTATTGCTTAAAATGATTATCAAGACTCAAAAACAATTTATGATAAGTGGTTTAATTTTTTCTTTGATTTTTATACAAAATACTGAGCTGCTTTGGAAAATTGCAAAATGCTCCTCAAAATCACCACAGATGCTATTCAAATTGTTTCTCCAAGGTTGGCAACCCTGGTGACTTCAGAGCCTTACCTGATCAGAGATTAGGGCCCTTGTATATATCGTCGAATCAGAGCAACACTAAGATATCTAATCCCAGAAAGAACACTAAGATATCTTACTGTTGCTCTGCCGCGACAATATACTATACTTTGTATTCTTTAAAATTATTTTCTGAACACTAGTATAGTTTACTTTGCATTTTATGAAAAAAATGGTGTTTATTTTTTCTTCTATCTTGCAGAAAATTTCATCTGTTGCAAATAAAGTCCTTTCACTCAAGAATGTTTCAAGTGCCTCTAAAACTTCTACGAACCATTTAATAATGGAACTTTCAAAGGTATGCTTTTGACTCCTATCTAAAAATATATTAGAGTGTTATTGTTTTAAGTTTCAGTTAACTAATACAACAACTAATTCCTTCAATGTTCAATATTATAACTTAAATGCGTTTTTAAATTGTCCTAAGAAATATTGACATCTCCAAGGGTAAAAAATGTTTCCTTAATATAAAGCATTATAAATAAACTCCCCTAGGATTGAAAATTTATTAAAATAACTAGCTGTTGTGCTCGGCTTTGCTCAGATTTTAAATGCAGCACATCCGGCTGGGATCTAAATAGTATTTTTAAAGTAGTAAGCCAATAAAATTGGTTCTATGTAACCTAAATGCATCTTCAAAATCCAGAGTTCCTTAATACAAATGAAACAGCTGAATAAAAGTTATTTTGTGGTAATAGCATATCAGAATTATGTCATAGTCATTAATACACGTCAGAAATGACTAAATTTGTGCTTTAGGCCTGATTATTGTTTGAAACGAACAAATTTTATACCATTCTGTTTGAAACAGTAGACTCCCGATTATCCGGCTCGCGACTACCCGCACCCCGTACTATCCAACTTAGTAAGTAATGTTTGAAATCGGTCATTTGTAAAACTGGTCATGGAAGTTGATGGAGAAAATAAAGCATACTAATTTTTTTTCTTTCTTTTTCTACCCCCTGCTCGCGCTCTCCGTGCATTCTGATCCCCCTAATGGTGGCATAAGAACTGGATTTTTGCCACCAAACATAACAGCTGTTTGACAACCAATGGATCAGGGTGTGTTTTGACTGCCAAAGAGATCGATAGTAGTTTATAGGAGGTACCGACTTCAAATGGTTATTTAAAATTAGGAGATCATATATAATTAGTTAGGTATTAAAATAATTCAGCATATAGTAATTAAAATCTGTTTATTTTGTAACTGGATGTTTAGTTTAGTTGAATTGTAAAATAAATTTGATTTATACGTTTGGGTAGGAAATCATATGTAAGTGTAATCAGTTATTTTTTGCTTTTTAGTTCCTAGGTGTTTTTTGAAGTCAGTTCTTTTTTTATTTGAAAATAATTTTTTTTCGAATATATAGCTTTTTATTTGATTTATGACCATTTTACTCCATTGGCCACTTCTCCCGTCAGACCCTATTTATAGTACCTTAAAATACTGAGTAAACACCTCTATTGTACATCCTCCTCCTCCTTGGAACTTTTGTGTGAACCCCTCCCCCTTTTCTTCCTGCATTTTGAATTTTGCTTCTTGTTCTTTCTTTCTTTTTATTTCCTTTTTTTTTAAAATTTGTTTATTTGTGTGTATTTATTGTTATTTTTGTATATTTTTCTTTAGATGAGAGACATAAATGCAAGAGTAATTGAAAATATACAGATGTTAAATAAAGATTTGAAAATCTTTTATGAAACTGCTGAGGCAGAATTTTCATCTTTGCAAATTGACTTGGAATCTGTTTTGGTTTGTTTCAAAAATAATTTGGAAGCAGTAAATGTTGAACAAAGTGAAAGTTTGAGCAAACTAAACGACTTAAATTTAAACTGCGGTAAGTAATATTTTGAATTTCTGCTTGAAATTGATAAATTTTTTAATGGAAATAGAACATGTAAAAATTTATAAGATATGATCTGTTAAAAAACAGTAACTCTTATTGTTAGTATACAACATTGATAGAATTCTTCTAATTCTTTATATTTAGGAAGGATATTTAGGTTATTTAAATGCATTACAAAAATATTCAGCATGCATACATTTCATTGTTTCAATAATTGAAACTGCGGATAGCAACAACCCTATGATTGGACCACTTTTGCTTGGGCAACCCTATCCAATCAGTCTGTAATATTTTTACCAACATTTTTTTATATAACTTATGTGGAAACTTGATGAGAGTAAATTACTCATTTTTTGGGCACCTTTTAGCCCCTGACAACCCTGATTATGGATCCAAAAAAGGTAGGGAACCTTACTTAAGTGTTGCATTTCCATCTTTTACTCTTCATTTATGATAACAATTTTCGGAAACTGGATGAGGGTGAATTACTCATTTTTAGGCATCTTTCAACCCCTAGCAACCCTAATTAGTTCATGTGAAAGAGGTAGTATTTCTTACTTTCTCATTGGAAAGGAAAATACTTAAGTATTTTCAATGTTTACCATCCTCCCAACCAAAAACATTTACCTGATTTTTTCTCCAACCTTATGGACAAAAATACTATTATCCTTGGTGATCTCAATGCAAAACACTCTTCCTGGGGATGTTCTAGAGATAATGACAGAGGACTAGATATCCGGCAGATCGTTGATGACAATGAATTTATGATACTTAATGATGGAGCACCTACCCACACCTCCTTTATTTATAACACCTCTGAGGCCTTAGACATTACCATGACCAGCTGTGAGATATTTCCCCAGTGCTCTTGGACTGTACAAGACAATATTGGAAGCGACCATCTACCAATAATGATAGAACTCAAGAAGAAACAGAAGACCTGGAATACGAGTGAAAAATATTGGAATTTCAAAAAAGCTGATTGGACCTCATTTAGAGAGGCTGTTGATAAGGAATTGGACTCATCGACATTTGTAGGAGAAATCGACCAACGTTGGCTGATTTTCAGAAATATCATACTTAAGCATGGAAAGTCTTTTGTCCCTAGGGGTAATGTGAAACATTTTATCCCTCATTACTCCCAGCTGATGACCACTCTAAAACCCTTATTTGAAAAAAGAAAACTATTTTTAGATTCTACCAGGTGTTAAGGCCCATATGGAAATTTGACCAGAAAAAGAGGGTGCTGCGAACGCCACAAAATGCTTATCAAAAAGCGAAGTGCCTTATGTAGTGATCGAGTGTGGGAGTCGGCAAGAGATGTCTGATCTCCAAGTAAATAAAGAGTTTCGAGAAGTGTTACAGTCCACTTTGGGAAGATTTGAGTTTGTGTGGTCAATGTGAAAAGCGCCAAAACATGTGGTCCGTCGAGCCGGAGCAGCTTCGGATCCTTTTTAACAGTGCAGTGCAAATATTGAGCTGATAGGGACAATAGCGGATTAAAGTGCCACTAGTCGTCCGAGAGCTGTCAGGTAGGAGATTTATTATTGCATTTATAATCAAATGTTAATTAAATAATTGTGTCAAAATGGATGTCATTTTAGTACATAAAAAAGTGCTTAAATCGGGTATTACAAAGGCATCTAATGAATTAGCTAAAGGCTCTTTCGATAAAATTCAATTAGAGCTCTATGAGAAAAAGTGCACTCAATTTGAAAGTGTATGCTCTAATGTTTTTGAGAAAATATTTGAAACTTGTGAAGAGAAAGATATTGATAAATTTATTGATGAACAATGCTCGGTTCAACTAAGTATTGATGAATTATGGGTTGCAGTTAAGCAAAAAACGTCTAAGTTGCCGACTATTGTTTCTACTAATGTCTTTCCTAAACCCGAGGAAAAACCATGTGAAGGTGTTCGCCTACCAAAAATGAATCTTCCTTCTTTTAACGGAAGCATTCAGGACTGGTTGTCTTTTAGAGATCTATTCCTAGCTAGTATACATAAGAACAGTAGCTTATCGGATTCTCAAAAACTTTCGTATTTAAAGTTATCGCTTCATGGGGAAGCTCTGAGAATCATTCAATCAATATCCTTATGTGATGCAAACTATAAATTGGCTTGGGATCTCTTAGAAGAGATCTGTTAGAAGAGAGATATTCTAACAAAAGAGACCAAGTATTTGCTCAATTAAGACGGTTCATGTCTATTTCTCCAATACAAAGTGAATCCCCTGCTTCTATTCTAAAATTAGTAGATACGGTAAATGAATGCATTAGGTCCTTGGAAACTTTAGAACAGAAGATTGAGGGTTTTTCGGAAACAATTTTGGCATACCAATTACTTCAGAAATTGGATTCTACAAGTAAATTGTGGTGGGAAAGAGAATGCAAGAAAGATGATTTACCAAAATTGTCAAATCTTATTTTATTTTCGAAGAATTATGCTCGTTCTCTTCAAGCTTCGAAAACGTCTGAAAATTCTGGGATTGGGCGGAAGCAACAAAATCAAAAGGTTACGAGTACAATGACCGTGAGTGTTAAAAATACTAATTCAAAGTGTGTGTGTTGCAAATCTAATCAATATCATCATTTAAATAAGTGTACATCATTTAAACAAATGTCTGTGCATGATCGTATTGAGTTTGCAAAAAGATATAAATTGTGCTTCAACTGTCTTTCAAGTGCTAATCATTGTGCTAAATCATGCAATTCTAGTTTCACTTGTAGTTTTTGTTCTAAACGGCATCACAGCCTACTTCATATTTCACAAGTTAGGGGAAAACCTAGAATTGACCTTGAACCTTCTCAAGTGCCTGCTTAGAGGGAGAAAGGGATGGAGATTTATGTGCTTGTCCCATCATCGGATCTACTTTAAATGCTGATGCGAAGAGTTTTGAATTCGCAGGGACATCACTTAATAACGATTACGTGTCAGATTTAAATCATAAGGTTACCATTTTGTCTACTGCAATAGTTTGTATTGCCGATGCTTCTAACAAGCTAATTAAAGCACGAGCCTTGTTGGATAATGGTAGTCAATCAAATTTTTTGTCAGTTGAGCTTGCTGATTTATTACGGATAAAGCGAGAAAGGATAAATGTATCAGTTTCTTGCTTGAGTGGTGTTGCAGTAACTGTGAAATCTAAGCTGACAACTACGATTTCAAATGAAGAAGATTATTCAAGAACCTTGGATTTTCTGGTTGTTTCTAAAATAAATGATCTTGTGCCAGGACAGCATTTTAATTTCCCCTTTTCGGAACTTTCACCAGATATCAAGCTTGCTGATCCTCATTTCAATAAACCGACACGGATTGATATTTTATTAGGAGCTGAGTGTTTTTATGAGCTTCTCAAAACGGAACAGTTTCATTTCTCAAACTCGAAGCTTATTTTACAAAATTCCATATTTGGATATGTAGCCGGTGGGTGTGTATCAGAAAATGGGTTTTTGGGTACAACATATTGTGGGTTAGTTTGTGATGTTGAGGATAATTTGACTGACCTAATTAAGAGCTTTTGGGAAATCGAAAATTCCTTTTGTGAGGACAGAGCGATAAACAAGAGCAAAGAAGAAATTATTTGTGAAGAGCATTTTTTAGAAACGCACAAGAGAGACCGTTCCGGTAAATACATTGTTCAGATGCCTTTCAAGGAAAATCCAAACTGTTTAGGAGAATCAAAGCAAATTGCCGTTAAACGTTTGAATTCGCTTTGGAAACGCTTAGAAAGGGATCCTGGGTATTCAAAGCTATACAGAGATTTCATCCGAGATTATGAGCGTTTAAATCACATGGAGCTGGTTAATGAGACTGTAGAACCGGACATTAACTTTTATTTGCCACACCACGGGGTGTATCGTCCAGAAAAGACAAGTACAAAGTTGAGAGTTGTTTTTAACGCCTCACAACCTTCTTCTAATGGAAAATCTTTAAATTCGTTGCAATATAATGGGGGTGTCATTCAAGATGACATATTTTCCATCATGACAAGGTTTAGGAAACATTATGTGGTTTTCATAACGGACATTAAGCAAATGTATAGGATGATTCTTATTGATCCAAGTCAAAGAGATTTGCAACGAATTGTTTGGAAAGAAGGTATAAATGAGCCAGTTAAAGTTTACAACCTCTCTACAATAACGTACGGGACGACTAGTGCGCCATATCTCGCCACACGGACGCTGAAACAATTAGCGTTAGATGAGGAGAAGGACTTTTGCATAGCAGCGGAAGTCATTAAGACAGATACTTATATGGATGACATTGTTACAGGTTGTCCAGATATAGCTACGGCACGAGAATTGCAACGCCAGTTGAAACTCTTACTTCAATGTGGAGGTATGAACTTACATAAATGGTCAGCAAACCATGAAGAACTGTTGAGAGATATTTCAGAAGGTGCTGAAACCTACTCGTTTACAGAAGATAGTGAAACCAAGACGTTAGGTATTTTGTGGAACCATAAGTGTGATGAGTTTGCTTTTAAAGTTGCACTGGAAAATTTGGATATTTATACTAAACGTGCAGTTTTATCCAATATTGCCAGAATCTATGATCCGCTCGGTCTGATTGGCCCTATAATCGTCAAAGCAAAGATATTCATGCAAAAATTGTGGCTTCTACATATCGGATGGGATGAGCCATTGCCGGATCAAGAAAGTAAGGAGTGGAAAAGCTTCGTTCAGTCATTGTCAGCAATACAGTGCATTAAAGTTAAAAGATGTATCTTAATCGAAGATGCTGTAGACGTTCAACTAAATGGATTCGCTGATGCTAGTGAAAATGGGTATGGAGCAGCGATATACGTCAAATCTACTGCAGCTACAGGAGAAACAGCTACCCATTTGTTGTGCAGCAAATCAAAGGTTGCTCCTTTGAAAAGAATCTCCATTCCTCGACTTGAGCTTAATGCAGCTGTGCTACTTGCTAAGTTACTTCATAGAGTAATGAAGTCCTTGCAAGTGAGTTTCTCTGAAGTTCATCTGTGGTCAGACTCGACTATTGTTCTGGCTTGGCTGAAAAGTGATCCACACGTGTTAAAGACATTCGTAGCCAATCGCATAGCTCTTCTACAAGAATTGACAAATGGATTTCAGTGGCACCATATTCATTCAGAAGACAATCCTTCGGATATGGTCAGCAGAGGTCTTGATCCAAGTAAACTTCTTGACAACAAACTGTGGTGGCATGGACCAGACTTGCTAAACCAGGAACTCCTTCGCGACGAGGTTATTGATGATCCTTTACAGCAACCAGTGTTTTGTGATGAATTTAAAACTCAGACTGAAACGAAAAACGTGACTGTGTCCTTATTAGTGAATTCACGTAATTTTCTGAGTGACATTCTTATTATTACAAATAATTATGGTAAATTACTTCGTATTCTTAGTTATATTTTTAGGTTTTGCCATAATGCTAGAAAGCTTAGGGAAAGGTTCTCAGATGCAATTACGTCTAAAGAATTAAATGAGGCAGAGGAGTCCCTGGTTAAACTATGCCAAAGTAAGGCCTTTTATGCAGAAATTTCTGACCTAAGTAAAGGTAAGGTTATTTCTAATAAAAGTAAATTGAAATCCTTAAATGTGTTTCTTGATGACAAGGGAGTTTTACGCGTAGGTGGTAGGTTGAAAAATTCAAATCTTAAGTTCTGTGAAAAACATCCTGCGGTTTTACCTGATAAATCTAAATTAACGCAACTGATTGTTGAGTATTATCATTTGAGGCATTTTCATGTAGGTCCCCAATCTTTGCTGTGTTTTGTTCGACACAAATTTTGGCCCATTAATGGAAGGTCTTTGTGCCGTCGTGTTGTTCACAGTTGTGTAACATGTTTTAAGAGTAAGCCTCTTACTGTGGAACAAATTATGGGAGACTTACCTTCAGAACGAGTGAATCCAACTTTTCCGTTTAATGTTTCGGGAGTTGATTTTTGTGGCCCTTTCATGATAAAGGTAAAAAATCAGAGAAAGAGTTCGTTGAGCAAAGTTTATGTAGCTATATTTGTGTGTTTTGTCACCAGAGCTGTCCACTTTGAAGTGGTCTCTGACTTGACATCTGAGTCATTTATTTCCACCCTAAAAAGGTTTTTCAGTAGGCGGGGAAAATGTGCTAAACTCTTCTCAGATAATGCAGGTAATTTCGTTGGAGCGAACGCAGAAATAAAAAAGTTGCATAATCTAGTAAAAAAACCAGATGAGAATTTAGCGGGTTATTTAGCTTCCGAGGGAATGGACTGGAAGTTCCTTCCGCCCAGAGCCCCCAACTTTGGTGGTCTCTGGGAGGCAGGAGTAAAATCATTCAAGTACCATCTAAAACGGGTCATGAGAGATCTTAAATTTACATATGAAGAGTTTGAGACTATAGTAGTTCAAATCGAAGGTATCTTAAATTCACGTCCGCTCACCCCGTTAGCTTCAGATGGCGATGAATTAGATGCACTTACCCCGGGTAATTTTTTAATTGGAAGACCAATAAACGCCATTGTTGAGCCAGATCTTTTAGATGTAAACGACAACAGGCTTAGTAGATGGCAGAGAGTTACAAAGGTAACACAATACGTGTGGAAAAGGTGGAAAAATGACTACCTCAATACACTTCAGCAGAGGTGCAAGTGGATGTTTGATAAACCAAACATCAAACTAGGAGCTGTTGTACTAATCAAAGAGGACAATTTACCTGTCTGTAAATGGTTATTAGGTAAAATTGAAAAAGTATATCCTGGTGCTGATGGCAAAATTAGAGTAGTAGAAGTGTATACTTCAAGCGGAGTATACAAAAGATCCATTTCCAAAATATGTATTTTGCCAGAAAATGTTTCTTAAAAATTTTATTGTGTTTTGTTGTGATTTGCATATGTATTCATTGTTCCAGTTGTTTTTATTGTGTAATCTGTGTTTTATAATTCTTTGAGTTATTGAATGTTTTCTTAAAACATGTCAAGGCGGCCGGTATGTTAAGGTCCATATGGAAATTTGACCAGAAAAAGAGGGCACTGCAAACGCCACAAAATGCTTATCAAAAAGCGAAGTGCCTTATGTAGTGATCGAGTGTGAGAGTCGGCAAGAGATGTCCGATCTCCAAGTAAATAAAGAGTTTTGAGAAGTGTTACAGTCCACTTTGTGAAGATTTGAGTTTGTGTGGTCAATGTGAAAAGCGCCAAAACACCAGGCTTCCAAATGATACCGTAAGAACTGAGATCAACCAAATTAATGCAGAAATTAAACTAGCCTATTCTCAGCTTAAAAGGCATAGATAGAATGAGATTTGTAGTAATATTGACGCAAGGACGCCGGACACAAAACTTTGGAAACTTCTTAAGGGCATTAACAAGGAACAACCCCAGCAAGTAAGCTGCAACACAATTAAAGACAGCAATGGACAAATGTTTACAGATGATAAATCTGCCGCCAATGGCCTTGCTGCTCACTACCAACAAATTAAGTAAAACATGTTAGATCTTCACAATCGATGACAAACATGTTTTGCTTAAAGCAAGAAACATTGTTCATGGATGCCATAGCTCGGACCATGGAGACCAACAATGACTACCCAGTTTAACAACCAAGAACTTTTGCTCGCTTTGTCCCTTCTTGACCTTAGCAAATCACCAGGCGCAGACGGAATTCACGGTCATAAGATTGAAAATCTTGGAGGCATTGGAAAACAAAAGTTACTAGACTTTTTCAACTTTTCTTGGAGAAATGGACGATTACTTCAAGAGTGGAAAAGGGCCACTATCATACCAATAAAGATGCCAAATAATACCTGTTCTTCTGGTGATTACAGATACCTATAGCATTGACATTTACCATAAGCAAAATCATGGAGAAAATGGTCTTGATCAGACTCCAATACTTCTTGAGCAAAAATAATTTACTCCCTAGAGAACAATTTGGTTTTCAGGGAGGCCACAGCACGATTGATCAAGTACTGTACTTTGCCCAAACCATCAGAGATGCCCAAAACTCTAGGCCAACCAAGCGTGGATCCAATGGGGGGGTCATGGGGGTCATGACCCCCCCCCCTTAGCCAGACCAAACATTCCACAACAGGGCCTTTTTAATCTTCCTGTTACTGAATTTTTCGAAGGAGAAATTGAGGACCACCCAGTTTGTGAACAAATTCAAATTATATCCAAGCACAAAATTATGGGGGGGGGGGTAAGGGGGAGGTCATGGGGTCATGACCCCCCCCCCCCCAGCTAGACCAAACATAACCCAACAGATCCTTTTTAATCTTCCAGTTACAGATTTTTTCGAAAGAGAAATTAAGGATCACCCACTTTATGAACAAACTAGCAAAAATACCCGGCGTTGCCTGGGTCAGTAATAATTATTAGAAAAAATCGTTACTTGCTTTTGTTTTCTGTTTTAAGAGAAAGAATTTAAAACACATCTTTTTGACGTGATTAAAAATCGAGTTTCTTCCTTACCCACAAAACTAAAATAGCAATAAGTATAAAGAACAAAGTAGTATTGATTTAGAAACGAAAGCACTATATTTAAGCATATACACAAATTTAAAAAACATGAAATTAATCTTCTCATGTTTAAAAAGATTAATCTGTTGATACTTTTTTTTTTAACATTGAGTCTAAAACCTTCTCTGTATGGCTAATGAAGTACGAAGTGATTAAAAAATGTAGCTGCGCTGTAATCCCCTTATACTTGCTTTAGTTATTTCGGGAAATTTCAATCATTGTGGCTCTTGGTGCGATTTCACCGAATTTGCGAAAGTCGTTTCGGGATACCTTCGATGATGCTCCCCCATTCTTTCCTTACTTTGTAAAACGATATATTAATTTTCGTTACAGAGATATTGTCGCCAGATGCTGAGATATTTTTGGTCACCATAAAATGGCGCTAAACAGTTTCATTCGAAATGTTACCGAAATAAGTAATAAAATTTGGTGATTGTTTGAAATTGTGCAAAAAGGAAAATTAATGGAAGTTTTTGTGCTGTTTATGGATTTGCCTAATTTAGTTGCTGGATTATTTAATACAGTAAAAAAAGTCTTTTGAAAATTTTTTGATTGGCGATATTTTGTTTACATGGTGAAAGCTGAGAAACATTATGACGTAGTCTTCGGCTTCAAAAACAGCAACGTTGAAAAAACTGCCAAATGCATCAGCTACGGAAATCTTTCTGCAAATATTTTGGCGATCTGCTGGTTGTTTGGATAATGAGTAAGTGTTCAATCAGCATAAATAATAATAAAAACCATTAATTACATTAAAGTTCCGTTTAAATGGAAAATCATCAGCCAAATCATGTATTATTTACCAATCTTGTGCAAAAATCTTACTTCAAGATTTGACTTGAGAAAAGCCTTGAACAATCACGAAAAGCAAAGAAAGTCAGCAATACAACAATTGTCTCTATCGACAGGGAGTTGAGATGATACACTAAATACTGTATTGAGTTGAGGAAAGCCTTCGAACATGGATCTAAAAAGCTCATAACTCGTTTTTTATTCTACTTAGAAATTTCGAACAGGTGCCATCTTCAGCAGAAAAATCAGAGCTTTCGATGGACATATAATGTAAATATGTGCAAGTATTTTTTCATCCCAATATTAGAGAATTTATACAAAAATTGTTTTATTGCCCCCTAAGGGGGTTTTGCCCCCCCATAACGGGACGAAAACTACCCTATGTGTTATTCTGATGCATAAGCTATATTATTGTAAAGTTTCATCAAAATCCGTTCAGTAGTTTTTGCGTGAAAGAGTAACAAACATCCATACATCCATCCATACATCCATACAGACAAACTTTCGCATATATAATATTAGTAAGATTTAAATTATATCCAAATACAAAATTAAGGGGGGGGGGAGGCGCAAGTGTAGATCCAAGGGGGGGGTCATAGGGATCATGAGCCTACTCCCCTTAACCAGACCAAACATTACCCACCAGATCCATAATCTTCCAGTTACAGATTTTTTTCAAAGGAGAAATTGAGGATCACCCAATTTGTGTACAAATTTAAAATATATCCAAGTGCAAAAATAGGAGGTGTGGGAAGCGTTTTTGTATTTGAATTAGAAAGATTTTCGTGCTGAGAGCTCTGACTTTAAGCAGTTTGAAGCAGCATATTGCAGTTATATATAGACTGCTTTGCTTTAAAAAAAAAGTAAAGAGGGGGGTGGGGCAGGGGTTAAAGTAATTTTTGTTGGATATTTATAAACAAATTCTGGCAAATAGGTTTTTCTTTAAAAACCTGGAATTACTTGGATTTTTTTTTTAAATTATTTTTTTAAAGAGGAATATATTGTTTGAACAGATCATTGCTAAACCTCTATTGCAGTTACATCTATATTTGCACATAAACAATTAATATTTGCAAAAGAGTTTTTTTGCGGAAAATAAATTTCTTAAAGTGTGCATAAAACAGTGAAACCTCGCTTAACGTACACCCCTCATTTCGGACAGTTTTTTTTTTTATTTCCTCCATTTTCTAGGATTAAAACATTAAATTTCCCTTTATTAAAGAGGAGACTCTCAAACTCGGTCACGGATACAACTTTTCTTGTAAAAAGGATTTTTACTCTCATTAAAATGGACACTCTTCGACAATTTTGACGAAATGTGGTTAGTTTTCAATCTTAAAGCATTTTTGCCGCAAACTCTGCTAGCAGGTACTAATAACAAAGTTTTACACAAAGTGGGGGATTTTTATAAAGGACTTTTGCCAGTTAATACATCATCGCTGCAAGTTGAATATCAACTGTGGGTCGCGAAATGGACACGGGAAAAGAATCAAAATCCAGTTAAAGATTTCCCTCCATGTATCATAAAACTTATCGAACAATGTGACAAGGACATGTATCCTGGAATAAATTGCCTTCTTCGACCCATAGCTACATTGCCATTTAGTATTGCCACAAGTGAGTGAAACTTCTAGACAATGCGGCGATTAAAAACCTGGTTAAGAGCCTCAATGCGTGAGGAATGCCTTGTGGGACTTTCTCTCTTAAATATCCATAGAGACATTGATGTAAACATTGACCACATAATCACTAGATTCGCAAAGAAGTCGAAAAGGAAGTTAAACTTTGTCTTGTGAAAAAATGTGTGGAAAAAAACCGTTTAGAAATACTAAAATAATGTTTGGAGGGGACCCCGGAAATTGAAAAGCACTCACCTTCACTAATGTTATTTTTCATGTCAAAGTTTTCATGAATTTATTTTCAAATGTTTTTTAGGATCCTTAAGGTTAATTAAACTACTTTTTAATGCATAAATATTACACACTAACCCACTTTTGACGTGTAGGTAAAATATGTTTAACATTTCAAGCCAATTTAGTAGGGGAATGTGGGGAGAAGTGAAATAGCAGGGCAAAGTGAAATGGTGAAATATCTACTCCATTTTTAGCGCTTCTTAACTAGTAATATTTTAACTATGTAGTAAGATGTGTCATGTGTAGTCTATTCCAGTCAAGAAAAAATTACCTCCGAAAATCTAATCGAATGATAATACAAGCAATTTTTAAAAAATGATTCTCAAATTGTAATATTTTGTTGTAACTCAAAAATTATTTTGATATTATCGAATGATGAATTGGGACCTTCCAATATTCGGTGCAGTATTTATTTAGTTAATATTTAGCTTACTTGTGTTTTTAATATTTCTCACAATTAGTCAAAGTCACTCATTCAATCATCTAATAAATCACCCACGTTTTATTTACTTAGTAATTTGATCAAAAATATTTTTCACAATGGAATAGAACATATTTCATTCGAAAAATATTTAAATTTTCTGCCCCATGGGAAAAAAAAGTGAACATTTTCCACTTTTTTATTTGAAGAAACAATTTTACTGCCAAAAATCAAAAATAAGGTTTCAATGCAAGTTTTGTAATAAAATACACTGTTTTTTCTTTATGTACTGTAATTTTCAAAACAAATTTCCAATTTGTTCATTTTGAAAAAGCTCAGTCATGTTAACTATTTCACTTTGCCCCACATTCCCCTACTAAAACATCCTGTATAATTTCACCGAGATGCTATAAAATAAGCGGTTTCAATTAGAAACATTGTCATAATGATTATAACACGAGGCTAAGGTTTTTAATTATACCCATACTTCATTTGAGCTTTTATAAATTAATTTATGTGTTAACTATAAAATATTATGTAACTAAGAAAATCATACCTTCATAACGTGTAAGTTTTATTGTATTTAGTTTATGGTATATTTACATTAGTAGTATTGTATTATATTTTATTTTATGTAAAAAATTATTATATTTTATGTATTATATTTTATTTTATGTTTATAAATTATTTCTTTCAGAGTAGTTGTCGATTTGTTCTGAATGCCCTGATACAGATGACATACCATTTTGATACTAAATGCCATTTCTATTAATATTATATGGCTTAGCCAAGAAACTACCATGCGATTTTTTTCATTCTGCATTTTTTATAAGCTAAAAAATAAATCTATTTTTCCAAAATAGCTTCTTGGATAGAAATGACTCTTCTGGGCTACACATTATTTTAAAATGTTAATAGTTGATTCCCTCAAAGAGGAATTAACATACGAAATGCGGTATTAGGTTCTTCGATGAATTAAATGTATTCTGCCGCTCTGGCCTCCGACTCCTGAAGTACAGTTGACTCTTTTACCTGAACACCCAGACATTCTGAACACATTTTGATGGTCCCGGGAATCACGTATGCATTACTTCCGTCTCCCCCTATACTGAACACCCTCTTAAACTGAAGACTTTGGTTCGGTTCAATGAGTGTTCAGAATAGAGAGAGTATATTGTACTTCCTTAGCAAACAAAATACTTTTAATCAAATATGCTTTGTGTGTTTTGTGTTCTTTTTCATGACTGAAAGTTTTTTATTTATGTAAAAGAGAAGTCAATTAAAAAATTAAATGAAATTGTTGGATTAATTTATTCCTTTGGGAGGGGCCTGAACCCCCTGGACTTCCCCTAAAATCTGCTACAGACTATTCAGTATGGTATTTGTACAATTTGAAATTCCTGTTCGTTTTATAATTTTTTCATTTTAGTATAATCTAGTGCGTTGACCAACATAAATGACTGTTGCTGCTCCTAGTTCAAATTAGAAAAATCAGGCCTCCACAAAGTTTAAAAATTGTAACATTTAAAATATACATAGTTTTCTTAGAAGCATTCTGTATTTTTTTGTTTTATGTATGCTAATAATGAAACAACGATTTGTTGGTAAGTAAGAAACAAGCACAAGATTTCAATACCAACATTTTCAGATTCTTCATACATAACGAAATATGGTAAAACTACGATTTAGACCAAAGAATCCCCCCCCCCTTTTTTGACGAGCATGTTGTAACCCCCCCCCCCCCCCACCAAGATACCGTTGTTTGTGGGTACACGTTTGGTGAACCCCCTTAACCGGAGCCTGGATCCGCCCTTGAGGCCAACCCACCACAGTGTTGCAGCTCTGCTGGACCTAACGAAGGCTTTTGATAGAGTTTGGAAGGATAAACGTATAATAAAACTGTACGATGTCTTTAAAATCCGGGAAAACACTTTAGCATGGATTTCTGATTACCTTAAACAGAGAACAATTAGAGTTAAGTTCAATAGAACCCTCTCCGATACTTTTAGCCTAGGCCAGGGTGTTCCCCAGGGAACCGTTCTCTGCCCAACTCTCTTCGTTCTGTTTATGGCCGGAATTGAAAAAACCGTTTCCCGGAGGACTCTTGTTGGAATGTTTGCAGACGATATTGCTATCTGGAGCTCAGGCCGATGAAATTGAATCAGAACTCAATAGTACCTTGGATGCCATCTCAAAGTTTGCAGATGAACATAAAATGAACTTCAACCCAGTTAAATCAATAACCACTTTCTTCGCCACCAATAAAAAGCTTTATAACTATCAACCTTCTTTGATGCTCAAAAACCAGAAACTCACCTACGAGAAACACCCAAAATACCTGGGCTTCATCCTTGATCCAGAATTTTTATGTAATAAACATATTGATTTCATAGTCCAGAAAGCCAGGAAGCGCCTCAACATTTTGAAACACATTACAGGTCGAAACTGGGGAGCAGACGCAAAAACTCTTAAGACTTCCTACCGGGCTCTTATTAGGCCAATCTTAGAATATGGATATCCCATTTATTGTTGTGCATCTGAAACCAACTTGAATAAACTGGAAAAGGTCCAGTTGAGTGCTGCTCGCATTATTACTGGAATGAAACGCAGCTGTCCATCCGAAATCGTCCTCCTTGAGGCAATCTACAGCCTCTTTCCATGAGACGCCAGGCCAGTTTAGTCAAATACTTCAATAAACTTTCTAGTATAGATCATGGAAACAAAACTGCTTGCTACCAAAACAGTTGGACAAGCATTAAAAGACTAAAGAGAAACAACCCCTTTTCACTGATTAAATCACAACAACTAATTGCAGCAAATGTGGAACCTCACTATATTCATTGTAACTTAAATACTTGTACAGACTCTCCAATGTCGAGTTTTGCGATGGTCTGCTTACCACCCTCAATAAGAAAGAATGTGTTCCTGAACTTCTTAGACAACTGACCCTGGAAGTCATCAATAAAATCTCTCCAAATGATATTACAATATATTCAGATGGCAGCAAAATGAATATTCAGGCACTTAGTTGAGCTAACATGAAAACTCCTCAAGAGAAGTTCTTCCTAAAGCAACGAAATCCAGATTTTTGTTCAGTTTTCTGAAGTGAATTAATTGCTATTCACATAGGACTGGAGAAAATTATGTGCGAAAACAACTTCGGAGATCTTTGGATACTTTCTGACAGTAAAAGTTCAATTCAACACCTCAGAAACTGGTCCCTCATAGAAAACAAAACTAGCCTATCAATCCTTCGTAAAGTAAAGCTCATAGCCCTTCAGCATAAGGTCCACTTTCAATGGATCCCTTCCCATGTCGATATCTATAGCAACGAGCTGGCCGATACTCTTGCCAAAGAGAGTCTTGCCCATCCAACACCTTTCACCTCGGAGCTCACCTATCTAGAACTGTTCTCCAAGCAAAAAGCAAATAATAAAAAAAAATGGTTAATACCTCCATCTCACAATTGGTACAAAGGCAAAAGGCCAGGACAATCTCTTGCCCTTCCCTGTGACAGGCAGACTAACACCCTTCTGTCTCGTCTCGCCAGTGGACATCTGAAAAGTCTCACTTTCTCTGGAAGCGCTAAGAGGTTCCCCATCTGCCCTAAATACCAACAAGACCAGGCATCTCCACAGCATATCTTGAGCTGCCTGGGATTAGACTGGAACGACATTTTCGACAGTCCACTGCTAGTGTCAGATTTCATAAGGGTCAACGACTTCATCGATTTGGTCTGACTCCGTCAGACCAAAGGGAGATTAAAAACAACAACAACTTTCGCATTTTATTTACAACTTTTACTCTTCATCTTTGGTAACAGTTTTTGAAAATACAATGAGGGTAGGTCAGTGTGATCTTGATCTATAAAATCTCCTCAAGATTTGCGATATGAACACAGAAATTTGCAATTAAATATGAAGCAGTATAAAAATATAAAATGAAAATAACATTATGAATGTTAAATGTTCAAAATAAAAATCCATTTTTTTTTTTTTTTTTGAAATTTTTACTTGAAGGGTTAATTTACATCAAGATGCATGAAGAAACCAAATTTAAAATGTCATACCTTTTTACCACACCACATTATTCAGCAAGTTTCTATTGGAAGAAATGATATGGGAGTTTATATAGAAAACTGATGTAAAAGTAATAACATCTAAGTTTGTAAAGAGGAGGGAGAAAAATGGCTTTAGAGATTCTGTTCACCGACTATAAATATAATTTGCATTTAAAATCCATCATAATTATTTTCATGCTATGCTATACTATATGATAGGTTTCACTCTTTTATGCTTACATTTTTGTAAACCTTTTATTAATGAGTCATTTTAAAGATGTTTTACCAGTTGCCCTTTTGTTTTTAAAATCATATGTGAATCATTGTTCTAGTTCCATATAGTCCTATGCAGGGGCGGCATTTCAGCATTTCATTTGGGGGGTCGAGTTTCTTAAATATGTATTACAACAGTGCGGATCTCGATCTTAAAGTTTTTATACCTTTTAGAAAAGTTTTATTGCATGATTTTTGGAATTCGGAAGAGCAGGGAATCGTGTTACTAATCTCTCAATGCCCAGTGTCGTGCTGTTTTTCCAGTACAATTAAATAAGAGTGTTTTTTTTTTTCCCCCATTGTGCTTCAAAAATAATTCTATAACCTCCTGAGACATAAAAAATTTTTTCTCTACTAGCTGAGCTGATTAGAATAGTTAAAAAATAATTGAACTAATAAAGTTATGTATGAAAACACTTTTTATATCTTGCTCTTCAAAATCATCCAAGCAACTCAAAAATTGTGAGGGGCTTAATTTTTCATCATTGAATAATCTAGTCTCGTCGGCACTCTCAGCTTCAATGAGATGTCATCTGCCTCCAGCTCTGTTATTCACAATTCTAGACTGAATCCATAACAAGGACGAAACTGCAGTCTCTGGATGTGATAACCGGTCTGTCAGTTTATTGCTTGTAATTTTTTTTGCCTCGTGCTAAAAATTTTACTCATAATTGAAACAATTTATTTTTCGTTTTCAAAATCCAATCCAGATAATATAGAGCCAACCATACAGAAAAATAATTTTCATCAAATCTTGTGTTAATTTTATCCTAAACTGAATCTATTACTTCATACAAATATTAAAAAATCAATGTTTGACTTCACATCATGTGGATTTTTGTCACTTTTTTTTTTTTTGATTGAACTGTGGTTTGAATAGTCAGAAAATTAAGGGTAGTGGATTGAAGATGATTTGATTGGGTAAACTTTTTTAAAAACTTTCCTCAATACAAACAAATTGAATAAAAATTCAAACGAAGTCACACATGCTAAAGGGCGTGAGCTTTTCCACCATTGAAGAAATCCTTTTGCAATAATTCTTCCAGTCGTCAAATCACTGCTTTGAAGTTACGGAGAAATTCTTTTATGATTTTAACTCTTGAAGAGCATCTTGTGTCACTCCGAGATTGCATATTTATAGAGCCCCATAAAAGGTATTTGTTGATATGTTTTTTTTAAATTCAATAACCGCATGCATTTTTAAGATGTTTCTATGAAAGCATATAATGCATGAGCAGCTGAAACGTGTTTCTAGCAGAAGAAAGCGATGAATACTCATTAAATAAATATACACTTAAAAAATGAACATAAAAGTCAATGTAAAATATCAAGGAATTTTCTTGGGAAAACCATGAAGACACACCACTTTGCACAAGACTCGCATACTGGACATACCACCGATACACTGGGCACACAAGTATGAAATAAGAGTATTTAGCCTATATGAGGAAATGTTTTTTTATTCCAAATTAACCATGGTTCTCTATCAGTTTTCTATGTTCTAAAAAGGCCGAAAAATACTTCATGAATTTCTAAGTCATCATCCAAATAACGAAAAACACTTTTTCTAGTCTGGGAATGTGTCAAGTTTCATCAAATAGTTAATGAGAACCAGTGCGTTTTTTTAATGAACATTGATTACCGACTTACCTAAATTAAATTCATCTATTTTCTATCATTCTGCTCAAAATATTTGGGGGTGCGACCGCCCCCTCTTGACCCCCCTATTTGCCGCCCCTGGTCCTATGGATACTAAAAAATAAAAATATCAGTCAATAGCTGAAAGTTCAAGCTACTATGAGCCAGGTTTTGCACTAGGGTGCAGGATTGAGCAATTTCCATAACTTTCTCTAAAATTCCACTCAATAAAAATCCTTTTGTGGGCTATTCCCGCTGCTCCATTAGAGGATATACATTATAACAATGGTGAAATTTTTCATTTTTGGGATTTTTAGTTTTTTGTTTAAGATAACCAAAATGAATCGAATGGCTGCCAATAGCTTTCAATTGTTATAACAATTTCAAAACTCAACTTAAACAACCATAGATCTGTGGATTTTAAAGGAATATTGGAAAAAAAAAGATAATGGGTAATACAAAGCCCATGCGTAACCCTGTAGCTTTCAAATAGTAAAGGAATTGGGTGCAGTGGTTCCGGAGATTACCCTGATGTTTGTTTTGTTATTGTATTTTTATATTAATTTTATCATTAGGTTTAAAAATGGCTCAAAATAAAATGGTTGTATTTTCTGAAGCCTTTAACTTCAATTATCTCAAAAATTTTAACTAACCCCAATGACTTAATTTATGAATTTCCTTCTTTACTTACCAGTTATTTTCTGTTTCTATTTTTTTAGATTCTGCTTCAAATACCTGGAAGTTTTGCATGGATTCCTTACTGTCAAATTTGCATGCTTTTATTGATAACCATAACCAAAATTGCTTCATTCTGAGAGGAAAAATTTTAACCGAGTTAGAAACTCTTAATAAAACTCAGCAGGAAATAACTGATATTATAAATAAAAATAGAGTAAGGCATGATGTATTTGTAAATGCTTTTATTTTGAAAATATTAATTAGTATTTACTGTTATGTCAATGTACTGTTTCGATTTTAGAATGTGAAAATTCAACTGGTTACATCGTTTTCTCATAAAATTCAAATTTCCACCAAAGCTTCCACTGAAATTTTGTCAGAGATTTCAATCTTGTTGAATGAAACACAAATGAAGATAAAAAAAGAGGTATTATGTAACTAAATCTCTTATTTTTCCATAAAAAAAACACTACTTATGATTAATAGTTAAAAATAATCTTTGTTTCAGTTAAAAGCTGTAGAAGTGAGAGTTTGTTGTGCTGGCAAAGAATTTTCCACTTGCATCAATGACTTAAGCAGCTCTTTGAGAAAGTCGGAGCTATACTTTCCCCAACAAGAGAACAGTTCAGCTAAAATTAACACTCATGTGTCTAATCAACAGCTGAATTTTAGAAAGGTATCTTTTTTCCTCTTAAAATTCTCAAATATTTAATCAATTCTATAAGGATTCAAATGAAAAGGTACCAAACGATACTGTGATTCTAAATGAAGACTTAATTCAATGTATGCACCATAGGCCTGTACACCACAATCCTACTGATTAACTAACCAAGGAATTTCATGTTCCCAGAGTTTTTGTGGCTTCCCTTTCTAATGCATTTTCAAAGGATCTAACACATGGAAATCGCAGGACGACATGTCTGGGGTATAGTAAAGCCCTGGATCCGTCTCTTAAGTGGCGACACACTTTGATCCATGCACTGCGCGCCGCTTTCGACTGCGATTGGAGGCGGGCAGTCACGTGGGTTCAGTCCGCCATTTTGTGTCGTTCCCTGTGTGATTTCACTGTGCGGAATACTAGATATTTTCTCTTTGCTATTCGTATTTTTCATCAAACGCTATCTTTCATGTGAAGATGCCTTGGTGTAGTGCATTAAGATGTTCTAACAGTTCAAAATTACTATATCGAAGTACATTGAAAGATTATTTATGTATTTTAAATGTTTTCATCAATACTGCTGCGCAATTTCAGATACTTTATGAAACTCTTGTTGAAATTGTAATATATTTTTACTTTTCATGAAACTGTCTGATGGTTTGTTAATTTTCATGGGATAATAAGGACATTCTCTAAAATCATCATAAATAGTTCCTTCAAATATTGTAAAGCTCAACTATGTAACGGCACCTAATAAACTGCTAGCAGTAGTAAAATATTTGCCCTGTTTTCAAAACTGATTTTTCTGAGTTTAAGATAACAAAACCGCCAAAATTTAAATATACTAGTTATTTTATTTATTTTTAATGTAAATTTTCTATTGTTTAGTTAGTTTCAAAATGTCTCAATAACTGTAGCAAAATTATTTTAAGAACACGTCGTTTTGCTTTTAATTGTGTCATAGCCATGAGTTTCAGTGTGTTGCCAAGTTAATTATTTATCTATTTTGCGCATAAAAATTAAGATATTAAAAGTGTGAAATTATTCATTAAAAAATTAAGCTTCTTTGAGATTACAGTAACATGTAACTCAAGCCAAATTATATAATTACGTGAAGATTTTTTTTTTTTTTTTTTTTTTTTTGCCCGGAAAAAATTTGTTTTCGTTTAATTTTTATTTTGGTGAAAACTTTTTTAATAAATAATTTTTTCGTCACAGATTTAATCTGCACTCTTTTATTTGAATTCCTATTGGTATCAAATATTTCAATTATTATTATTTTTTTTAATATTGATTTAAAACTGGTTACATTTTATTATCAGTTCGTTGAATTTTTAAGAACTAGTAGTATCCTTAAAAATCAGGTTTAAATGAAAGGCATTTTTTAATGTAAAATCGTCACGAGAAACAAGAAAGTGTTGGTAAAAGAAAGAAAGAAAACTACACACATTAGTAATATAAACGATACTGCTTTGCATGAATAAGTTCAAACTGTTGCCCACAAATAATTTATGACATAATTAATTTAGCTCACTACTGTTCTACTCAGTACTGGATTTAAGGGAGGGGCAGGAGGCCCGTGCCCCCCCCCTCCAAAAGGATGAATATATTTAAATATTTTATTCACAATTTTTTAATTGACTTCTCCATAGTGTTTTTTTATATAGTTAATTAAACAGAACACAAATACACAGAGCATATTTTGAATAACAGCATTTTTGTTTGCTAAAGAAGTCATACTGGAGTCCTAGAGTGGCAGAATACATTTATACATTTAACTCGCTGGTTTTAAATTCAAGGGAACGTAATATCGCGATTCGTTCATTAACTTTTCTTTGATGGAATCAATAACTAACATTCTTCAAAAAATGTGCAGGCGTGCCTAAAAGAATTATTTTGATCCAGGAAGCTATTTGCGAAGTAATAGCTTTTTATTTTTCAGCTTACAAAAAATGCAAAATGAAAGAAATCATATCGTAGTTTCTTGAGAAAACCATGATATTATTGAAGGGGGTATGTAATATGAATATGTTATCTCAACTGTATCATGGCTTCAAGAACAATCAGCAACTGCTTCGAAATCCACACAGAAATTGTCCTGAATTTTTCAGTAAAACTTATATGTTTAATAGCTATGATTTTCTTAATTAAATAATATTTTATAGTTAAAATACTATAAAATAATATTAAAACCCTTAATGAGGTATGAGTATATTTTTTTTATTGAATAACCTTGCCCTCGTGTTATAACCATTATGACATTGTTCCTAAAATTAAAACCGCTAATTGTATAGCATTTAGGTAACATTATTATGGTTTAGTATTTAATTGGCTTGAAACGTTAAAGATGTTTTACGTCCACATTCAAAGTATATTGGTACATAATATGTATGTTCTTAGAAGTGGATCATTTGCTTTAGGGATCCTAAAATATTTAAAAAAAAGACATTTTAAAATAAAGTAATGAAAACTTGTTATAAAACACCGTATGTGGCAGGGGGAAGGAGGAGGTGCTATTCAATTTCCCGGGTCCCCTCCGAGAGATTTTTCTGTATCCGCCATTGGTTCTACTACACCAACTTTCTAATAATAAAACGCATATTTAAAACACTTCAAGTAATTTGTAATTCAGAAGGTCTATATGGCGGGAAAAAAAGAAATTACTCTTAAAAATAGTCGAAAATTTCTTCAAAACAGCTTTTTACTAATATTCTGTTTAATAATAAAAAAAAATATTTTACTAAGGTAAAATTCAACATTTTTGTATGTATATTATCAGTTACATAAGTTACGATCAAAAATCTGCAAACATTCGTTGATAAAAAGATACTTTTCAATGAGCGAAACTCTGCCTTTTTCTACTGTTGAGATAGGGAGAAAGTTGCGGAACGACACAAAATGGCGGACGCTGGAGCGTGTCGCCACTTAAGAGACGGATCGAGGGCTTTAGGGTATAGGACGGATGGTCAAGCTGCTCCCACTTGAATTTCGCTGTGCAGCCTCGGTTACCCTGTAGACATGTGCAGCAGAACCGCTCTTCGTGAGCAGCCCTGGTCTTTTGTTCTTGACAAACTAGTGTAGGCTTTAGGGTGTCTCACGCTATATATCAGAGTTAATGGTCCTCCTGTGCTCAAGAAATTCAACAAGTAGCAGTATCAATAAGAAAATTCAACAAGTGTCCTCTCATGCACTGCCGCATCAATTTGGGCCACTCTTTGTTAGAGGTTCAGTGCATGCGAGCGTCTGCGCCGATCCTCGCTGGATACTTTTCCATCCCATCCCTGGATATCTCACTACGTTCTCCTATAGCCAGTGGCGCAGCCAGAACATTTTTCTGGGAGGGGTTTTCAAAATGGAAAATTGTTGCCTTCTTTCCCATTCATTTACAATGTGTAATTATTCAATATCGAAGAATTTCTATAGATTAATAATTATTCATTCAAAGTACTTGCTTAAAAACAATTAATAATTCATATTAATATCACTATGAAACGAAGAAGTGGAAAAAACACAGAATATTAATTATTAGTTTTACTTTAGCCTTATTTTCATTGTTTGTGTTTTTTTTTTTTTTTCGAGATCATTTAAAACCTCCTCCTCAAAATTATTCATGTCTTTATGAATGTCAAATGCTAGCCAATTACGATTTTGATCTTTCGATGAGAATTGGTAAAGAGCCTCAGAAAATCTGGTGCGGTAGGGTAGTGCGGGTAGTGTCTCTCTCTGTCTCAGTAGGCTTCCTCTCTCTAGATGTCCCTAAAAAGGATTTGTGCAACGATGGAAGTGCTGAGGGACCATGATACCCTATAGAGCTTTATTGACACCATTTTAGCTATCTTATACTGGAGGGGGGGGGGGGGACGTGGGTTGCTAATCATGAAATACAACTTTTATATTTAAGAATTGAAAAGTAATTTCTGACTGCTTCCCGATTATTAAAAACAGTAAAATATTTTGTTGAAGCCTATTCCGCTTGGAAAAGCTCAAATACTCAGCTTTTCCCCCTTGGTTTTAACAGAGGAAATGAACGTGCTTATGTTCTGGGAGGGGTTTTAACCCCAAAACCCCTCCCGTGGCTGCGCCACTGCCCATAGCGACGTATGCAAATGTGTTAACGGTTACGTTTTTGTGATGTTTGGTACCTTTTTCATTTGAACATGCTCAATATAAACATTTGCTGTTTGTACCTGAGACATTCTATGTCAGCTGACCTAGTAGTACCCACCTGCAGGGGGCAGATACAGATTACCCTTCTAGGGGGTTCATGCTGAAGAATACAGGATTTCAGGTACAAAAATTTTCTGACACTACTTGTTTCAATAAGAAGCACCAAATTGGCCAGGAATAAAGGATTACTAATAAATTTTATAAGCATTGACAGAAGGTAGTACAGTAAAACCTGTAAAGTTGACCACCTTTGTAAGTTGACCACCTGTCTATGTTGACCGCTTTTGTCAGGAACGGAATTAGTCCTATCTTGTATAATGAAGGAAAACCTCTGTAACTTGACCACCTTTCTATCTTGACCACTAATGTACCCCAAATTTGGTTTGGAGTATTGTAAAAAACCCTTTGTAAGTTTACCACTTGGTTTATTTTTTAAAACTTAATTTAGCAAATTATTTTATTTTTTTATTATTTTTCTTATATCTTTCCAAAAATATTTTTGATGTCAGACCAGCATTTTACCAACTAAATAAAACAGCAGCATAACTAAACCTCCTTGTAAGTTTAACCCGCACATTGAAAAACTACTAAGAACCCTTATATTCTAAAAAATTGTTTTTCTTTTGTTGTTCTATTTTGAGTTCAAAGTATTTTTTTCCAGATATTGAAATTAATTGAAAGGGAGAAATCCAGAAAAAATTAGCTGACACATATGGAATTTCCAAAACTAGTATCTAATAAGTGCACCAAATTTCAATAAGGAGTTATTTTGTTGAAAAGTAGATCATCATGGTTATAAATGTATTAAATGCATATGAGAAAAAAAAGCAAAAAATTTGTTATTTTTGATTAGCTATGAATTTTTAGAAACTATTAATATCAAATAACTTTTTATAAACAATGATTTTTTTTATCAATTTACTGAAATTTTAAATTTACAATATACGTCATTCTGAGAAAATAACCTCCTAAAATATTTGAATAGCATTTTAAATTATTGTTTCAAAGTAATGTTAAGCAGTGAAAGTGAGTTGAACGGAAAGAGTAAGTGTCAATTAGTCAAAAAATGAATACATGGTACAAGAAATGACAAAAAAAGAAAAATCATTACCCCCTTTATAAGTTGACCACCTGTCTAAGTTGACCACCAAAGTACTGCACCGCAAGTGGTCAACTTACACAGGTTTCACTGTATTTTGTATAGTTACTTTTGAAAATGGTTTATGAATTGAAAAGATTACTGCACTCACTTATATTTTACTCATAAAGTATTTGAACACAATTGGAATATTCTCAACAGTCTAATTTGGGTCATGACAATTCCCTTGCACTGGGGTATGCCCACCTGACCATCTTCATTTTGTAAGACATTTTACAGAGATGTACCTAGGCCTTTGAAACTATCATGTGCAAATCTTCAGCTTCCAAGATCCAAATTCTGAACACCTACTGAGCCTTTAGGATTCCAAAATGTCGGGATAACTTTGTGAAACAAATTGCAATGTTTAGGCTAAGCCAGGGCCGTCGGCAAGGGGGGTGTGGGGGGTGTCACACCCCTCCACTTTTTTTGGAGAAAGGGGCCGTTGATTTTACGTTATTATTAATTTCTATTGTAAGGAATAAAACCGCAAATGGGAAAAAAATGGGGAGGATTCTTAAATGAAATTTGGAAGAAAAACTAAAAATAATTAAAATTTTATCTAGCAGTATCAGTAAATCTGAAATCTAAAAGATCCGGTACTTATCATCTATCGCGGCCCTAGTCACCAAAAAAACAAACAAACAATCAATGGGGCCACGAAAAACAACTAAGAATCGTTGCGAAAAATGCGGAATATTAACCGCCAAGTGGGGGCCGCGGGAACGATTACATATAGGTCGACCCTTATTAGGAAAAAAAAGTACTGTGTAAACACGTGCGGGAACTTTAATAGTTACTCCAACATTTTTAGTAAAATCTGTTTAGTGGAGTAGGCATGAATCAATTCTTTTTTCAGAAGTATTACATTAATCTGTTTCAAACTGCGGCAGGGTTCTTTGAAATTTAAAAGAAAAATAAAATAACTAAAACATAACTAGCAGCATCAGTATACCTGAAATCTAAAACATCTGGTACTTTTCAGCTATTAAAAAACTATAAATGGGGCCGCAAAAAAAAAAGAAAGCTAAGATTCTTTTCGGGCGGCATTCAATGCGGAAAATATGAATATATCGTTAAGTGTGGCCGCGTGAACGGGATTTTACAAATCGATCACCCCGTGTTTGAAAAAAGAAGTATTGCATAAATATGCGCAACATTTTCAGATTTTCAGTACACTGCCACAGTGGTTCTTCAAGAAACTTTCCTTGGGAGAGAAGGGAAGAGGGGAGTCATATAATATGTTTTGAAATTAAAGGTCGGATAGTGCAATTTTAGGCACTTGCAGTGTGTTCATTCAAATCATTTTGTTGTTATATGCGGGGGGTGGGGGCATGAAATCTCTATTCCATCCCTTGGCTACACCACTGCAGTGCCGCATGGAATAAGTGACTATATGAGAGTTAGCCATAGGCACTTTTTCCTAATAACAGTGCAGTCAAATGACGAAGACTTTTCCCTTGGTGGAAAACAGAAACAAGTGATACAACTGGATACAACCGGATACAACTGTCGTTGTTTAGACTGTTTCGCAGAAAAAAGATGCTATTTTGTGTCGAAACTCGAAGGTACTAATTGCTTTATAGCCCGCGGATCTGTAATTCTCTTAACGTCTGGTTGTCATTTGATAGTACATCGTATGGGGCTCAAACACTGCTTGCAGCCCTGTGTCCCTGTGAGGTACCATCACGTGTTCTAATAGAATTCTGCCTGGTGTGTCCTTGTGTCCAGTTTGCATGAAGGGTTTTTGTTCCGAGTGTGACCTTGAGAGCCCAGGATAGCAATGCCATAGCCTCTACTGAAATGCTGAAAGAGAGAGAGGGAAGTTGATACATTTCTGAGAAAACGTCTGATTCGATTTCCTTACTCGTCCGCTGTCGCTGTCAGTTGAGTGTTGACAGAAATTTTTCCTATTATTATTTAGAGCTCATGTTCAAAGCCAAAGACTACTGGAGGAGCTGCATAAAAAAGCTGCTTTATTCAGCAACATTAAAAGTAAGTAATAATAATAAGTTTTTTGAACGAACTGATTAAGTCCATAATGTAGTTGAAAGCAGCGCTCCGCTTTTTCCATTTCATGTTTTTAACTTTTATTATTTATATTTGCTCCTCATAAAAGCACTCTTACTCTCCCTCAGCCCCTCCCAACCTTCGCGTGTAACTGCACTTTTTACTCATTTTTTCTTTATGTTTTCAGTTAGAAAAAAAGAACAAAAAAACTTCTACAACTATAATTGCCTTAACTTTGATTTTGCAACCATTAAATGGTAATCTTGTGTATGAGGTCATTGTAATACCTTAATAGGTAAGATTTGTCTTTGGTGCCCACTTAGGGCTATCGTGGCACACATTGCGCCACTGAAGTTTTTAGAGGGATGTTTTAAAGGGTATATTTCTTTTTTTTTTGGGGGGGGGGGAGGGGCACCCGAGTCAGGGGGTTCTTTGTGATATTGGGGGAATGGAGGATGTGCTCTTGCTCTTGGGGGAGATGGGTACCCCTGTTTTACAAGGGAAAATTTATTCCATTGAAGAGATTTCAATTTAATTTTAAATTACTAGGGGCCTTGTCCCCTGCTCATTGACGCTCAACAACCTCCAAAGATTGTTGCGGAATTTTATTTGGATCGCAAAGATTTATGTTTTTTAGGAAGAATCAGATTAAAATAATTGCTACGATTAGAAAAAATGAAAATTCCATTCCACCCCCTCTCCTAAAAAAATAGAATTTAAGTAACGAGCTCAATTTATTTCGAACAATGTTTAAATCCCGCTCCCTCACGAAGAAAAAATAACTTATGAAAATATATTTAGCAAAACTATTAATAAACTATTAAAAAAACCCCTTTAAAACCCAAACTCTTAATGTATCGTATCACATAAATCGTTTGAGGTGCTTGATATTAGATGTCTTAGATTTCTCATTGCAAGCTTAGACGTTATCATTTCTTCAGAATCCTTGCAAAAATGTAAATGGAGAGAACCCCATACTTTTTTATATTAAAGTTGATTGTTTGTCAATTTTTTTTATTCCCATTGTTTTAAGCTAATTTATACTTAGCTGTAGCGCTGTGGAGCATCCTCTCTCTGTTGAAAATGTACTTTACATTTAAAGATTCATTTTTACTTTTTAGTTCATTCTCGTACAAGAGCGTGTCAATTAGTTTTTTAAATATTTTATTAGTATTCTTCTTAGCCATTTCTAAGAATCATTGATTTAAATGAGTTAAAAATTTTTGATATTTAATCAGGGCCGACAGAAGCCATGCCAGCGTAGTCGAAAACAAAGGAGCCGGCCCTTGGAGGGGGGGAGAGGTTCGGAGTAACAGTAGTAAGTTTTATGGAGGGGGGGGGGGCTGGAAAGAGGCCGTTGACTCTCCGTGGTCTTGCTTGGCTGGAAGGGTCTGACCTATGTCCCTCTTGCAGGCAAGCCCACGTCACCTCTCCAAATATTTCCTAGAGCAGTTTCTATACTGTTCAAAAACTAAAAACTCCTCGTGCAACAATATATCTGGGGAGGGGGGTGGCGCATAATGAAGCACTTAGCTCTTTTCTGTTTTACTTTTCTGGTGGAAAATGTAACACTTTTACGATCTAAATTTTCAATTAAAAAAAAAATCATATGTAGAGAAAATTTCACAAGATAGTACTTTTTCTCCAAAAACTCCCTATTGTACCTACCTTTCAGCGTGAATCCTTAGATTTGTCATATATCACAAGAGAAGTAGTAAACTATTGCCATGACCCATGCTGCATGCCTGAGTTCGAGCTCAGTTCGTCTCGGTGAAAAAAAGCTGCCCTATCCATTAAAATTCGATCACTTGTGACTGTTCCTGGCAGACATTTTGGTTGTTAGAGACTGTTCTGGCAGAAATTTGTTCTGTATTGAAATAAGATGCATTCAGCTGGTAATTAATGGATAGGGGCGGCTCCAGGGTCGTGCAGTCTGGGCAGCCGCACAGGGCCCCGCCGCTAGTGGATTCTGCGCTGACTAAAAGTAAATATCTTGGAATGAGAAATCTACAGTTTTTGAAAAAACAAAAACTGAAAGTTTCTTACAAGTTTAGAACAACTTTGTAAAACGATTAGAGACTGGAAAGTGCTTTAAATAAATTTATTTATACGAGAGTCCTTGAAAATAATTAAATTAGTCTTTGAGTGTTGTACTTGAAAAGTTCAATTTTATTTCTTATCTAGTGTAGAAACTTTAAATTGTTTGAATGTCAAGGATTTACTCTCTTGTTATTTATTCTTCGAATCTCCACACCATTTCTTTTAAGAGTTTTATTTATTTTTTATTAGTCAAGCCCTTTATTTGTCGTTTGGTTAAGGGGGATGATCAAAAATTAACTCTACCAAAATTTGATGTGAGCAAGTGACAATACGTTGTCCATTCTCGTCTCTCTCGATCAGTGTCGACGATTTGCCGAACCAAAAAAAAAAATTATTTTGCATTTTCTTAATTTGCAAAAAAAAAAAGTGTGAAATTTGTAAAAAGTTATGGTTTGCCTATTTTTTATTGATATTTTTCTATTTCAAACTATGCTGGATAAGGCCTCAAAACGCAGGGTTTTACGTCTATTTTTCGAAATTTTTCACGGGGGAGAAACCCCCAGACCCCCCTCAAACTGAGTATTCTATATCGCATTTAAGATCGTCCTCTTATCAAACCTTCTCCTGATACTCCCCTCCCTACAAGTTCAATGCAATCGTACAAAAAGTGTGCACGTATGTGGGTGATTGTATCGAGAAAAAAATGCTTTGTTAATCTTAATTAGGTATAATAAGGATTAAATTATTATTAATACAGATTTATTTTATTTATAAATTAATACGGGGGGGGGGGGCATTAATAATAGGATCTACGTTTCGAAAACATTTTTAACGATTGAACTTTTATCTGCATTTCCTCTAAAGCTTTTCAAAAAAAAACATGCTGCATCATGATTGTCAATGTTGATTAGTCTAGGATATACTCAAGACAAAACGCCAAAAGGTAAGATTTTAACAAACTAATTTTTGAACTTCTTGCATTTATATGATATTTGTACAAACAGTTCTTCATTTCAGTTGAAATTTTTTTGCATATACTTGAAACAGTAGAGGTGTTTGGGGCGGCCCAGCCCATCAGTTTAAGTTTTTCCAGGAATTGGGGACAAAGGATGTATACTCAATGCAAATTTTATCGGAAAACGACGAAAACCGCACCCACTTATGTGTAAAAACATTAATTTTTCAATACCTGGGGGAAGGGGGGCAATAGACCCCTTTAAATGATCGACGAGGTCCGCCAATTGTCAACCCCCCCCCCCCTCAGATATTTTAGCTAGCGACGGCCCTGGGCTAAGCTTTCAGAAAATTTAATTACTCTGCAAAGCTGAAGTTTTGAAAGCTTGGAGTACCTTTTGGCTTTAATATATTCTACAATTTCCGAGCATTCAAACTCATTAACTTCTGTTTAGCATTCATGGAAACTCTTGGAAAAACTCAAGTGTTCAAATTTTGTTCCAGATTTTACGTTGTCATAACTTCTAAGCAAAGGTTGTTCAAAAGCTCATACTTAATAATTAAATTAATAAAATAGTCGCTTTCAACTGGTTAATTTGGCAGAACTTGCATTAACTGTGTAAAAGATTTTGTGATCTAATTGGCTATCAAAATCAGCTGAATCAAAAATAACCTGTTTTTAACATGCGGTAACTCAAAATTGGACATAATCAGTTTCGTTTTTTCTACCGCCGTAAGACAGAGCAGATTTTTTTTTCTAACAGAATATTTTTTTGCAATGGTGTTTTTTAAATTAGGAGGAAAAAATGAACTTGAAATACTGTCTGTCCTTTACAAGAAAAGTTTACTCCACAATGTTTACTGGAAGCTGAATGCCAGGAAAATAGGTCTGCTGTGGTTATCATGCGTTATTGGGCGATAATAGTTTGCTCAGTTTACTAATTAAAGATGATAAAAGCAGAAAAATATGTCTTGTCTGCGACAATTTTTTTTAAATTTGATCTCTTTCTTGCAAATGTACATCAAATTTGTAATATTTTGACGTTCAATCAGCACCACATTTATAAATTACTATAAAGTAATTAGCATTGTAACCATGGGCGCCCATGTGCAAAATTGTAAGGGGGGCCTCAGAAATTTTAACCATGGTTCAGCAGGATATTTTACCCATGGAGGCAGATTTCAGGACAGATTAGAGTCATTAAAATTTGACATTTTTAATTATTTATTCATTAATGGCTGAAGAAGTATTTTTATATTTTTGCAAAGAAAAAAGTACTAAAAGCAAGGAAGTTCTAATTTCCAAGGAGGGGGGCTCGAGCCCCCCTATATGGGCGTCCTTGATTGTAACTGTTACTTAAACTTTTTAAATAACTGCTTAAAATTTTTTTTCTTAGAACATAGATGCTGAAATACAGAAAATAAAAAATTCGCTCCAATGTATTAGAGAGATGTATAGTTTACATAATGCATGCGCTGTTGATCTATGGAATCAGGTAACTTGATTTCTTTTTTTTTTTACAAATAAATGGACAGCTTTAGCATTAAATTAAAAATTAATGATTTTTTTGTGTGCAGAGGCAAGGAGACTTCTTTGAAATGGAGAGAAATACCGAAGACTTGTTTAAGAGCTTAACTCAGTAAGTTACATTTGAGAAAAACAAACTACTATCAACCAAAATTGTTAAAAAAAAAAAAAAGGGCACTAATTAAAAGTATTTTTTTTTATTTTTATTTTTTACACAGGTTCCAGGAGGATTTACCGAAAATGTACAACGATGCATTTCCTTCAGATTATGATTATTATTATAACAGTTTGAAAGACTCAAAGGAAAATGTAGGTTTTCAACTTGGCTGATTTGGCGAAGTTGTGATTCTTTCAAAATACTTTTCAAAACGATCTATAAACAAAAATGTCAAGAAAGCACAAAATTTCACAAAACATTGCATACAAGTTTTGTGCTTTTATTAACATTCTTAATTTTTACTTTGCAGCAGAAAAGTCTTTTTGTCTTATGTTTCTATTATTTCAAATATTCTGTTCTTCCATGCATGCATGCATACATACATAGTGTAACAGCACTAGTCCATTTGTGCTGGTCACAGACATGCTTAAGACATAGCTCGCAAGTTAACTGAATTTTCTGACCCTTATAATGTTTTAAGACTTTTTAAACTTTTTCTCTCATCTAATGTTTAGCTGCTTCTGTATCCTCTGAATTTGTTAATTCTATCTTTATTTGCTAAATTTTGAAAAAAAGGTCCGACCCCAGTAATAGACACCGAAAAATCTGATGCTAACCAGCAACAGACAGGGTGAGAAAAGGTTGAGTAATAGACAAAATACCTTTTTTATCTTCAAAGTGTACATAAGTTCTTTATTTTTAGAACTAAAGCCTTATTAAATTCAAATGAACATGAAACACCAGCTCATCTTGTAGCGGCTGTTCATTACCTTCCACCACTGCTTTATAAATACCAACTAGCTTATAAAATTCACTCTGATAACACTAGATGTCTACAACATATTCATGGGCCGCAACAACGTCAGTTTTACCCGCCTAAAAGGCTTATTATTTAAATCTAAACTTAGGACTGTCTAGTACTGGATCCTTGCCTGTGGCTGGTTACCTTCCCTTGTCGTCTCAGAAGGAACATTAGGCAACATTTAAAAATAATTTTAAGAATTTGAAAAAGGAAAAATAATATCTATTTTGCAATAGTCTCCAAATTATTTGCCGAATGAGGAATTTTTTGGGAGATCACAGTGATTTCCCATCGGGGCTCCCCTCTGGCTTTGGCTATCATCAGCGACTGCTGTCTCCAAACTTTTGGGTTCTACTGAGGGTAGGCCGAATTGAACCCTATTAGGTTGGACCCAATGGGTTTTTTTGAAAAAAAAACCATTATTTAGCCCACTTTTCGGTTTTTAAAAATTTTCTGAGAAGTTTTTTAAAAAATAATTAATTTAAATACTTTCACAATTTAAACTTCTTTTTTATTTGTTCTTCACCACAGACAATGGACATAAAAAGTGAATTTTGAACTTTAATAGTATTTCTTAACTCTTAACGGCGTTAAAAAAATACTTCAAAAATTTTAAATAAATGTATTTAACTTTTTTCTTAACTGGGGTCATTAAATTACTCAAATTAGCTTGACTAAGTCCTGTCACGTCTGATTTTCTCAATATATGTAGGATTGTACAGAGGAAACTACTCTAGCTAAAAGGCTTTAATGTGAATTATTTTCTGCAAACCAACACATCACAAATCTCGAATAAACAAGGTATATTTTTTAGAAATTAGCAGATTTTTCAAATTGTCGACAGAAAACAGAACAGAGTGTACAGTATTTTCATTATCTTACGAAAAAGTTTAATATTTCTTACTCTGTACACAGAAATAGAAAAACAGGCAACATAAAATTCAAAGAAATGTTTTGATTAAGCTGGAATTCAGTAAAAAAGGATTTAAACTACTTTAGGTTCTACAGTAGTTTTGCATAACAGAATGAAATACAATAAAGTAAAGTGCAAAAAAAAAAAAATGTAGTAATTAAAAACAAAAAATAGATTTTATCACTTGAGAAGTAACTTTGCCTTAACTGTTGGTAATAATGAAAACCAAAAAATCTGAAACTTCACCATTCTTGTCTTTTGTCGTCTTTTATACTTTTGTTCAGAAAATGCTGAATTTTAACTAGTTTTCCTGCTTTTTTTACCCGAAGACAATTTTCGTGCTTTGTCCATATACTTACGCTACAATATGTTACAAGTACCCCACATTTTCCCTAAAAAAAGACAAAAAAAAAAAAACACATTTCTGTTTAAAAACCCAACTTTAGTTAAGTTTTATTTAAAAAACCCAAAAAACCCTGCATCCATGGGCTTTTTAAAAAAACCCCGGGTTTTTGCCAACCCTGGTTCTACTGTGTATAAAAAATTTTGTATTAAGACTTGTTAAGCGCTTCTTTAGTACATTTCTTGATAGTTTAATAAGCATAATATTATGACATTAACAATTTGAATTTCAGGATGAAAACATGCATTGTCAGTTGAAAGACTTTCATAATAAAATGAAATGTGCTGTTCGATTATGTGCTGAAGAAAACCAAAAGGTAAGATGATGAAAATCAAATTTTGTTCCACTTACTGATTATTGGACTGTAATTAGCATTATAATTTTTAACTCTCATAACTTTCTTATAAAGCTTGTTGATAAAGAAGAGAAAGAAATTAATCATCTTCTAAAAATTCTCTTTGAAAATGCGAAAAGGAATTTTGATAGCACTTTGTTTGAGACTGAGGTAAGTAATATTTTTTATTCACATTGATAATATTTTAATGTGAATTGTTACTGGCCGTAAAAAAATGAACAGTTAATTTGGTGTGTATAATTATGCTCTTTCAAGATAAAGTGGGTTACAGAAGTATTCACTGTTTATAAATGTGCATTGAAACTACCTGTGATTCGTAACGGTGATCTTTTTTTTTTTTTTTTTTTTGAATACAATCCTTTTAAATGATGACCATTTTTTGACAACTAGAACTTAATATTTTTAACACCATATGAAATGAGATTTTAACTATTTATAGTAGGGGAACCCAAAGTGTTTTTGGGGATTTACTCAAGCGGGTCAGATAAACATAGTGGAGATACCTTACATTGTGTTGAGTACCTACACCAAATGTTGGCCTTTTTTGTTGGTGGACGAGTCTAGGACAGCCCATTCGATTAGTAAAAATATAAATAATCATCAGATTTATTGAAGCGCTTCAGATTAAGATAGGGTGTGTTAATTACTCGCTAAAAAGTATACATTTAGAAAATCTGACAATTTGAGCGTGACGTACGGGTGTGGAAAGGTTACAAAGTTGCAAAAAACAAAAAAAAAAAAACGTTGTCTTGGCACTTTTGAGCGTGGTTGGTTTTTCTTTTTTTCTAAGAAAAAAAAATACAAAATCTTGAAAAAATATAACCGGCCGATGTCTTGCACGGTTTGTAATATGAGCTGATTTACCCATATGATTCGCCTAAAGAAACAACCAGGGCATGCAAAGGGATCTAGACAAATAATATGGCTATCTTGAAGCATATGGATTACTGACATTGGTTATTGGCAGTATGGTTACTGAAATAAACCAAAATATCAAAACACTGTTATGAAAATTAACTGAAAAAATGTCACAAGTCAAAGAAGAAATAAGGATCAACAAACTTAAGAGCTTAAGTTTCCAAAATTAAAATTAAGGGCCAGAATGCCATGATCTATTTGTTTGGGTTCTCAACCAATATCAACAAACCATCAATCACCAAAATGTCTTTTGTCACAAGAAACTGAAATAAACATACTATATACGATTCAATTTTTGAATCTACAGTTAGCTTTACAAGTCCTATGTCTGCTGCTAAAAGAAATACTTTTTAAATAGTGATGGAAGCTGCAAATGGGCATAAAGGAAGAGATGCTCTCATTATTGCAAAACTGTAACTGAAGTAAAAGTACTGAAATGCCAAAATTCAACTTGAAAAAGACTTTTATTGCCAAAAACGGTGTAGGTAAAACTGTTGGGAAGCAAACAGAAATTTTCTGTGCATCCATCCCTTCATTCATGAGTTCTGGGCTGTTTTACTTTGGTTTTGAACATAAAGCAAACAGAGCTGCATAAAGTTTTTGAATGGCATATTTCAAATTTTAAAATTTATAAGCAAGCAGTAGTTAATTTATAACTCACAAAGCATCTAAAAATGCATCATATGAGTTCATTATTTCAGTTTAGTACAGAATAAAAAGTTTTTAAATGTTTTGACAAAATTTATTTAGAATGTTATAAAACAGGAAATTGCTAAAACTTTTATTGATTCGTTGAAAAGGAAGGAATTCTAACACTGACCTCAAATTTTTTTATGGGAATTATCATTGAAAATAGAAAAACATTTTTTTATACTAATTTTGCTTAAAAAAAGAAAGAAAAAAGCAATTGGTCGAAATTTCAATGCAATTGTGGCAAATCAAGAAATGGTTTAAAATTTTTCAAATTTTTTGTTTGCATTTTGCTATACAAATGGCACCTTTTCTGCGCTATCTATCACGAAATTAGAAAAAAGGTATTTTCAGTATATTCTAGTGCGCATCCCTATGCAGCAAATGGTCTTTGTACCAAATTTCATGAAAATTGACGAACAGTCTTGACCCTAGGGACGTGACAGACATCCAAACTTTCTGCTTCATCATTAGTTGAGATTGATTGTACAAAGAATATTCATAGCATTGTACAACCCAAATTCAAAATAATAGGATACTTCTGACTTTTTGAAAAAAAGTTTGTTCTAACCAAATATAAGTAAATTAGGAAATTAAATGAACATGCCACCTTTCTTAGACCTTAAAGTGTGCATTTCATTTCAAATATACTCAATTAAAAATCTTAGACAGAATAATCCAAAAGTTTATAGTGATGAAGGTTTACATTGAGTCAAAAAATTAGAATATTCAAATTAATGGGGGAAAAAACACTTTCAAATGAAAAAATATCAGTACTAGAATGCATCATTTTTTGCTGGATTCAAAATGCTTTAATCCTTTCACACCGGGATTTTACCACCTGTTTACAGTAATCATTTCTGACCATACCTTTCCATACCTTTTAAAATGTGGCAACGAGCTCAATTTTTTGGCAGGCACCAGGTCTTGAACCGCTTTCTTTAGGTTTGACGTTGCCACAAATGCTTGATCGTATTGAGATTGGTAGAGTTGCTTGATGAGTTTAATACCGAAAGTCCTCTTTCTGTTTAAAATCTGAGTTGATTTAGAGACATGACAAGGAGTAGAATCTTGCCGAAAGATAAAATGTGTCACTAAATGTCACTGCTGTGCTTTAGATGACGTATCACGCAGTACTACTGATAAACAGCGGAGGTCTCACACTGTTTTATTTTAAGATATATTTAATTTCCTAATTAAAGCAGCCTTTATGCACCCACAAACCGAAAAGGATGTGTCAAGTTGGAGAGAACGTCTTACACAAGATTTCTCATACGCTTTTTTTTTTAAACGTTAAACCCGAACACCTTTTTTTGTTCACAGATATTTCAAAAAAATATTCATCACAGAATATAATACTTTTCCAACCTTGTTGCCCCTATATAAGCTTCTCTTTGCTCTAGGACAGTCATGCACGTTTCCGCTTCATGTTTATCTTTGGTCTTCCTTCGTAGACCCACAATTGCAACTACAGTTTATTTAACCATCCAAGTGTAGTTGGCGTGGACAAGATAGCTATACATTCTTTCCAACACTTATGGACGTAAGAAGAATTTTTCAAAGATTATTTTGGACAATTTACTTTAACTTGAGTTTGTCTCTGCTAGGTGTAACAATTTCTCTACCTCGTTCACTTTGGTTACTTTTTAGTTGGTCAGTCCTTCTATATTCCTTTAAAATCTTACATACCATAGATTGTGAAACGTTCATTTGAATTGAGTTGGTTAGTTTTTTCTAACTTTAAGAAATGATACAATATGTGACTTCGTTTTTTCCCAATTTATTACCTTGAGCCTCATTTTTAGCAATAAAAGGTTTTTAAAGGAGCGTAAGATTACCCGGGCGCCAAGCTCCATACTTTTGACAAACTATCGGTTTTCAGGTATGCAAATATTTTTGCTATTTTTTAAAATTCACATTGAATGAATAGATTATTCTAATATTTTGATCCATATGAAAAATCTATTTCTTCAATGTATTAATGATTCATAAGTTGTTAAAATAATATCTCAAAAGTTGTTTAAATTGATTCACCCATTCATGAATAATGTGTTTTTACTCTTTAATTTGCATGAGTCAATTTTTCCCGATTTAAAGAAGAGTTTTGTCCAAACAGGTCTGATATTCTATTATTTTGAATTTGGGTTGTAGACCAAATCAGATGAATTGCAGCTCATGATTCAGCCAGGTCAAAGCTTTAGCAAATTGATCTAAGCTTTGGTAAGGTTAAAGCTTCATTCCCTCTGTAATGATAACCACTTTCGTAAAAAATTTCACTTTTTTCCTAATGCCATTCTTATCGACAGGTGTGAATTTCCCTCTTTCTTTCTTAATCAAAGCTAACAATATTGCTTTTGAACATGTGCTGGAAAAAAGTGTGCTTAATATGCCATTTTTTTCCGTTAAATATTATTTTTTAATTGTTAAATAAATTATTAAAAAATAATAAGATTTCTTGACTGTTATACTTTACTCTGTCTGATATAATTTCTTTTTAGACGACTTCAAAATATGTTTCTAAAGAGTTAGAAAACATGCAAAAACAGATTTCCTCCAGCTACTTTGATTCAAAAGAAAAGATCAGAGCAAATCTTTCCTTGGTACCAGAAGTAGAGCGGTGTTCTATACAGCTACAGTCTGTTCCACAAAATGTATTACTCGTTAGCGACAGGTGCCTGAACTTAACTTCTGAAGTTAATGCTGTGAAAACTTCAGGTGAATCAACTTTTTTCATGAATAAAACTTGTCTTTGACTTGGTTGAAGCTATATTTGAAATAAACATTGATTTAGATGTCAAAACAGACTTCTTTTTTGAATTATGGTCTTCCCCTTTTAAGCTAGCTTCTGTCTAGTCCCCGTTTTTGACCTTATAATGCATTTTTCTTTTGCATTCGTAAAAAACGAGTACAGAAATGTCTATTTGCAAGGAACTGACTACAAATGAAGGCCCTCTTTAAGGTGGGGTTCATTAAATTGTAATCGTTCGTGACAAGGCAGAGGAAGTAAATGACAAGAGGAACATACAATGGGGAGATAGGGACATCAAGCTTTTTTTGATAAGAACGTTTAATGAAAAACAGTGTGATATGTCGCAAAGGGAATAGGCGTTATGGTGAAATGTGAAACTTTGCGACAAAGGGGAGAGCGATCAAAAATTTTCAAAAGTGCATTTGTCACTTTTTCCCCTAAACTGTAAACAAATCCCAAACACGATTTTTTAAAAAATTACACTATTATTGCGACGTCCAGTGTTTTTGAAGAGACAATTTTTAATGTAGCAAGAAGGATTCGTTCATTTGACTGTTTGGAATTTAATAATTCTAACCGCAGTGGTAAAGCCAACTTACTCAATAATATGAAACTTATTAAGAGAAGCATTGTTCATGCAAAAGTTTTACGTATAATCTGAGTTCTGCAGGATCATTTCATTTGGGAAGATTTCGACAATTGTTAAATTGGCGGGCGCTCTTCATCTATTGGCGTCAAATTTTTGGCACCAATTGCAGCTCGAGAAATGTTTTTACTTTGCAAACGAAAATAAAGAGTAGGGAAATGTATATTTGCATACGGTTGCCACAAAATAGAGACGGTCCATGAATAAAGTTCCGGTTTAAGGTGGGGTTCACGAAATAGTTACAGTTTGTGACAAAGGAGAGAAAAGACGATAAGAGGGGCATACAATGGGGTGAACGTGACAACAAGCCTTTTTTTAATAGGAACGTTTATGAAAAACAGCGTGACATGTGACAAAGGGAGGAGGAGGTATAGTGAAGTGCAAAACATTGTGACAAAGGGGGGAGAGGCTTAAAAATGTTGAAAAGTATGACATCAGTTATGCCCCGCCCTTAACTATAAACAAATCACAAAGTCGACCTTTTTAAAAAATTGTACTATTATTACGACGCCCAGTGTTTTTGAATGGTCAGTTATATTTTGACAGGAGTTGAGTTCGTTCATTTGATACTTGGAAATTTATATTTCTAATGACAAAGAAGCAACTTACTCAGTAATAGTAGACGTTTTATAAGTAACATTGTTCACACAGAAGTTTTACGTATAAATTGAGTTTTGAAGCTTCATTTCATACGGGAAGATTTCGAAAATTGGATAATTGGTGATTTTTATCCATTGGCATCAGTTTTTTAGTTTCCAATGTCAGCACGAAAAATGGTTTTCCTTTGCCTACGTAAACAAAGAGTAAGGAAATATTTATTTGCATAGGGTTAGCACAAAGCAACATGATATCCAAAATAAAATTATTCAAGCCGGCAATTTGTCGACCACACCAATTTCTCAATGGGGTTGTTTCCTTCAATCAAAAGTACTACTTTTAATCACTGAAATAGATAGAATAAGAAGAAAAAAAATGTTGAGCCAGAAAAAACTTTCATTTTCTCAACAGTTGTATTTTAAAAACTTTTTTGAATGCCCGATTTTAAAAATAAGGTGTGGTCTTTATGATGTTATAAGTGATGTACTTTGGCGAGCGACTTCATTGCCATGCTAAATATTTACGGTTTGCTCTCAACCGCATTTTCGGGTTATGATAATTTGCGCTGTGCGCTAATGGCATCAGTGAGTGGCATTTTATCGCTTTTGATGCCAAAAAATTAATTTCAATCTGCGCACTGATTAAAATAGTTGTTAAAAAATATTAAATTTATTCAAATTATTTAAAAAATGGTTAAACCCTTTGTTTTTAGGCATCTTCTTTCAGTAAAAAATACTTTGAAAATTTCGGAAACAACCCCATTACCGAAATATCCCCTTTCATCCATTTATTTTGAGATTATAGGTAAAAAGAAAATTGGAATAAATTATTACTGTGGTATTGTGTGTTTGTATAAAAATTGTTATCTTTTCAGATATGCAGTAAACATGAGTAAGAGTAGAAATAAAAATGTTGGAAATAGTTAAATTCATTAAAGTTTTCTCAAATATTCATTTAAGAATATGGTCGAATTTCGACCACTGGGCGAACACTAGTTCTCATAAATAGCTAAAATCGCAAATTGTTTCAAACATGTTTTTTTAGTATCTTAAGCTGATTTCTAGGAATAAAATATTCCTCACTCATCTAAAAAAAAAATAATAATAATAAAAACGAACAAATAAAATAGGAGCACCTTTTAAACAAAGCAGCAAATACACTTTTTTCCATTAAAAGAAATTCTTTAATAGCTTTCAAAACAAAAAAATAATAAATAAATAATAATAAGCTCATTAAAATATACATCATATGAACGATAAAAAAAATCGTTTCTTTTTCCCCTGTTGCTAAAAATAATTTTTTAAATGAATTAATGCACTTACCAAAAGAAATAAAAACAATAAAATGTCAACTTAAAGAAATAATTTTCATTGTCAAAAAAAAAAAAAAAATCGTCTGCGCATATCTTTATGTAGAAACATAAATGACTTCGAGTTCATTCACTGAAAACTGAATACCTAAATTAAAACTTTAGCGTGAAAATAAAAACAAGTCATATCAATAATAAGTATTTCACAGTTAAAACCATAGCTGGGGAGTCGGAGACAATCTCATTTTGAGATAAAGGAGTCGGAATCAAATATCCAAGAATCGGAGTCAGTCATTTGTCCTTTGTGTATAAATTTTTGCCAAAGCTACGAAGTCAGAGTCGAAGTCCGATTAATTGTCGGGCACAGGAGTCGGAGTCAGGTGCCCCTAAATTCTCGGAGTCTGGAGTTTGGCGTCAAGACTTCTTTCCAACAAAATTTGTTTGAAGTAAATCCGCCTTCAAGTACGGAATCTACATTGACTTTCTGTTTCCCCATAAGCGCTAATGTTAAGGGATTGGAACTGTTCAAAATTGAAAAATCAAATAGATATTTCAAATACAAGTTTTCATTAAAAGCTTTTTCCTACAAAGTTTGTTTGAAGCAAATTCGTCTTACAGTTCGGAATTGCCTTGAATTTCCCCGTAGGCGCTAATGTTAAGTTTTTTTGAACTGTTCAAAATATAACAAAAAATAGTTCAAATCAAAAAGTGAAATTAGGGAATGAGATGACCTCGCCGAGATCTTTCAAACAAAAAAAAGTTTGTTCGAATTGGACAATTGATTCAAAAGTTATTAGGGGGGGATAGACAGACAGACCAACAGACATTTTCTCCCATCTCAATACCGTACTTTCCAATTTTTAATTTTTTGATATTTAATTATTTTACCTTTTTTTCACTTTTTTTTTTGTTTTTCGCGATGTTATTAAGATGCATTAAGCCTTCATTCATGCTTTTTTCTTCTTTTTCTGACTTTTACTGGGAAAGTAGGCTAAAAGCGACGTCCAAGAGTGATCAACCTCCATGAATGACCACTTTTAAGAGAGTGGTCGCCTTAGAGAAATTTCAATTAGTTAATGAATGTCTATTTAAACTTTAGTTTATTCTTTGAATAAAACAAAAATTCACAAGCAACATTATTTAAATTTTTATTTTTAGAAATGAATTTATTGGATCTTTCCATGTCTAATTTGAATGCTGCAGCAACATTTACTCCAAACAGAGTTGTAAAGAAGCTGAATTCACCAGAAGAAAGAAAAAAATTAATTGATAGAATCCAAAAAGTATGAATTTCAAATTTAAGTATATTACTAATAAAACTAGTATTTGTAATGCATATTAAGATTGAAACAATTTGAAACTGAGGCTTTTCCCTTTTGCCTCTTAAATTTGTTCTTTGTGCCCGTTTCTTTCAATGTCTTTGTCGATTCCCTGCTAGAATACGTATGATCTCGTGATTGTTTTATTTTGACTACGCCTAAATGTCCGTGATGCAGTTCATCTAAAATTCTTTCTCTATACAGCTTCGGAATGCATACATGTTGTCTGTACATTATGCAACCATCTTGCAGACTGTACTCCATCTCCCTTCCCTTCAGTTCACCTCCACTTTCCAGGATTCGTAATAACGGACCGAGTTCTTCATCCCTTTCCATTTCTTTGGCTAAATCTTTTGCTGTCGCTGCCAGCGTTTCAATTTGATGTAATTGAAAGATATCAATGTCATCACGTATAGCCAATTGTTCCTAATCCATTGGTAAACGTGAAAGAAAGTCTGCATTGCTGTGTTCTTTAGTTTGATGATAAATAATGTCAAATGATTGCAGAGTCAACGCATAATGCAATAGACGTGTAGCAGCTAAAACTGGCAAGCCTTTCTTTGAGCCAAAAAATTCCAGTAGGGGCTTATGATCTGTAATTAGCGTAAATTTGGTATTTTTCATGTAGAGAAAACATTTCTTTACTGCCCAGACTATAGCTAATTCTTTGTCCATTTGAGAATATCACTGTTCGGTTGAAGAAAGCGTTTTAGATGCAAAAGCAAGCAGACGTTCTAAACCATCCGGAAACTTATGTGACAATACTGCTCCCAGTCCAACTGATGACGCATCAGTTGCCAACAAAAGTGGAAGTTCCGGGTCGTAATGTGCTAAAATTCTTTCCGAACCAATTTCGTCTTTGACCCTTTGAAAAGCATCCTTACATTTTTTTATCCCATTTCCAGGGAACATCTTTTTTTGTTAACTCATGCAAAGGATAAGCCAGTGTAGCTATCTTTTTTGAAAAGTACAAATAAAAATGTACCAACCCCCTAAATGATTTTACTTCATGGACATTTTTGTATTCCGTGGAATTTTTAAATGCTTTAACTTTTTCTGATGTTTGGGACAGTCTTTCAGAGTTTTTCTTATACCCAAAAAATTATATTTCTTTTTGAAAGAATTTACTTTTTTCTTTGTTAATTTTTAACCCATGAACGCGACATCTTTCAAAAAATTCTTTTAATCTTACTAAATGAGTTTCAACATCTGGAACTGCAATTCTAGCATCATCAAAAAATATTTCAACCCCCTTTAAAACCTGAAAAACACTTTCAATGTATTTCTGCCAGACCGCCTGAGCGGCATTTACCCCATACATTAACTTTTTACACAAGTAACGTTCCTTGTGTGTATTTGTTTTAAATAATTTTTTGACTCCCAGGGTGCATTTTCATTTGCAAATATGCCTGAGAAAAGTCAACCTTGGAAAACACCTTGCCATCACTCAGTGATGGGAAAATATCTTCCATTCTAGGATTCTAGGAAGCGGGTGTTGTTGCACTTTTAAATTCTTATTTAATGTTACGGAATAATCTGTGCACAACCTATCTTTACCATTTGATTTAATAACCGGTACATTCTGAGTTGCCCAATCTGAAATATGTACTTTTTCAATTATACTTTTGCGTTCCAATCGGTCAATTTCCTCGCCAACCCTATTTTTCAATGCAAAGGGCATGGGCCTAGGTCTGCAGAATATAGGACTAGCATCAGGTTTTAGCTCTAATTTGCATTCGTAATTTTTAATTACGAATGCAAATTACGCTTTAAGCTTGAGTGCTTGTACAATTGCTTCATTTTGTTTTATGAGATCCTGAACCAGGGCCTCCATTACTTTTCAATCCAAAATGAAAATATGTATAAATTTCCTACCTTGAGCTGTCTTCGGGTAATTACCCTATCCTTTTTGTTGTACACAGAATTTTTATAGCACTACATTAAACGTTGTGTTTCGTAACACATGTTTCGTAACATGCTCGTCGCCACTGTTATGGTTCCTTTTATGGAACCTATGCAATGGGTTATTGATCATTCACACATTATAACACTAGACTTTTCTATTCTAATTACTACACTGACTATATACAAGACAGTGTGTGTCGCCAATGTGCACATTTCTGTAGTTCGTTCCGATCTGATCTGCTCTGCTCTGAGAGGATGTTTTCCCCAGTGACATCAGACTCTGACGTCACTACAATTACAATAGCGGAGTTTGATACACCACACCATCCATTACGCATCATAGAACGAGCTTTTCTCAGGTATGTGAGTTTTCTAGCTCACTTTTTCATCCATCTGTAAAAGAACACCATCGAAAAAAATTAATTCGAAAAAAATGTGTTTTTAACTATTGGTGTAAATGAAAAAAAAATAAAGATAGTAAATTTGAGCTACAGCATGTGGAAAACAGACCATTAATGTAACTGATTTTGATAGCTACTTTGGATGACAATATATTTTACAAAATTATTATCTATGCTTTGAAACTGTAACCTATTAAACACAGGTATTTTCATAATAGAATTTGGAAATAAAAGCTTTTGAATAATGTTTGCTCAATTTATGATAACGGGAAATCCAGGAAAAAATTTCGCCACTATGTTTACAAGACTGCAGAGTCTTGCGGGCAAGAGTTTACATGAGCTACACAAAATCTAATTAGCTTAAACTCGCAAAAATAATTGTAACTTTAAAATAAAAATTATTATTAATTGTTTTTTAAATTTTTAAGAGTTATTTTCTTTACAATTAGCTGTTAGCTTTACAACGTGCTTCACATGAAAATAAGGCCTCTGCATTTGAAAAATGAAAAAATATCTCATCCGTTTCGGTTGTGAAAGAAAAGTAAGTATTGGGTATATTTAACTAATAATATCTCAAATTAAATCGATGCATTTAGTAATGTGAGAAAACAGATTTATTATATCTGCACCTCAGAGTCAGACTGACGTAAGTCACATCATTACTACTGTTGGAAATAAGGAAACATTCTTGGTCATGTGCCATGTAAATATTTTTCTAAACGAAATTTGTTTTGACATCTATTTTAATGTGCTAAAACCGTTTCTGTTCACTTCTGAATTGAAGAAGAAATACTTTATGGTTTGCATGCAACTGAGCAATCGCAGTAGCGATTCAAGGTGTAAAACATCGATGAAGTGATTATTCTTCCCTTCGATCTTTTCTTTACTACTCGCGGGTAGGTGCATGTAAGTGCAATTGGTAAATATATGCCCAGATGGCAAATGCTGGAAAATATTATTGCAGAGTCGGCAATCATGTGAAATATGAACTGAAATTCTACTTGAATAATCATGAAAACTTCTCAAAATAACTTTTATAAAAATTTATTCAACTAAAACCATAAAACACTATTGTAACTTACAAAAACTTAAAAACAAACTAAAAACAAACAACTACCCACGAGTAGTATTAAAAGAAAAGATCAAAGGAAAGAATAATCACTTCATTGAAGTTCTATACCTTGAATTGCTACTGCGATTGCTCAGTTGCATGCAAATCAAAAAGTATTTCTTCTTCAATTCAGAAGTGAACAAAACAGTTATAGCATATTAACCTACATGCCAAACCAAATTTAGTTTAGAAGAATATTTACATGGAAGACAGGAGGCACATGACCAGGAATATTTCCTTATTTCCAACCATTCGGCCCCCTCATAAACCTCCTTTCCTTTACAAAAGGAAAAGCTTTAGAATATAATACGAAACTTACATTTTTTTTGAAACCAAACTATGAAATAGAAAATACACTCCTACAAAATTCAACAACTTTATCTTTAACTAGAGGCTTTGTAAAAATGTCAGCTTTATTAAGTTTACTACAGTCGAGTCCCGCTACAACGCGATCCGACTTATGCGAAATGGCTATAATGCGAATTTTTCACGAGTCACGAATTTTAGAGCTAACGCGAATTTTTCACCCACAACATGAATTTTTTAGAAGGAAGTATCAGCTTCGTTATTGGCTACTAAATATTGATTTCGTGAATGTTATTACGTCCCTTTGAGCATCACTGACAGCCAAAGTTCCCATGCCAAACTAGTCTAGTGCATCAAATAACCATAATGGCACCTTAGTGTCACCTTCCTCTAAAGTTAGAAAATGTGAAGAAGAAGAAAGTTTCTGATAACTAAATTTAAAAAGGCTAAGATTCTCGATATGCTTGAACAATTACAAAACGTCGACGGTAGCGCAACAACAAGTATGAGTGAATCTTCCATATGTGCAATTAAAAGTCAAAACAAAAAAATATCCGTAAAAGTTTAGAACTTATTCGTTTCAATATTGAAGCTTGCAGAGCAGTCTAGCGAAATAAAAATAATGAAAATGGAAGCTATGCGTGCTCTTTCATTGTGGAATTATAAAAAGATCAGGTAGAGGAGATGTAACCACAAATTGTAACATTTTAAATAAAAGGTGAAGCGTATTTAAAAATGTACTGGTTTAGAATAACGATTTGATCTTGGAGCATAAATCATCACTAGTATCCTCATTTTGTAACTCGTAAATATTGCTACTGTATCTACTGTACAGTACTATTTTGTGCATCATTTTAATTTTACTGCATGCATTGCGTACCGTGTTGTTTTATTTTATATCTTTTATTCCCATTGGTCATTCATTTTGTGCATCTTAAGTATTTCATGTTGAATAACAGTTTTTTATTTTTTAAATACAGTAAAAGTTCAGTTCTTTATGGAAGAAACTGTAATGGTTAAGGAATGCTTTAGAGCAGTTTGAGAGGTGTTTATAAGTGCCTAAAAGTATTTGGTATGCTTTAAAAAATTTGTAAGCATATATTTTTCTACAACGCGAAATTTCAACTTATGCGAGGAGTCTTGGAGCGCATCCCTCGCGTAAGTCGGGACTCGACTGTACTTATATGTTTAATGTCCAATACTTTATCATTCAGAAGATTACTAATAAAATGAAAATTTATGTCTATTTGTTTAGTGCGATGATTCTCAATAGGCGACTTTGAAAAATTAATAGCAGCCTGGTTGTCGCAATACAAAACTTTAGAGTACAAAACTACTAATCGAATTTTTCTTGAACGGGTCTATAAACCTTCCTTATGAACCACTCTATTAGTGAAAACTGTGTGAAATGTTTAAGGTTATCGCAATCAGACAAACAGAGGCGACATAAAACTTTGTTTTGTAATATGTAGTGATCAGGGTTCATACTCTATTTGGATGAAAAAATTCCATGCCTTTTTCATGACTTCAATGAAAATTTTCATGACCTCTTAAACTTGATAATTTTTGGAAATGAGCATTAGCAAAGCGTCTACATGAATGCCACAACCTCATTGAAGCACTTACTCATAATGGAAAAAATATAGGCGTACACTTAAAAAACTAAACTCTTCTTTTATTTGTTTTCATCATGTAAATTTAAGTAAAGTAAAAATCAGTGAAACGAATATGATAATGCTTAAATGTCTGATATTGTTTTTATAAACAGGCAGAATGATATTGAATGGGACAAAGGTTGAATGAGTCATCACCAAGTTTCAATAAATTTGCTTCAAAAGTTGCCTTTTAGTGTCAACAGTGCATTTAATCATCCATGTTACTTGACAGTATGTTGGTTCTTTAAAGTAAAGCTACATAGTTTAGTTTTTTTTTAGGTTTCTATATTAGATCTTTTTCGAAAAAACCATTTAGTAATGAATCAATCTTCTGATTCAAAAGTATACTTGTTTTATTTATTTGCACATTTTCAAATGCATATAGCTTAATAGGTTCAAGAATTCCAGAACATGTTTGATTCCTGACATTGAATGTAGCAGTGGGTTGCATGGATTAGTTTTGCGGGCCGTATGTTGGGCACTTCTGTTTTAGAGTATTAGAATCCCTCTTTTTCTGTATTCTATCGCCTGACTAAAGATCTTTATTTTCTAAAACCTTCAACAAATTAAGATGAACTCTGATAAGTTTAATAATAGAGTTCTCATGAGAGATCGAATCAAACTCGGATGCAATTGAATTGCTTTTTTTTTTTTGAGTGGGCGTGGAGAACGTGAAATTTCGCTACTACAGAATATGAAACATAAGAAGTGTTGAAAATAACAGTAAATTCAAAATAAGTGATGTCCAAGCAGTAAAATCACACCGCAAAAAAAGGCAAGCAGCTGCGACAGAAGTGGATGCAATAAGATTTCAAAATTCAGATTTGATTTTGGGATCGTTCAATTTTCCACTTTTAATAGCTTTTATGTGCTATACTGTTAAACCACTCAGCTATACTGTTAAACCACTCAATATTTCTAATGCTCCTTTAATTACTGTTACTTTCTCTTTGTCAAGGACATTTTTCCATGACTTGAAATAAATTTCCATAACTTTCAATGAAAATTTCAATTTTCCATGAATTTTCCAGGTCTGAAATTCGCTTATTTTTTTCCCATGACTTTCCAGGATTTCCATAACTCTTACTAAGCCTGAGTGATACATGTACAGACTGTTATGCCCCCCCCCCCTCAATAGAAGGTGGTTTCTGGCTGCCCTAGTGGTTGTAACTGAGAACCAATTCTTATCTTTCAGTTTTTAACGTACAAGTAATGCCACACTTACTATGCTATTAGCACAACAAAAATTTGAACAGAAACAAACTAGGATTTGCGTGTATTACCTGAAAAAACTAGTTTAACTCATATTAAACTATAGCTAACTTTAATAATGAACATAATTTCATTACGTAATTCACTCTCATTAAATTTAATTGAATTTTTTTGCACAAGAATACAGTATTTTTTCTAAAATTGCATACCATAAATAAGTTTTGAAACATTATTCTCGATTTATTTTTAGTTATTGTTCAACAATTGTTTAAAATTCTCTTAATTATCAAATTAATATTAAAGAAATTTCGAAAACCCCTGCTAAAGCTTGTTTTTGTTTTCCAGTTTTTGCACTTGTCTTGGCAAAAATGCCATTTTGCCAGCAAAATGACCAACCCTTTATATACAGATGTATATATAGATAGATATTTATTTGATCAGCAGTGTTATGGTGTCGGAATGCTATTCTTGTTCTGCTTCTTAAAAAATGAATTCTCCTTTTAAATAAAATTAGTGATGATCCACAATTATTGCTGACTGGTTTTCCAGTAGTGGAAAATTTAAATTCACCTCTAACATATATATATGTGTGTGTGTTATTGGTGAGAACTAAATATGACATCTTATCACACACAAACGTTTAATAGACAAAAATACATAAAAACATAAATTACCAGTAGTAACATAAATAATAGTAGGTCGTCGATAAGTGCGATTTCAATCTGTTTCCTGCGTCACATCTAGGAGACTGTATCTCTCCACCTGTATATGTAACAGTCAAACCCGATTAATGGAATAGCCATTTTGACACGAAAAAGTATTAATAAGCGGGATATTCCATTACCCGGGATCAAAATAACACAATGCATTGATTTGGTACATTGAAAATACATTAAGTGGGATATTCTTTAAACCAATATTCTAATAAGCGGGCTCGATTGTAGTATAGTTCAAACAGTTCTGAAATTATTACTGTTTATCTGTTGGGAAAAACACCACATATTGCTCATCCAGTTCTATACTGCCATGAGTGCAAATTTTTAGTTTTTAATTTATGGTGGTATTGCAGTGTTGTTATATTACAGATTGGACTTTGAAATGAAATAAATTTTAACTTAATAATAATAAACATATATTAAATATAATATAGTTGGAATTAATACCCATTAAGATTTTAATATTTTTTAATTCTGTTAATTTTAGGTTGTATCAAGTGAAGTACAAATGAATTTCTTCAAGACAAAGGCATTTGAAAAATAACTTTTAAATTTATTTTAATGTTTTTACTATTTTTATCTTGTGCACATACCATTTTAATCTTTAAGTTGTAAATAAATTTAATTGTATTTTTTACCTTTTAGTTTTTATTTTATAATACTTGTTAGTTTTGAAAAATTTTATTAAAAAAAGCCTGAATTATATATTTTAATGACTAGAAATGTCATAGCTGCCAACGTTGAAAGATGAAAGTGACTGATGCATAAAAATATTTTTTTAAATCTAAGTAGAAATTCCTAAATTGAGTCTATATACGGTGAAATTCGAAATTGAGATTACTATTTTTAACTTTTTAACTGAAATAGAAAACTATAACTTTTAGGTTTGAAGGGGGAAAAAATGTTTTAAAAGATGTACAGTAGAAGACGGTTATAACGCACACCTTTGGACCAGAGCTTTTGCATTATACAGTTTTTTGTGTTATATAGATCATTTTGCAAATTTTGAAACTAATATTCAAAATATATCTATAAAAAAGCACTTCAGAGTGAGTTTTATCTGCAATGGGTATTAAAGCACTAACATTACAATTAGTCATTCACAAACAAATATGTTTCGCAATTAAAAGAAAGTGAAATATCCTGCACTTCTGCTAGCTTCATGTTTTGCATAACAGCTACATCTTCAAGAGCTATCTGGTATTTTCTGCTTACTATGAATACTAATTTTCATTTAAAAGCTTTAAATTAAGATGGAAAGATGAAAAACTTCGAAAATTTAATTTGCCTAACAATTTTTATGTTTGCAAAGCAAAACAGAGGGATTTTTTAAACTTCAAAACCTATTGTTTACTTCTGAAAAGTTGTGCGGTTTATAGAGAATTGCGTTACATAGGTCGGCGTTATAAAGGCATTCTACTGTATTTGCTTTTTGTTCCCTCTGGGTCTTTTCACGTCAAATCGCGTAATGCCATGTGTCGTCATGCCTCAGATTTTGTCCATTTTTTAATGAATAGATTGATATAAATGATATAACCTAAATTTTTTTTTTAATTTCGATTTTTCATCACTTCTTGTAGTCGCCTTTTTGGCATAAATTTAGAAAAATCTCTTAATACCTTTATTTTTAAATCAATTAAGCTAAATTAGGTATCAATTTCAAGCCAATACTTTTCTCCTTCAGTATCAAAAACAGAAAATATTCTGTGAATCGTGGGGTGTTGCCACTCCTTATCAAAAATCTTTTTATGCTTTTTCAATTGGCAAATTTAACAAGTCATATCCCGTAGAACCAACTAATATCTGCATCATTTTTTTTTCTTTTTTTGTAGCTTGTTATCTAAAAAGAATTAGAAGGTTGTTTTTTGTTGTTTTAAAATTAAAAATTCAAGTTTGTTTTTCAGAAAATTTACTTCAAATACACGTTTTCCATAACTTTAAAGCCCTTTTGAGCTTAAAAAATCCCAAAAACTTTTCAGAACAATTAATACTGGAAACATGAACGTGTTTGGTTTGCGAAACACCTGACAATGATCATCTGCTCATACATTACTCATCCAGCCAAATCTAGATTTCTCTGAAGAAGATTAAATTTGCTGATTGAAGTATATTTAAAAATATATTTGAAGCTGATTTTAAAATTGATAAAAATCAAACAGAAGGCATTAAAGGAAACTTTGTAAGTTGTTCTGCAATAAAAAAATAAATAATGTGCAAGATAACTTTTAATTGAATTAAGAAAGTGTAAATTTTTAAAATAAATGCTATCCACATAAGCTTGCCATTCATTTACATCTTAAAATAATTTAATCTATTTTTTAATCCCATTAAAAGTTATCTTCCATTTTTTTTCTTTATTGCAGAACAACTTTCGAAGTTTCCTTCAATACCTTCTGTTAATGAGCTCTTTAAAAAGATGAGAAATTAAACACATTTTCTTTGTATCAAAAGATGAGAAAATCAAAATTTTTATTAATTTAAAAATAAGTTTCAGAGATTTTAAAATATACTTCAATCAGCAAAAATAATCTTCGGAGAAATCTAGAGTTGGCTACATGAATAATATCAGAGCAGATGATCATTGTCATGTGTTATGCAATATAAACAGGTTCATGTTTTAAAACTTTTTTTACAGTAATTCTTTTTGTCTTTTAATGTCGAGAAAAATACAAAATGTTGCCATTAGAAATGTTTTTTAAGATACAGTAGAAGACCGTTATAACGGACACCTTGGGACCAGAGCTTTTGTGTTATACAGGTTTTTGCATTATATAGATCATTTCACAAATTTTAAAACTAATATTCAGAATATATCTATATATTAGCACTTCAGAATGAGTTTTATCTTCAATGAGTATTAAAGCACCAATATTACAATTAGTGATTCACAAATAAATATGTTTCACAATCAGAAGAAAGTGAATTATCCTGCACTTCTTCTAGCTTCATTGTTTGCATAACAGCTACATTTTCAAGAGCCACCTAACAATTTTTATGTTTGAAACACAAAACAGAGGGAGTTTCTTAACTTAAAAACCTATTGTTGACTTCTGAAAAGTAGTGCGGTTTATAGAGAATTGCGTTACATAGGTCGGCGTTATAACGGTCTTCTACTGTATTCTTATTATTCTCAATATTTAGTATATTTTCAATCATAATCATAAGTTTTTTCCTTCTTTTGTGTCAAGTCTGAAACTGAGGTTTTTGCACAATTCTTTTCCAAAGTGAACAGCATTTTAACAAGTTCCGACCGACACATATCTGACTTTAGATAAGGAGTGGCAACATCCCACTAGTCACAGAATACCTTCTGTTTATACTGAAAGAAAAATAAGTATTAGCTTGAAATTGATACCTAATTCAGCTTAATTGGTTGAAAAATCAAGAAATTAGAGATATTTTTCTAAATTCATACTGAAAAGGAGACTCTAAAAAGTGATCAAAAGTCGAAATTTTAAAAATCTCCAAATCGCAATTTTCATTCAAAAATTCTAAAAAAAATAATTTGAGCTTGTCTTATAGATATCCATTTGTAAAAAAATAATGGACAAAATCTGAGACATGACAACACGGCCGAATATTTAATTGGGATGATTTGACGTTGAATGATCCTCTTGTGAGTGATAATGTTTCCTTGCAGCAGGTAAACAATTCCGAAATTCAAAGGAAAATCTATAACATTTTACATTTTTTGAGACATAGTTTTAAGAAGAAAAACAAAAGTGATTCATGCTAGTGTGTGAAAGATTTCACTTTTGTGATTTTAAATCGTCTTACTGTTGGGATTTTTCTTGAAATTTTAATCTCAAATAGGTTGGGATTTCGTTGTTTGGATGAAAATTTGGGATATATGGTCGGCACCATGCTGAACTAACGAATGAAAAATCCTGTTTTTTAAATTCAACGTTTTCTGTAGTACTCAAAAGGGGCTACTGGTTATAACTACTTCAAACAATAGTTCTTTTACTCTAAAAGTTACCTATGAAAATTAGAATGTTGAAAATAATGAAACGCGTCAGATGTAAAAAAAATTATATTCAATGTTTTGGCTCTCCTGAAAAGTGCCAATTTTCACATTCATTTGCTTAGCATGATGCCGACGATATGGATTTTATTAAGGGGTTTGGGGGATGCCATCGAGAGTCGGGAATCACCTGAATTAATCTGGAAAATTCACAGCTGTGAAAAGTTAGTAGTTTAGTTCAAATTGTCTTAATTCTTTTAATTTTGGAAGATTTCAATAATAGTGTGCGCCTAAAATGGCATTGATTGTATGTAATCAAATTAATCAAAACTTCTTGGCTAATATCAGTTAAACCAATAATTAACATAAATTATGCATAAATTGTTAAGAAAATGATTCAAAAAGCTATTTCAAAGTCAGAGCGGAGCTCTTTCATTGTGCAAGAGTATATTCACATAATCTTTTTAGCTATGATACTTCAATAACTGTCGATAGATTCGCTGCAGAAATGGACTAAATCACATAAAAACAAAAAAAGTGACTTATTTTTCAGTGTTAACCCTCCTGGTGGCAAGGCTGAGTACACTCAACTTGGTCTATGAAGTTTAATAGTGAATGAACATGTTATGCAGCTAAGAGGGTTAAATCACAGTATTGGCCTCACTCTCCTGAGCCCCACATATGAAAAAGAAAAATCATTTTTTATTTAAAAAAAAAACAGGTGGGCAAAGCTTTTTCAAACCCCGAATTTTTAGCGTGAGCTGTATGGTATGTCCAAACTAGGTCGATAACCATAGAATATTAAGATTGGTAATGAGTTAGCTAAAAATATAGATAATTTTGTGAGCCAACATTGCAAAGAATAAACAAATTAGTGTTCTAAAATCTGTGTAACTATAAAATTTGCAGTTTGATATTAAGCTATGCAGGTTTGAGGGAATGTAACTCATTAAATGTAGCCATTTAAATGTATTCAGCATTTTTACATTCAATTTATAAGCACAGTCGGACCCTGGTTTAATGAATTCACTGGGACTGAAACTTTTATGCGTTAAATCGGGGCGATTTGTAATATTGTGGTGTGAAAAAAATGTATAAAAAAATGCACTTTACCTAAAACCCCTAATAAGCAACTGTGCAAAAATATCCATAATTAGAAAGTGTACACTTTTTATTTAGCATTCCACAACGTATTACACGTGGTTAATTTGAAATTGTAATCTACTGAGTAATCGACGTTTGACAATTTCCTTGATACTCAACTCGAAATAGTCCTCTTTCGACTTTATAAAGAGAAGGAAATACTGTGTCTTTTGCAACTAGTGCAGTAGAAATAGGCAAAAACACCTTGGGGTCAAACAAATTGCAACAGAAGTTATTCTTGCGGTAAATAGTAGGTAACACACTCCTAATGAACATACTAATTTGAAAATTCATGAAAAATTTAAAAAAAAAAAAATCGTGTACGGTATCAAATGAAAGGAAATTTCCTGCTGAAAAGGAATGTAATATGGAATACTTAAAGAGAAGCGAAGATGCTAAAAACATACATCTATATTGTGGTGAAAAATGTGGTTTTTTTTTGGCCGCCATCTTGAAAAACCATAAAATGTTTTTTTTTTTAAATCACGTGTGGTATTAAATGAAAGGAAATTTCATGCTGAAAATGAATATAAAATAGGATAGTTAAAGTAAAGTGGGCATAATGAAAATTTACATCCGTATTGAAGCGAGAAAAGCTTTTTTTTTTTTGTCGCCATCTTGAAAAATCATGGAAAATTTTTAAAAATAAAAAACATGTGTGGTATCAAATGAAAGGAAATTTCATGCTCAAAAAAAAAAAAAAAAAAAAAAAAAGATTTTGATTCAGACTGAGGAAAGGAAATAATGAAATAGAAACCGAAGCACTGAAGTCTTTTGTCTTGAAAAACATTATTTATTCATCTAAATGGTATAAGAATGTGGATAACTTTGCGTCAGACGACATTTTTCAAAACGGATGAATAAATACATTCTTTATAAAAAAATTAACTGGGAAGAAAGAACAAAATCATACAAAGGAGTTTTATAAAATATTTACATCATCAAAATGAAATCTCATCTTCATCCAAAATGTTTCCCGTGTTTGTGCAGTTATTTCCACAACAGTTTTTACAAATTACTGAGTATGGAAGTCCATATCGACGACATATATATTTTGTAGTGTCACATGGTTCTTCTAGTATATTTTTTCACATACATTTAATTATATTTAAGAGTTGATCTAGTGCTGGGTTCAAGCCTGAATATTGTCTGAAATTCTCCATCCACCAACTGCCATCCCCAAAGTGTGGGATCAGGAGTTTGTAATTCAAGGTTTTTCCAAATAAAGCTATGCAAATGTACTCTATACAGACAATATTTCGATGCATTTTGCATTGGAGGTGTACAAACTATGTTAAATTCTTTTTTTAGCCGAAGCTATATTCCTGCGGTATTGCTTATAGTGTTTAAGTGGCCTGTGTCGATGTTATCTCCATTTATTGACACAATAATCACATAACCAATTTCAACCAAATATTTGATTCCTAAGTAACATCTTTCAATGATATGAAATGGCATGTGCTCAACAGTTTTAAGAGTCAAATCTTTAAAACAAAAGATGCTAGTGATAATAGATATTATTATTACAGTTGTATTATTAGTTGGTTAGTATGGAAGCCAATGTTGGATTCAGTTTTAATAAATATAATAGTTGGAATATTATTATTGTATATTTATTATGGCATTTTAAGAACATAACAAGGCTTTCCCACCAATAGATTTCTGAATGGCTTGAATATCACTAACTTTATCAGATTGTGTGACAAACTGTATTTCATCTGATTAGATCCTATAGTGACAGGAGCAGGGGAACCTCGGGGGCGATGTGTAAAATATCATTAGAAGAATGATACAGTAAATAACTAAAATGTCTGCATCATCCGCAACTACCGTCACATGTTTTTTCGGGACAGTTTTTACAGCCTTTTTCACTATCACCCTAAGTTCGCTTCCACTTGAATCATAGAATGACCTCTCCTTTGAAAACAACTTGCCAATATGTTAACAAAATTTTGTTCACAGAATTGGATAGAAATGTGTTTTTCGGAATAATGATATGTGAATTTTCATCAAAATACTACTTCAACTGACAACTGCTTTATGTGCAAATTGTGCATTATGTCTTTTATATTTGGTTTCTTATACCCATTGAATACTATGATCTCATATGCTTCCTGTTGACTTTCCTATCTTGAAATATTTTAGACGTGGATCATGCTAACTGATGAACCAATGCACCACCATCAAGAAAGCAGGAAGTACTACGATACAGCTATATCGTTTTCACATTCAAGTTATCTAATGATTTTTCCAGTGAAGATTTATCTGTTTTTCTCCTTTGCGGAGTACTATGGTCAAATAGTGCAGTTGGCAGAGTATAGATAACTCATAATTTAGAAATTCACTAAGATCTTGAGCGTTATTGTCTAGGAGATACTTGCAAGTATCCTCTGTATTAAAAGATGTAAATTTATGTAGTGAATCTCACCAGCAATGATAATTCTTTTTTCAGTACTCGTTACTGCTTGGTCAGTTTCATTGTTAATAATGCTCTTATCAGTGAGTTTATCTTGGATAGTTCTTCAAATGACATGACATCGGCATTTTCTGCAGTAACTTTGTTTTTGCCATACATCAATCCGCTAAAAATGTTCCATAAACCACTTGAAAGAATAGCAAATGGATTATGGCCTATGAAGAATTGCATTAGCACTTGCAATGCTAATACAAGTTCATGTCAGTATAATTGTTTTTTACCATTTTCGACCTATTTCCTCTTAAAAAACACTTCGATTCAAAAAGCTGATTGAAAACTTTTTTCAGTGTGAAATTTACTTTTATTTGACATCACCCATGATTATTTTTTTAAATTTTAGAAACGTTTCATAATTTTTCAAGATGGCAGCAAAAAAAAAAAAAAAAACTTTTTCACGATAACACGGGTGTATATTTTTACTTTGTTCAATTTTCACTTTAAATATCTCACACTATATTCCTTTTCAGCTTGAAATTTCCTTTTATTTGATATCACACGATTTTTTTTGTATTTTTAAATTTTTTTCATGATTTTCAAGATGGCGGCTAAAAACACAATTTTTTGGGATAGTACGGGGAATATTTTTAGTATGTTCACTTCTATCTTAATGTCTCATATTTTATTCCTTTTTAGCTGGAAACTTTCTATCATTTGATCACACAAATAATTTGTTTTAAATGTTATAATTTTTTTACGATTTTTCAAAATGGCGGCTAAAAACCAGGGCTGTGGAGTCGGACTGATTTTGAGGTAAAAGAGTCGGAGTTGTTCGAAAACATTCCGACTCAGGGTTTCTTTTTTTCTTTCATTTTCAGACTTTCCTTGCAATTTTTAAAAAACTGACTACCAGTATAAAGGCCTACTAACAAGAAAATAAGTCATTGTAGCAACCAGCTAGCTGACTTGGTTGTTTATCGAAATTTTTGTAACAGCTACCTACGCCGTAGTCTCCTAGTTTGCTTATTTTTTAACTTTATTTAACTGGTAGCAACTGTCAGCAAACAGTTTTGTGCCTAACATTTTCTAAGGAATCATTTTCATATAAAAATAATAATATATTTTGTTACCTTGATCTCAGTTATAAAAGAGTAAAAGGAATGTATCGTTTGAGCAAGTCATGAAACTTCTGACGGTGCTTGGTAAATTCAAATGAGTGTTGGCACAAAAGCGCAAATCCAAAACATCCGACAAAATATAAATGTTTTTTTAAATCTAAAGACTTTATCTAAGAAAGCTTGGTTATAACTAAAAAGTACAAAATAAAATCAGTACATGATTTATTGGTTACAACTCTCAATAATTGTAGTTAAGCCTAAAATCTTCATATTAAAGTTAATTCTAAAGCTGCCAATAAAATTAAAATTGAGCCAAGAAATATAAATATAGTAAAAGCTATTCGTACAAAGCTGTATACCGCCACATTTTGTGTAAAATTTGTTCCAGACGTACATGTACCCGACCTCTCCCCTCAATATAGTGCAATGTTTTCGTTGAAATTTTTAAGATGAAATTTAAGATTTATTATTGGGGACATTTTTCAGAATTAAAGTATTTCAATTTTTATGGACTCTGAAATTAAGTTGAGGTGTCACCCACCAGATATGTGTCAATCGGGAGGGGGGGGGGGGACCGTCCCCTCTCAAGAAAAAATTTTGAATTAGCAAAAAAGTTTTTTTTTCTCTTTCAAGTTACAGCTTTAAATAATTGAAAGCGCAGTTTTTGATCAACATCTATTTGTTAAACATTAAAGGGGAGCAAATTAATCCTTTCCAATTTTTTTAAAAAGGAATTTTTAAGTAATCTCACTTTAGAAATCGCAACTATTGGATAATTGAATTTCTTCAAATTGAATTTCTTACATTGTATGTATCTTAGGTTTACAATGAAATAATGCTAAAATTTCATAAAAAGGAATTAATATTTCAATCTCTGTTTAGGAGTTTTCCCTTCTTCTTATGAGGGGTGGGATTAAAAAATAAATAAATAAAAAAGCCAGAGTAGAACGGTTCAAAATTCCGGAGTCGGCCATTTTTCTTCCGACTCCGCAGCCCTGCTAAAAACAAATTTGTCTCAACGGTATGGATGTACATTTTCTGTATGTTCATTAGGAGCATGTTTCCTACCATTTCTCACAAGAATCATTTCTGTAGCAATTTGTTTGACCCCTAACACTATTTCTACTGGACTAAACCTGCTGCATGAAATGTTTTCAGTTTCCAGGCCGTGTAAAACATTTGAAAAAGTAAGTCTTAATGGGAGTTTCACTATCACATTCTGCATCAGAATCACTATTCGTCGATTGTCCCCTTGCCCTCTCCTGTCAAAAAATGGCTGATTCCAAGAAAAGTCTTTTTTCTTCTTAGGACAATATGGATGTAACATTTCAAAACAATACAATATTTCTCAAATCAAATTAATGACAAAAAAATTATTTCGGCTGTTAAATTAATTTGTTATTTCGTGGTTTATTATTCGGTAAATAGGGGTTTTGACCATCGTTTTAGACAGGGGAAAAAGAAAAATTTGTTAAATCACAAAATTCGTTAAATCAGAACCAACTGTATCATTAAATTGTTCTTAAATATTTACTGTAGCTTATCTTATCCGAAAACCAAATGGCATTGTGAAATTACAGTTCATATTAGCAGTAATTAGTTTTAAGAGTGATTATAGTTGTAAAATATATCCTTTCTTTTTTTTTTGGCATGGAAGTATTAGATTTTTGTAGCTTTTTAGGTGCTTTTTGCACTTTTATTCAAATACGTATCTACAGTTCAGCACTTTTGTATCCAATTAAAGTTGGCAGTTTTTAAAAAAATATAAAACTTGAAAATTCCAATTAATCTGGTTGAGAACCTCCCCCCTCACCTTAAGGGGGGGGGGGGATTTATTGCACTAAACTCTCTTTTCCTTAAATATTGGTTAACTTTTTATTGTCTACTAGCTGTACCCGACGCGCGTTGCTACGCCAACAAAAAAAAAAATCATACTGATTTTCATGACAATCGGTTGAACGGGGCAGAAGTTGCTACTCTGCAGTGCCACCTGGTGGCGAGTGGCTTCAATGAGCATATTATGCACCTTCTCCGTGGAAAAATACATATATCTAGCAATTTTCATGATAATTGGTCCAGGTATCAAGTGAAGCCGAGACTATACTCAAATTTTGTACTCACACAGTTTGCAAGATCAATCAATCGCTAAAAATATCAAATAGAAAAGTTTTAAATCCCCGCATTGCATAAAAAGCCATAAAACAATAAAGAAAGAATTTATTTGTTCAAACTCAAGAAAAATGGCAACAGCTAACTTCTTATCAATGAGATCTTTTACGCGAATTAATTTCTGCAGCCGATAATTTTATTCGTATTTATCCAATGGATTGTGACTTAAATTGGAGTAAAAAAGGAACTATCGATCGGATTTTTTTCGAACTGATCTATAAACATTCCCAGTACCAAAAATAACAAACGGTGAAAGTTTCAGCCAAATCAGCCTCTTGAGTTCATGGATGACATACAGACAAACATTCATTTATATATATATATAGGCTAGAGAACCCGACAGACGTTGTTCTGTTCAAACTTTGTAAGTTAAAAAATTTCAAAAAACCTTAAAATGTTTGAACCGTTCTGTTGAAAAAAATAAGTAAAATAAAATGTTTTATGCTGCTATGATGTCAAAGTGCATATATTTAGTACAATTTGATTTATCTAATGCCCAATGAGCAGTTGTTTTATTAACTATTTTTCTCCAATACTTGATGGTTTGTTCATTCTGCCATACTCAAAGGATAAAAAGCGTCCTCAGATATTAAGTGTAAAAATCTAACTACCAATCAAGAACAAACGGGAGATCCCGCTGTAACATCCCCAATATGAAAAAGAATAAAACAATCAAAAGGATATCGTTTAGAAAAATGATACAGGTAAAAACAGTTCTCTGAATAAGCGAAAATCACTCATTCTCCCCCCTCCCGATGTAAAATAAACATTCTTCAACTTAAATGACTAAAAACTCTTTAAAAACGAAAAACAATTCTTTGCAATTTGAAATATTTCGCCAAATAAACAAAAAATACAATAAATTACATTAACAGCAGCTTTAAAATGTAAACAAAGAATCACGCAACTCTATTGTTTATAGCCAAAGTCGCCAAGCCACAACGTTACTGTCATCCAGCCGATCAGTTAGCGAAGCCAAACTCCAACAGATTAGCGGTCCCTTTTGAACGAAAAATTTTTACACTTCATATATTGCCTAATTTGTTCTTTCCACCTAAGATAAAGATATTCCACTGCACTGATCTTTTGTGCACAGAACTACCCTGTTGTAATTTATCTGGACGAAAATAAAATTTGGTTCGTTTTTAAATTCCATCATCTTTTCCTTTAATAATGTACTGATTAGCTTGATAATCCTTAAAGTATTCTTGACATTGGTGCCAAAACTCGGATATGAGCCAAGAAACAAATGTTGCTGGGTACAGTACTTTCTGATCATTTAGTTAGGAAAACCTAAAGCACCAATCCGGTCACATGGTTCAATTATACGACAACAGAACACACGTTTTGCGTGAACCTTCCAGTACTTTACTTTAAAATATATCTCATGAACTAAAATCGTTCAAGAAATGTGTATATATATATATATATATATATATATATATATATATATATATATACACACACACATATAGGCTTCTCTCTCTACGTTTTATCTATTCTCAATCGACAACTCACAGTAGGAAATTCCATTACAAAAAGCAGAGCTGGCTTTCTTATTGTCCTTTGGCAATGGGTTAAATATTTATTTCAGTTCTCGCTCAACAATAGGTTAAAATAAATAATTAATCATTTGGGAGATATAACCATCCAATGTTTAAATTAATTAACAAAAACGTTTCCGATTCGATCCATCGTGCTTCGAAACCATGTTTGCCACAACTTAAATACACACAAAAAATTTGATCAAAATTGGTCCAGCTGTTTAAAAGCCTTATGGTGACAAACGTCCGCACAGATTTTTATATATCAAGATTAGTAATAAAATTCCAATTCATGTGCAAGCAGTTGCATGAAAATGCCACACTAGCAGTTAAACATAGTTTATTGACCGGTAAAATGTGCACACAGAGTTAAAAAATATGATTAGTGCAATATATAAAGTACTACATCCTAAAACAGGCCCTTTATTTTATATTAAATTTTCTGTAGAGGAATTATTCGAGCAAAATGGCTTTTTCTTGGGTGGAGTTGCAGGCTTGATAAAGTCTGTATTTTTGAACAGTTTACTTGACGGTAACTTTTTCGGCAACTTTGAAGTTTTCTTCCTATGCCTTTGATTTTCCTTTTCTTCTCCACCAGCATCAGACTGAAAGGGATTAAAAATAGAATTCACAATTTTGTAAATATGTACATTACATATTTTTCAGTTCAGTTGTCACTAGCTTTTTGCATCCTAAGGCTTTTCAAGATCTAATTGCTTCTAAATAATGAAAGTTTTGATCTTGTTTCACGACAAGCTGCTATAGCTGTTCATCTTACGAGAAAAAAATTAACGAATTGAAGTTGTAATTTCAAATTAATTCTCATTGAAGAACAAAACCAACAGTGTAGAAGCAATAATTCTCTAGCAGTAAAAAAAAAGTTTTTTTTTTAGAAAGATGATCCTAAACATATCTCATTACAATTTGTGGGTACTAGGTGAAAAAAAAAGGTCTAAGATGATGTTTAAGATGTAAAATTATATTTTGCATGAATAATTCTTATTTTAAAATAACTTACATCAATACTTTAACACTCGGTGTTTCTGTTTTTTGATGATGATCTTCAATATATTGAAACACATAAGCATGATGCTGTGGATTCACTTGCTATGGTTCTAAGCAGTTGGACAGGGAATGGAATAAAACAGCAACTGCAATTCGAATCCCCCCCCCCCTCTCATCCAATATCATTGCTGAATGAAGGAGGGATGGGAAAAGGAGCCAAATATTGTCAATTTGCTATGGAATTATTTTTTATATTAAATAGAACTTATTTGTTTAATAATTTGTCAGTGCTGTTGTATGAATTTATACAACTTAGAGTGGGGAAAATATTTTAAATGAAAGTTAACACGCATATTTAATGGGCATATGGAAATTCAAAAGTTATCTGAATCCTTTCAAGAGTAATTAAATATTTAATTTTTAATGTCTGTCAAATCCAGAGCTAGAAAAATCTCAATGCAAATATAACATGTCAAAATAAAAATAAGTAACCAATTATGATAACACAAAATACATTTCTGAGTATAGGTAAACCTTGGAGATAACTCATATTGTTTAGGTAAAGTATTGAGTAGAAGGTAGAAATTTTTTTTAAAAAATGATAACAAGACTTATACACATGTTAAAAATATCTCCCTGACTTATCCAGGTCAGGGGGCGACAGGAACTGGAAAAAAAAAGTTCTGACTTTTCCCTGAATTCCCTGATAAGTTCACCAAATTTCCCTGATTTACGTTTTTAATGATAATGTTTTTTTTTCTTTGCCCTTCTTGAAAAGCATTGCATATTTAATAAAATGCAGCGTTTAAAACGGTTTAAGCTGTTAATTAAAAATATATTTTGAAAAGATGCTCTTTTTTTTTTGTAAAAATAGTATATTAAATTATCAACAACTAAATATTATAGGAAATCTAAAACAAATACTTTACTTCCAGGAACCAGTTAACATTAGCATTCTGAGAAATTATTAAAACCACTCTTAAGCCCTTAACAATCGAGTAATTTTCAAAAAAAATATTTAAAATTTTAGGAAAAGTCAACAAGCAAGCCCAAGCAAGCAGCGAAAATTTAAGAAATACGTATTTCAAACATTATAAAAGCATTTTATTAATCTTTTGTGTAATATAAGTAATTTTTTCTTGTGTGGTAAATTTCAAAGCTTGAGATACAGAAGCGAACGTCACAATCTGGTAAGTAGTACCGAAATTCCTTCCTGCATCTCTGCAATTACATTTAAAATCCGCAATTACGTTTAAAATTGGTGTTGCCATCTAGTGTATAAAAAGAGAAATAAAATGTATTCCGGGCCAAAGAAATGAATTGATTTTAATCGTTTCATCGCGTTAATATTGCTCACCCTAGCGCGTCGATATTACGGGGGCGAGAAATGAAGATCGAAACCCCAGCTCGGCATATTCACGGGAGGGAGAGGGAAGGGGTTAAAGACATATCGAATCATGATGCAATTAAAAAATTTAAATGGAAATAATCTTGAACTGAATTTTCAAGCAGTATAATTGTTGCTGCAAGAATAATAAGTGATAGTTAAAGTAGAGAAGTAATGTAGTTTTACTTACGTAAATCATTAATAGACATATTTATGTGTAACAAATTGAAATCTTTTTCAACAACCATTATTGAGCTACTCTCTAATCAAGAACTTAGGCTTTAATGAATGAATACAGCATTTTAACTGTTAAATATATATATATATATATATATATTTATATATATATTTAATATGTACACAACTAAATTTCAAATGATTTCATTAATTATTCAGTAAGTTACCGCCCTATAGCCAGGACTAAGGCAGAAATACATGAAATACAATGAGTGCTAATATGCACGAAACTGCAGTCCTCGCCTGGAATTGACTGAGCTGGCGGTGTATTTCATGGATTTCATTAATTGTCGAAAAAAATCTTAATTACTTTAGTAACGAACAACATTGAAATGCAAAAACTATTATTAATTTCAAAATATATGTATGTATATGGTTTTAAAATGAAAGAGTTTTAAATTCTGGAAAAAAAAATCCCTTCGTGTAATCTGAAGTGACAGCGAATGCAGTGAAACCTGTGTATAACGATACTGTATATAATGATAACCTGTGTATTACGATATTCTTTTTAGTTCCCAACAGTATCTTTGTAGGCAGGTTTTACTGTAATACCATACCAAAAAAAAAAGAAAAATCATTTTCAGTCAAAATTTAATTTTAGCAATTAAATTAAAAACGCCAAGTGATAACTTTTAAGATTTTATCAGCATTATTTAAAAAAAAATAAAGATTTTATCTTGAAATTGTGATAACAGTATACTAAATACTTCAAGACAATGAGTAAAGGCAAGGGAGCAAAGTCAACAATGACGGCTTTCCCTTTGCCTGTAGGGTTGTTTATTTTATGTAGCATAGAATGCATAGAAGGAAAATTCAAGCTAGCTAAAATGAACAACTTTACAGACACAGAAGCAATCTTAGGAAGCTCATCCTAAGATCGAGTATTTTGACCTTGAGGAAAAAAGATGCACAAATATGGGGCAGCGTATAATCGTACCTCATTAATTTTACTTTTTTAATACAAATAATCGGTGAAAAACTCGTAGGGAATAAAAATACTTCATTTTGCAAAGATAATTTTTTTTTCTGAATTTCATCAATTTCCCCTGAATTTTTGTTATTTTTTCATAATTCCCTGAGTGATAAAGTTCCCTGATCTGTCGCCACTCTGCAGGTGTTTTTTTAGAAAATGCCAGGGGGGACTCGCTTCATTCAAAGCTCATTAAGCTCAAATGAAAATACTTTTAACATGTAATAAATAACAATGTAAATTGTTCAAAGCAGTAATGGGGAAGGCCCAAAACTTTTTCTTGAGATAAAAAGAAAAAAAAACTTAAGATTTTGAGAGAGAAAAGAAATTCCAAGGTTTTTTTTTTATGTTTTAAATGTTTAAAATTGTTAACATTCGTTTATCACTTGTTGAAAACGAAGTACTTTCAACTTATTGTAATGTTTCTTCGATGACACCTATCATTTTAGCATCTGCTTTGGGTTTACAATACTTCTCTTTATTTTCTTAATACAACAAAACAAAAGTATTTTTTAGTAAAACTATGATAAATTATTGTATTGATCAGCATACTATATAATGCATAGTAGCAAAAATCAACATCTGCAAATCATAGGCTAATAGCAATTATCACCAGTTTCTTCTCTCTTTAGTATATAACTAAAGGATGCTTTTATTGAAATTAAAAGGGGGGAAAATACAAAATTTGATGTGAACATTAAACAACGTACCAAATATATTGTGTGGATTATTTCCGTCAGTCGATCAGAACAGCCAAAAAGTGTCTTTAATCACTTATAATTTGGGGTGAACGTCTTTAATCATTTGCGATTTGGTGAAAGCTTATCAAGTTACAGGATGTTGTAGCAACCCATCCATGTGATACTCTTGATTCCTGAGGTGATTTCCCCATCACCACAATTTGTTTCCTTCCCATTTCAAAACAACTTTCATTCAACACCGCAGCGCCTGCTTTGTTGTGTGTTTTCTTTCCCCCCTCCTGTCCCTTGATGAACGAAAAGTAAATGAAACGGGATTTCCCCATTGTTACTTTCTGCGTGCAGTTTGTGCTCAACGCCCAGCAATGTTTGACTTCATTCGCAAAACTATGGTTTCATTTTCGTTGTCATTATCTGACCGAAAGCATGCTCGGTGGGGGCTTGTCTATTTTACATTATTCTAAATATTATCATTTCAAAATGATTTTGTATGTGAAGATTAAATTCTTTGTGGTGGTACTACTGCAATATGAAAATTCAATATCTTGATTAGTTTGTTTGGGACTCTGTATGACCAAATAAAAGTAAAAATTTGAAGGAAATCAATATCTCATAATCGACCAATATTTTTCTGACATCTTTAATAAGAAGTTTTCAATTCTGTATCCGATTGAATTTGTCAATGTAAAAAAAGAGTTCAATTTGTTCTTGATTCAATGAGGCACGCCACATAACCCCTTAGGACGAGTTGTGAAATGTGTGAATATATTTACTATATATGACTTCATGTCGTTCTTCTCAGCGTGTTATTTTGCATTTTTTTCACGACTTCATTCTTACAAGAGTTCCATTACCTCACCCCATACCCGGGTAGCATACATAGTAGTCATACTACCACTAGATAAAAAATTAATCATCTTCACGGATTGGAATTGAATATATCTTTTAAGTTTTTTTCGTGAGACCACCTACTGTCTTGTCGATTTTCTGTCATGGCTCATTTAAAAAGCGAACCAAAGGAGAAAAGTTGATTGGTGAATTTGTCTTTCCGGAATTGTGTCAAAAATTCAAGTACAGTAAAATCCCTCTAGTGCGGACACTAACAGGACAATTTTTTTTGTCCGCAATAGAGAGGTGTCCGCAGGACAGGGGTTTAATAATGCTATTTGCATTGGAACTGGGGAATTAAAAATTGTCCACATAAGAGGGGTGTCTGCCTTTGAGGGGTGTCCGTTAGGAGGGGTTTCACTGTATCTACATCAAATAAAAATACGGCCTGGGTATTCATCTGGCGAAGTCAGAACAGATAAGTGTCGTTACCTAAAGTGTGTCATTACTTAAAGATAAGTGTCGTTAACCCTGATTAGTTCACATGCAATAGGTAGTCAACCTTACTTAAGCTTTTTTGTAAACAATTTTTTTTACTCTTTATTTATGATAACAATTTTTGGAAACTCAATGAGGGTAAATTACTCTTTTTGGAGCACTTTTTAACCTCTGGCAACCCTGCTTACAGACCGGAAAAAGGTAGGTAACCTTACTTTAGCGTTTAATTAACAGCTTTTACTCTTCATTTATGACAAAAATTTCTGGAAACTCAATAAGGGGTAAATTATCTCCATCATCAGGCACCTTTTATCCCCTGAAACCCTGATTAGGGATCCAAAAAAGGTAGGCAACCTTACTTAAACATTTCATTTCCATCTTTTCCTTTTCATTTATGATAACGACTTTCGGAAACTCGATGAGGGTGAATTACTTATTTTTAGACATCTTTCAATCCCTGGCAACCCTGATTAGTTCACATGAAAGAGGTAGAATTTCTTACTTTCGTGTTTTATTTACAACTTTTACTCTTCATCTATGGAAACAATTTTTGGAAACTCGATGAGGGTAGGTCAAGCCTAGTGGAATCTTGCCCTAATACATATGACTTAAATTATTTCGGTATTCAATACTGAAAACTAACTTACCACTGAGGATGCATAATCTTCATCCAAAGTTGATGATACACTAACGTCTGATGACCCTGAATTTGCACAATTGGGACTGTACTTGGATTCCTCATTTTCCTATGGAGAAAATAAAAGGTTAAATTCCTGATACAGTTCTTGGTTATTCCTTTGTGCATAGTAATTAATGTATCACATTTTCTATTATGTTTTTTCATTATTGAAAATAATTAAGGAAGTAAAAAGTTACCTTTCTGCTGTTTCTTTTCTTTCTTTGCAAATGATAAATCTCTTCACATTTAATCTTTTTTTTTTTTTTTTTTTGAAAACATTTATGGGCGTTTTGATAAACTCAACAAACTATTGAAAAAGATTCTATTTTATACCACTTACCACTGCACAGTAAAAAAATACTTTCAAATTCCTTCTGGCATAATTCTTACTGATTGACTTACTTCACACTTCACAGCCCTTGTTTTTACTGTGAAATAATGACTTGAGATAATTTGCTTTAATTTTGATTATCAAGTTTTAGTTAATTTCATTTTTAGCAACCGGAAATAAAAGGGAACTCCGAGTGCTTTATTTTTTGAGAAAGAAAGAGCTGTGGACATGACTTAATTTTTTGCAAAAATTATTTGTTTAAGAAGACATTTTATTATTTATTTTCTAAGGTACTTTTTTTTTTTTTTTTTTTGGCTGTGGGGCAAAAAATAAAATTTGAGGTGCTTTATTTTTACCAAAAAGAAAGAGCAACAAACTGTTTGTTTGTTCTTGATAAAGTACATTCAGTTTGACTAGCTTTTTACGTTTATTTATTTTTCAAATGATTAATTTTTTATTGGAAAAAAAGAAAAAAAACAGCTGCATTATTTGAAAACTGTTACTATATATTTTTTAAATTTTTAATTTTTCTATTTCATCAGATGAGAGATACATTTTGTTTTTAGAAATCAGCTGAAAATGTAAAACAGGTCTGTTTGACATAATTTGCAGTCTTGGCTAATTAAAAGAATATTGAACTAAGAATTCGATGTTGGTGCATGGGAAAGTAGGCTTGTTTAGTTCTGACGGAACTTCTTGTTATAATTATTATCATCACGCTATCTTAAGTTATGCAAAACTACTTTTGTTTATAATTAATAAACACATTCAGCATAGCTTCTTGTTCTAGACATACTGTGTACTGTTAATTGAAAATAATTTTTCTGCTGATTAATTGGTAAAAATTGACTGATTACAATTAATCAGCAAAATGGTCATTTTCTCAGATCAAAACATACTTACATCAAAACTTGAATCTAAGGGCTGATTAATAGCTGTACTGTCTTCTAGTTGAGAGTAGAATCTTTGAAGCAGCCTTGGCTCAGGTGATGTAGCAGCCAATTCTTTTGGGTAGACATAATTTTTTCTTTGAGGTGTAGTTCCTAAAAATTTTCAGAAACATGAAAGTTATGGAATTGTGAATTAAATTATATGAGCATGTATGTATAGTAGTTTCCTCTTAGTGTGCTCTTGTGGAGGAAGCTATGATTTTGATAACAATAAGTGATGAAGTTAGTGGACGGGGCAGGATTTGGGGTTCTTCCCGCAATATTTCCAAAATTAAGTCCTATAAACCCAATTACACTACATCTTCCAGGATAAGGGTGAGGGTTTAGAGAATCTTTCACAAAAATTGTTTGAAATTGAAGTTCCAAAAATGAAATCTCAGACAATTTTGGATAATGTAAGAGGGATGTGAATTCGGGACTCTTCGTGGAAAATTGTAGGAATGGAAGGCTCTAAACCAAAATGTAAGAACCTTAGAGGACATTAGGGCATAAAGCACTCTGGGTATGAGGAGGGGAGGGGTGCTGCAAGCCCATAGCTCAGTGGTCGGCAACCTGAACTGACTGAGGATCTACTTTCCAAGTTTGGCGAATACAAAGATCGACTTGGGGGGGGGGGGCAGGGGGGGACAAACGGCAGTGTTGCATTCATAGTTAAGTTGAGATTATGCTGACTTTAAATAGACAAAATCTTATAAAATAGATACTACTTAAATAGCTGCTTTAATTTGATAAAATAATGTTATGTGACCACTGTTAACTCACATAGAAATATTTTCACCAATAAGTATATTGCTTGATTTAAAACTGGGATAAAATAGTGACCATAAAAAGTTCCGCTGAACATAAAAAGTTTGGAAATTTTTCAAATAATTTGGACATTAAATCTATTTTTGTTTCAGAAAATGATGCTCCGATAGACACCAAGGAAAAATATTGTCGCAATAGACTAAAATAGGCTCTAGATTGACGGGTTGCGGATTGCTGTCATTGTCCCTCTCTTCGTTTGTGACTGCACTCAAGTACTGATGCTACTCTTAAAATGATGCTTTTTTCCCTATGTATTTTATTTTAAAACTATTATGCAATGATATATTTTCAAAAGTAGGGACAATGTCACGACCCCATAATAAATGCTTTTGTGACCCTCTTGGGGGTCGAGACCCATAGTTGGGAATCACTGGCCGATTTTCATGAAATTTGGCACAAAAATTGTTTGTAGGAAGACTTTGAGATCATTATTGAGCTAACATTAGAGGGTTGGGGGGGGGGGGGGTGCGGAGTCATTTAAAAAGTTTAAATTGGCCACTTGGTAAATCCAAAACTTTCGTACTACGAACAGGGCTCAGCCCCAACAACTTTGGATATCTGAGGTTCTGTAAAATGAAATATAATATTTCCTTTACTACTGGTATCATCAACTAATTTCTTCAAAGCAGCCTATTTTTCATTGATCCTCCCCATTTTCAACAATTCATGCGATAAATCTATTTGCACCGAGAAAAATTCGCTTTGAACCTTACTTAGGTTCCATTTGCAGCTTCTCCATTCTTCTGAAGCAAAATAGGAGACATAAAAATCAGTATCTAAGACCTAAAACCTAATTATCTTAACAATTGTGCTATAAGATCCTACACTATTACAACACGTCTGAAAATTTAACAATGTAAGGTCAAATACTACGTGTTGACAGCTGCATATTAATAGAAGAATAGGACATATTAAAATGAAACTGCTAATAATACTTAAGTTAATATAGTTAGTTACATTACCTGTAGGAACATCATGCACAATGTCTCTGGAAATAAATTTTTCCAATTCAATGTCTCTTTTTTTAATTTCTTCTTTTAAGTCAGAACTGGAACTTTCTAATCTGTTTTGTGACTCCAATATTATATTAGAAATTTTAATGGTAGAGTCTTGGAGCTCTTCATTCTTCTTTTGCAGCCGTAACTGTAAACTTTGAACTGCTGCTTCACTACTACACTTCATTTTCTAAAAAGAGTAAATGACAGGACATGAAGGCAATAATCGTATAAATGGAAGCCTTTTTCAAATGCAATAAAGTATTTTCAAGATAAGATACTTTTTTAACTGTCAGAAGAACAATACTAATGTTTCCCTTCTTTAATGTTGACTGTATGATTAAGCATAAAATTTTAAAATTCTACTACAGTGAAACCTCCCTTAATGGACACTCCCGAATAACGGACACCTCTAATTAACGGACATTTTTGCAAGTCCCAGTCCCTCAATATAGGCCATGCCATGTAATTCACTCTGAATAACGGACACTCCGAATAACGGACAGTTATTTCACAAAAAATTTCCCTTGCGATCGTAGCACTTCCGGTTTCTTTTCTTTTCACAGAATATCTTAGTAACTGCTTGCCTTACAAAGCTTTTCATCCTCCACAACTGATATCCCCCCCCCCCCCCCCGTCATTTCCTTATCACTGTTTCTTGGAATTAAAAGGGTGGTATTGGGCAGAAGCAGAGATTGGGGCTTAAAAGTTGGGGGCAGAAAAAAAAAGTCATAATTTTATTATGGCTAGTTTTGAGAGTATTGAAGCAGATAAGTGAAAACTGATGTCAGTCTAACAATTAACGTACGTTTTTTTAAAGATTTTAATGAATTTTGTTAACAATAACTATTCAAAAGTTAAGATAAAAAAGGGGAAACTGGGTGCTTTTTGTAACTGGGGCTCTCGGGAGATGCAATTGAGCAGACCGGCTCCGGTAGTAGTCGGCTTTATGGCGTCGTGGTTTCGTTGGGTGGTTTAATTTTTAGACATGAAAAAGATTTGCCCATATTCAAGGTCATATTGCCAACTGTCAATAATGCAATAGTGATACTCCAGATAAAATAAATAAATTAACCATAAAAAGTAGAGAATTTTCAGAAACACTGAAATACAGTAAAGAATTGAAAAACTTTTTTCTGAGCAAAGGGGACACTGAAAGACTTGCTAAGGTAAATGATTTAAATATTTATATTGAGAAACAGGCTTGTAATGCAAAAAAGAGATGTCAAACTGTTTTAACTGATTACTTTAATTGATTAAATGCTTTTTAAGACAAGTGTGTGCTGTCAGTATACCTTAATTAAGAAAAAACAGATTAATTACTCTTGACGTAAAATGTAGTAAACCTTTCGCAATTGTTTCGATTGTGTTCTACAAAGGAAACAACAGCCCATTTTGAAAAAGGTAAATTAAGTAGTTCCTCCTAATAGCGGACACCTCCCAATAACGGACAAAACTTCTAGTCCCTTGACTGTCCGCTATTCGGAGGTTTCACTGTAGGTATTTTAATTTTAGACAGTTTTCAAAATTAATTTTAACTAATGGGCATGTTTCAAGACAATTTTTGTTTGGAAATATTATCCTAATAAGGTCTATTCAAAGCAATTTGAAATTGGCTATGAACTACAGTAAATAAACTACAATCAAAACAAGAAAATGCAATCAAAAGAAAGATAAATCACTGCCTATCATTGGAACAAGCAATTACTGATCATTAACTATAAGATAGGACAATGGTTGACAGAGAAAAGGCGACAACATAATACTTACAATTCCAGTTCTGACTAGAATTTTCATTTCCCGAGATGGAGTCATTTTTGCAGCAACTGTGCTGTTTAGAGAAGGGCGGGGGGGCGTATAAGAAGTTTGCTACTTGAAGTTTACTTATTAATATACCTTCGCTTATACAAGGTAATATGGAGAGCAAAAAAGACAAGCATATGCCAGGATAGGCAAAAAACAGATATAGTGCATCAGTTTTACCAGTCTAAAATTTCTCGACTGTAATAAAAGGTTGCCCATGCTATTCATAACATATTGCAGATAAAACTGCATCATCTGTGTTTGAGGATGTTTTTAATGGTGCAGATGTTTGTGTGTGTGAATAGTGATGATGAGGTATAGATGTTTTTAATAGATTTTTGTTTTCTTTTCGGACATGAGCTTCAATCAAAAATAGTTTCAGGATTCAATGAGAACTGTGTGGAGCAACATAAAACTTTGTAGACACATTGTGATGGTTGTCCCATCTAAATTGTGCTACAAGAGGAACCTCTTCAGCAGAGTTCCTCATTCCAGAAAAAAGTTGAAGAAAAAAGGTGAATTACATATCTTAAGACATGAAAAAGCACATGATAAATTTAAATCAAATGCATTCCTTCTTTGAATGCAAGATTATTTTCTAGCAAGCTATTTTTGACTGGAGAACTGGCAAAATCTGCAAACTGGAAAAAATCACAAAATTTCTTAATCTGGAAAAGTTGAAGGAATTTCCTTAGAATTCTATACTCAGACTTAGAAAAAAAAAAAAAAAAATCTGAGAGATTGCGTCTTAAAAATAGAATTTTCAGTTAAAATTTATAAGAACTTCCATGACTAAAGGGGAAACAAGGGAAAAAAAAATATAGAAAAAAGTTTTCCAGTCTGTTTCTGCAGAACTTCTGACTGAATTCACTAATAAAAACTTATTAAAATGATAAGACTGGCAGTCTTATCTTCACTACCCTGATGGAACATCGCTAAGGAGTCCATGTTTTTAATTAACAATTATTTCAAACAATTGCTCTTTTATGAAAAAGTTGCAAGTTAAATCTTATCTTCAAATCTATTAAATGTCCAATTTTTCTTTAACTCGTTCGCACTCACTCCCGATTCAGCAGCTCTGTTTTTTTTTCTGTGAAATCACTATTGTTGATATAATTTTTTATTTTCATTTTCACTTAGTTTTAGTTTGTGTACTCTAGTTTTGGCAGCGGCTAATGAAGCAAAATTCAGAGTCTTTAATATTTTAACATAAAAGCTGCATAGACAATTTTTTAAATCTTTTTTTGAAGATGAAAATTATTTTTTAAATATACATTTTATTGTTTTTATTCAGTTTTTAAAGCATATTTATAATTTTAGAAATTTTTTTTTTTTGGAAATGGGGAAAAGACAAGCAATTTTTTTGTTTAATATAATGTATTTATTTTAATGTGCTTACTATTTTTAATTCTTTTTTTTTCTTCTTCTTGGAAGCAATTAAAGATTTTTGTTTTTAGTGAATAAAAATATATAAGCTGCTTTGTTCAAAAGGTGCTAGGGTAGACGGACCAGTGAATAAACAGTTAAGCACAATTTCATTTTTAAAAAATCGTAATAATTTTAAATTCTATATTATACAGATCGTGATAGCTAAAACATTTTAATTGATCTATGTAAATATCTCTAAAAAATCGCGGGAACTTAAATGGTACCGCTTCCGACTATTTTAGGTATTTAAAGAAAACATGGCACAACGACCCAATGAATGAACACCTCGAACCAGTAAATGAACACAAATTGGTCCAGTGAATGAACATGATAAATTTTGATTCAAAAAGGAACTAAGTTTCTTTGAGATCTATCTATATAACTATCTATATCTATTTATCTATCTATTTCTATAACTATCTATATCTATCTATCTATTTTTCTATCTACACATCTATCGGTCTATCTCTATGTCTATTTAGCTATTTATCAATGTACATGAAATACACCGCCAAACAATTGTTTCGGTCACTCGTCTGGTCAGTGCTAATTCTATGTTAGCTACCAGTTTGTTTGGCACTCTTGGCTTCCTTAAGAGGTTTTCCACCTCCAGCTCAGTTAGTCCTATGCCAGGCTGATGAGTGCTAATAAGTACGAAACTGCAGTCCTCGGCTGGATTTGACTGAGCTGGCGGTGTATTTCATGTATTTCTGCCTTAGTCCTGGCTATAGGGCGGTAACTTACTGAATATTTATCAATGTACTTTTCTATTTTTCTATCTATCTACTTATCTGTATCTAGCTATCTATATATTTATCTATCTATCTATCTATAGATCTATCTACTTATCTATACATCTATCTACTTATCTATATATCTACTTATCTATATATCTACTTATCTATCTATATAATCATCTATCGATCTATCTACTTATCTATTTATTTATTCATCTATCTTTTTATTTACTTATCGATTGATTTATCTACTTATCTCTCTACTTATCTATCTATCCATCTATCTATCTATCTATCTACTTATCGATCGATTTATCTACTTATCTCTCTACTTATCTATCTATCCATCTACCTATCTATCTATCTATCAATCTATTTACTTATCTATATATCTACTGATCTGTCCACTTATCTACTTATCTATCTATGTATCTATATCTATCTATCTAACTACTTATCTATTTATCTATATATCTATTTACTTATCTATTTATCCATATATCTATCGACTTATCTCTCTACTTATCTACCTATCTATCTATCTATTTACTTATCTATATATATATATACTAGCTGACCCAGCCACGCGTTGCTGTGGCAAAGAAGTTGGATTAAAATAAACTTTTACTTATTATTTTGATAGAATCAAATAAATATTTTTAATAGAGCTTAAAATAGTGTAGCCGATTTTAAAACATATGAGATTGACAATGGGCGTGATTCAATGTAAAAACGATTCATGAATGTTCCTGGAAAATTATGGGCAGCTGATGTGGCCAATTTCTGCCAGTAACATTTCATGCCAAAACCCGGAAAGTTTTCCGATAAAAGTTAATAAACTTCCTGAAATTATCTCGGAAGTGTCTTGAAAAATTCGAAGATCTTCCGTTTGAAGCTAGTCGTGTTTCTGGAACTTTAGTGTAAACTTAGGAAGGGATAAAAAAAAAAAAAAAAAGCTTAGCATCTTTCTGATTTATTAAGAAACTTCTATAAGCAGTAATGCAAACATAGCCTAAGCTTAGCCAGAACTGCAAGCAAGTATCGAAAATTTTTACTCTGTAACGTTTCGGATTTTTTTTTTACAGTGCAGCCTGAAGAAAGTACTTATTGAATTCTGTAAGTACTAACTAAATTTTCTATGGAAAAAGCATTATACTTACGCTTAGTAAATTTTGTAAGTATGACTTCGGCCAAAAAAAAAAAGCAAAAATAACTTGAAAGTGATATTAAATATCGAAACTGATTGTAAAATAACCGAATGTAGAAACTAAGCGTAAACCACCACACACTTTTAGATTCTACACTGCATTTTATTCACCTCTGCTTTCTCTATAGTTTGTAATCAATAACTTCTTTACAAAATACACTAAATTTAAAACATATAAAAATTAAATTTTTTCAATGAAGTAGATAACATTGACTTCGATCTATTGTTTCTATTATTTGAAAACTGAAAACTGTCTAAGCACTAAGTTGTGCACAATGTTCTTGCTTAAAGAGTCTTTTGCTAATACGAAAAGTATGATAACTTTCCACTTGTGAGTAGGCGATATATGGTTGCCCATGAGAGAAATATTTATGTTTCAAGTCCAAACCGAAAGAAAACATTCTTTGTCCTTGAAATCTATTTATGGTCTTTGCAAAAGCTAAACGAATCAAAAATTGAAGTCTTTCAAATGTGTTTGAAAATTATGACGCAATGATTGCTTTACGTGGCAATACAAACATTTCTCCTTTAAACTTTCCCGTCAAAATTGTTGACTTTTGATGAAGAAACGTGTACCGTTGCGTAATTTAGGTGGGTTTAAATCGCGAAAAAGAATAAATTGTTGAGCCAATTTTCAACCGGAAATCGTGTAGTCGCATTCCTGGTGTATCCAGGGAATTTAAAAATTCAGTTGGAATGTTTACTGCTTTGTTTTCATCGACAACTGTATAGGCTTGTTCAGCATCAATGGGGAGCTTTTTTTTCCAGCCGTCAGTAATGGCTCATTATTCGCAATAATTGTAGCTAAGACAGCGTCATTGCTCTGTTGTTATACGTTGCAAATTAGTGTTAACTAAGTCGGAGGCTCAACTATCAAGTGACGGCATACATAATAACTAAGGGGCAAATTTGAAATTGAAACGCAGAAACCTTCAGTTAAAACTAAAGCTTCATATTCATCTCTGGTGTAAAATCTGGATTTGGACATTTGTGTGTTTGTTAAACTTTATGAAATACGTCTTCAAACCTAAAAGTTATATAGTTTCTCCACAGAAATGATGATTGTGTTGGCTATTATGTCGTCAAAGTTGTTTTAAACAGTTGACGAATACTGTTTCTCCTTATGTCAAACCTGCATTAGAAAGTGTCAACTCCCAATGACTTTGTGCGACCAATAAATACGGGATATGTAGTCGACAGTCGACAATTGACGATCCACAAATATTCCTGTTTGTTCGGGAATGTTTACCGAATACAAAACTGCTACAAAACCAGCGCGATTACAGAGGCAATTATGATTTTTAAAAAATAAATTTATCTAGGAATAAACTCTCAATTAGTTCACTTTTCGTCTCAACGGCAGTGTAGAAATTGTCTGGCTATTTGTTCTACTGTATATTTTGATACAGTTCAATTTCACCGTTTCCAATACCCAGCAATTGCTTTCAAAATACTTGTGCGATTAGATTATTTTGCGTTTATACTCGTATGTTCATGGCCAATCGCATTATCTCGACATAACGCTATAAAAACGATTGTTTCAAACATGCGTTGATTTCATCGGAATAACTGGTAATGTCTGCCGGAAGTCCCCAGACAGTATTCAGACAATTTCGCCTAAAAGTTTATCGTTGCCGTTCAAATCTTGCACAATCCTATGACGTGCTTCGAATGAATGCTTTTACTCATGAGCCATAGTACACTTATCCCAAATTATAATTTCACTCTCTTGTAACACTACAGCCATTCCACGTTTTTTTTCTTTAATGTTATACATTGCATTTTGTTTGTTATGAATATCTAATAGGCAACTTTAAAGCTGAATGTGCTGTTCGTCTACCATCTAAAAAATGTAGCAGCAATGCCTGACGATGCAATTGTCACTGCAATTTTCTGTTGCGAACGTATCTTTGCAAGAATTAATGATACTAAAAATTTCTTGGGCAAAAAAAAAAAAAAAAAAACTGTTTTCCGCTTAAATTCAATAGCCTTCCTGAAATTAACCTGGAGTAATTTTTGAAGAATTCAGTAGTCTTCTTGGTTAAAGGCAGTTATGATTCTGGCACCTTCAGAGAAGCCTAACGCAAGTTTAATATAATAGCCTGGAACCTTCCTGCTTTTTTAAGAAAGCTCTCAAAGCATTAATGCACGCATTGCCAACGCGAAGACAGACTCTCAAGCAAGTAGATCGAATGGAGCTCCCCTGCAACTCTTGCAAAGCTTCGTAATCTAGATATCTTTTCGCATTCATTGGGGGTTGAGTCAATCTGGACGAACCGTAATCGCTCCGAAACCGATACACCTATTAAATACGTTTAGTTAATCTTGATACTGGTGGAGAAAAATATTTTTCACAACGGTGTGAAATCTGCAATTTGTAACAATTCAAGGAAACGTTTTGAAAAATAAAGTTGATTTTCTGAAGAAGTGAATAAAAACCTGTAATATCCGGAATTGTTATATGGAAATTCTACGCAACATTTCTGAGTTTTTTTATCATAGTGTTTTTAGCAGTAAGTCATACGATGTTAGTTATATCGATTAATTAACTTACACCGCCATCTATTAAGAATTTTTAGAACTAAACAATTAATTCACAGTATTATTGCATAATTAATATGAAATTTGCAATAAAAAATTATAAAAACCATCCTATCTTTTAAGTTGGATCAAATGAAACATAGGTATGAAATTTGAGAAAAATCGGTTGAGTAGTTTCGGAGTTTACCCCGAACAAACATCGTGACACGAGATTTTTATATATATAGATTTATCTGTCAACTTATCTATTTATATATCTCTATCTACTTATCTATCTATCTGTTTATCTACCTAACTATCTACCTATTTATCTATCTGTACATCTAAATATCTACCAATCTATTATCCTAATCAATCTATTTATCTATCTATCTACCTGCTTTTTTACCTGTCTATATATCTACCTACTATCTATGTCTATATCAGTCTCTCTACCTAGCTATCTATCTCTATATTAGTTTCTCTATCTACCTATCTATTAACCATTACCTATCTATTTTTCTATCAATAAATCTATCTACCTACCTACCTATTCTATCTCTATATTTATCTTCCTATATATCTATTTCCCTCTTATTTTTTTATATATCTATATATATCTTTCTCTACCTATTTATCTATCTATATACGAACATACATATCTACCTATCTATTCACTCTCGTTGTATATAGATTTCTATTTCTCTATCTACCTGTCATATCTCCCTGTCATCACTCTATCTATCAAGAGAGATAAAGATATAGAAAGATAGATGTAGGTAGTTAGGTTAATATACAGATAGAGATATAGATAGATAAAAGATAAAACTCAGTAAAGAGTGCATTGTTTACAAAGACAAAAATAAAGAAATTATAAAATATATAATGAAATACATAAATAAATAAGCATATAAAACTATCTGCATTACAAAAAAGTAAGAAAATGAAAATATCACAAAGAAACTTCAAATTTCTTTTTAAATCAAAAGAAATTTTGCCATTGTTCATTCACTGGGTTTTCGCAATTTTTTGTACCCAGTGACTGAACACCCCTCTACCTGAAAATCTACGCATTCTGCATTGACTGAAACAATTTAAATCCATAGCCTAAATATGTATACTTAATTTTTCTTTCGTACAGTTAAAAAATAAAATTTATTGATAAAAATAATATGTATCAAAATAATTGCTAGCACGAAACCAGCCTTATTATTTTGAAAGAGAGAAAGAACGATTCACGGCAGTCAAAATTTTAAATTTTTTCCAGGAAAAAAAATACGTATCCAAAGTAACCAATCAGGTGTCAGATAGCTTAGAATATCAATAAAGAACGCTTTTATAGTGAATTTATTCAGAAAAAAATTTTTGGAAGCTTATTTTTTTTAAAAAAATGACGCGCTGTTCATTCACTGGGAGGTGTTCACTCACTGGTCGATCTACTCTACTATTTTATTTGTTCGTTTATTTATTTTTATGCATGCATTTCTTTCAAAAAGCAAATATTTTTATTTCTATAAACTAGCTTAAAATGTTGGTTTTGTTTGACATAATTTAGTCTCAGCTTATTTAGAGAATATTGATTAGATATTAGAAAGTCAATGTTGATATAAGGGAAAGTAGGCTCAATGTAGTCAACGTTAATTTAAGGAATTGCTTAAGACAATATGAGCAGAATTACAAGTGTTATTAATAATAAATTATAGTGTATGTTTATCAAAAAGTTTATACACACCCTTTTCCACAAAGCGAAATTTTGACCTATGCGATGGTCTTGGAACGCATCTTTTACGTAAGCTGAGGTTCCACTCGAAAGCTTTTTAAAGGATTTTAAAGAATGAAGGAATTACTTTATTTTGCACACCAGAAAAAATACAATTACCTCAACGTCCGACTTCATAACTTGCGTGTTTTCGGTTATTGTGGAGGTGTGAAGTTGTAATTTGTTTTTGATTTCTTGCAGGTTAGATTTTTCAATCTGAAAGAAAATAAAGGAAAGTTATTAAAATGTCTAGTGTTATTGTAATTATATACATAGATAAGATAAATAAAAACATACCTCTTTAATTGTGTAGCAAAATTTTATTACTTCTGTTGAAATATTTTCATTTACTTGGCCCAAAGATTCTTTAATATCTCTGATCTGAAAGTAAAAATAGTTTATAGCTATACCAATCCTAGACCGTACATAATGAAAGTAAAAATCAATAAAAATAGGTGAGAATTGATTCATTATAAAGAAATAAATAACTTTGTGTGGAAAAGAAAAGAAAAACATGTCAAAATGCAAATTTGTAATAGGGGAATGTGGGCCAAAGTGAAATAGTGGGACAAAGTAAAATGTTGTAACATTTTCTCTGCTTTTAGCGCCACTCACCTCATAATATTTTAACTACGTAGTAACATATATTGTATATTCCAGTCAAGAAAAAATTACCTCTGAAAATCAAAGCATAAGCATATGATGACAGGGTTCGTACTCAATTTCAGAAATAAAATGAAGGAGTTTTGAAGGAGTAAAATGAGATTTTGAAGGAGTACTAACGGGCTGTCTTTAAACGATGTAACACTTTTTCTCAATATATTTGATCCCTTCACCCTTTTCTACAAAGTGACACATGTCATTTTTTATAAACATATTGTTATAATAACAGTGTGATGTCACTTTTTGCTACCCTTTCTCTTCCCTTTGTCACAATTTCATGAACATGGCCTCCCCTCAAGGCATGACATTACTTGTGGATCACCCTTTTTACAATATCATAACTACGATTTACTAAACAATTTTTTTTTCAACACAATCAGTTAACATAGTACACCTACTCAAGTATTTTTAAATTGTTAAAATATAATTAGACAAACTGACTTTTGCTGCTGAGAGTATGATGGAGGAAAAAACAATTATCATAAAACTTGAAAAAATAGCCAAGCACCATTTTAGCATGTTTTACTTCACCTATGAAATGTCTTAGTCCTCTAATAATATTTTCACCTTCAACTTTTATGACTTCTATGATCAATTTGTAAATCACATCTTTATGAAAAAAATAAAAATACGAAATTACTACATTGAAAGCACCCTTATACCTTCACGCTTGTGACGAAGTTAGTTGTCGATCAAAGTGTTATAAGTTACTAACATGGAGGAAGATTACGTAATCTTGAACTAAAAAAGAAGGAGTTTTGAAGGAGTTAAAACCAAAATGAAGGAGTTTGAAGGGCCCTTCAAAAAAATTTCGTAAATGAAGGAGTATTGGAGGAGTTTTAAAGGAGCCTACGAACCCTGGATAATACAAGCAATTTTCAAAAATTGATACTCAAATTGTAATATTTCGTTGTAAGTCAAAAATTATTTTGATACTATCAAATGATAAAGTTCTTGTTATTAACATTTTAAATATTAATTAGGAGCTTTTAACATTCAGTACAGTACTTATTCAGTAAATATTTAGCTTATTTGCATTTTTAATATTTTAAATATAAGTGCATGCGGAGCAAAATGAAATAGTTCATTTTGTTTACTCATTCAGTCATTTAATAAATTGCTCACATATTCATCTATTAACTAATTTATTTACATTCCTTCATTTAATAATTCTCTTATTAATTAATTCAAAATACTTTATTCCCTCATTTATTTTTACTCATGTATTGTTTCATCATCTTTTCATTTATTCGATTATTCTTTTATTTATTCAGTCATTTAACAAGAAAATATTTTTCACAATCGAATAGCACATATTTCATTTTTCAGTTTGCCCCATGGAAAAAAAAAATTATATTAATTTGAATTTTTGGAATCTTGAATTCAAATTATGTTTTTCGCAATCACGAGTGTGTATGTTTGTGTAGGCGCATGTGTGTGGGTGTGTGTGTATGTATGTGTGTGCGTGTTATGTATGCAGTGCTATGTGTGTACGCGTGTGTGTAGGAGTGTGTGTTTGTGTCTGTGCGCATGCATGAGTGTGTGTGTGTGTAGGATATGGACGCAACCTGGAGACTGTTTTCGCTAGAGGAGCAGCATCCTGAGGCCGGTTGACGCGCCGGTGGTGCTGGTGGGAAAATAAAATGATAGGAATTCAAAACAGTCAAATGAGAACAATAAGCAATCGTGATTGCTCAAAAAAAAGTCAAAATTTTCCACTTTTTTTGGAAAGAACAATTTCACAACCAAAAATAAAAATTATGTTTCAATGCAAGTTTAATGTAAAATATAACGTTGTAGTAACTTTCAAAACAAATTTCAAATTGGTTCATTTTAAAAAAGCTCAGTCATCTTAATTATTTCACTTTGCCCCACATTCCTCTATATGTTCTGGGGTTACCTCTTTTTCAATGAAAATGAAGTGAGCTTATATTATGGATGAAAAGACATCCGAAAAAAGCAGCAAGGTGGAATAATAAAGTTTAAAAAGTACTAGAATGGGATTAACCAAACCATTAAGAAAACCTTTTAAAAATAATATCTTATTCCAATCTAATTCCTTCCTGCTTAGACTTTATGCCCGTGAAAACGCTTCGGAAAATTATCTTGTGCTGAAATAATCTACTGCTGAAGATATAGAAAGGAGGGGGAAAAACTTACGGATCAATTTCATGAAAAGGACTTTTAAGCATCTCACTAGAAGTCCCGACATATGTTTATATCAAGAATGTGGTGTAAGAAAACTTGCTTTGGATGTTACTAAGCAAATTATCCAAAACTTTTGTTACTTTTCATAATGAGCTCTGGTGGTCTAATTGGTGAAAGATTCAATGTCAGCTCTTCGAAGATCCTCTACACACATTGTTGGTGACTGATATATGTAAAATCTGCTGTGATCACAACAGGGTGGCGACAGGAACTGTGAAAAAAAGTTCCCTGACTTTTCCCTGATTAAGTGCACCAAATTTCCGTGATTTACGTTGCCAATGATAATGGTTTTCTTTCTTTGCTCTACTTGAAATCCATCCTATGTTTGTATAAAATGCAGTATTTTAAACGTTTTAAGTTGGGTAAAGTTGTTGAACTAAAGATATATTTTAAAAAAATGCTACTTTTTTAATAAAATGGTTTTAAAAAAATCAAGTCAATTTTTTGGGGGACAAAGTTTAAATATCAATACAATAAGTTTAAATTACGAATGTGTTTGAAACACTTACTTTATTTGAGTCTATTACACTAGATAATTCAGATCTAGATTTTGTATCACTCTCACAAGTTTCGTTTACTGTCTGTAGTATTTCCTCTACTGGACTGCAAAAAAAAAAAAAAAAGAGAGAGAAATGATATTTAGTATGTAGATTAAACTATATCCTGAATTGTCATGAAACATTGCTATTTATTACATTTAACTAAATAATAACTAATGCAAACTTCTAACATGCAATTAAAATGCGCTGATTTCTTGTTGTTAAGCCTGAGTGCTCTGTTAAGTGTGTAACTTGTTTATTTTCATTTACTGCTTGCCTTAGGATTTTGTAATTTTTGTACCTTTTTCTTCCAATGCTTTCTAATTCTAATAATTAGTTTTATTTCTTCAATTTTGCATTTTTATATTGACTTTTAAGTGTATCATTTTGAGCTAGAATGGGGGTTATATGCAAAATGAAGGAGGTTAAAAGTGGTAAAAGGGGACAAGTGGAATTTCTTGTGACTTATGTCAGATGTTCTGCTTGTTTAAGTGGAAGGATGAGTCTGAGAAGGATTTCATTTGCACTAACTGTGTTGAACTCTCAGAAATCAGAGTTAGGATGCTTACTTTGGAGGGTGAGTTAGCATTAGGCTGTAGGAGTGTAGATGGGGTAAACACTCCAGAGGGAAAGGGAGAAGTTAGTAAAAAGGAGGTGGGCATTAGCTGTGTGTTAAATAGTTGGAAAATTAAAGAGGTAAAGGGGAAAGCTATTGCTGAGGTGACAGACTGGGAAACTAAGGGTATAATTTTAGGAGATTCAATGGTGCGTGAGGTGGGAAACTCAATAGGCAGAGTTAGACGTAAGGTGGCTAGATGTTGTTTGTCAGGGGCTCGGGTGAGAGATGTAAATAGGGTTGCTGAAAAGAAGGAGGTATTTAATAAAGAGGATGAAATTACTTTGTGGGTGGGAACTAACAATGTAGGCCATAGTAACAACGATGAGTTTACAAAGGAATGGGATTCCCTGTTGGACAAAGCAACCAACTGTTCGGCAAATGTCCAAGAGGTTGGTTTGCTTCCCAGGTATGGAGTGCATAAGAGTTGGTTAAACCAACGGGCTAGGTGTATGAACCTGATATTCAAGGAAAATTTGCATTAAGCGTAGTATCAGGTTTATTGATGTGTGGAGTAAATGTAAACGCGATTGGATTGCTAGGGATGGCCTGCATTTGAGCTCTACACGGGTCAAAATGGTTAGTGGTTTGGTTTTAGAGGCTTCAGAATCAAAAAACTAAGTTGGAATGGGGGGCATGGTTTTAGGAGCAGAATTCAAAAGGGTTATTAACTATTTGGATTTTAGTAGAAACGGAAATAGGGTGGCTAATAAGAGAAAAGATTTTAACAGTTGGGATTCAAATAATCGTGCAGCATTAAATAAAAGTAAGATGGGCTTACTTAAGATTTTTTATACAAATGCTCGTAGTATTAGGAACAAGATGGAAGCATTGAAAAACATAATTATAGATGAGAGGTTGGATATTATTGGAGTTACTGAGACATGGGCTACCAAAAGTGATGATGATTTATTATCTATTGCTGGGTATATAATTTGTTTAGACAAGATAGAGTAGGTAAAAGAGGTGGTGGGGTTTTATTTTATGTCAGAGACACTTTAACTTGCAATGAATTGGTAATTAATGATAAACCTAATGAGATTGATATGATTTGGCTGGAGTTGACGAGCAATAAGGGAAACAAACTACGTTTAGGGAACATTTATAGGCCACCCAACTTAAGCCAGGGTCAAGATGAACAGATATTTAGTATTATTAGTGACATTTCAAGCAAGGGGTCAGTCATCATAATGGGAGATTTTAATTTTCCAGGAATTGATTGGAATAATTTTTACCATAGTAATAGCAGAGAAGAGGAATTTTTGAAAGTAATTGGTGACTGTTTTTTAGATCAAATTGTAACTCAGGGTACTCGACAGGACGTGATTTTGGATCTAGTTTTCTGTGATATGGAAGGTTCTGTTCAGGGTTTATGTGTAGGGGAACACATTGGAGACTGACCACAACAGTATTAGGTTTGGGATTAAATTTGATACGCACAAAGTAGACAATTTTAGGTTTGTGCCCAATTTCAGAAATACTGATTTTGTGGCACTTAAGCCTAATTTGAAAGCAGTTTTTTCTTCTGGATTGGACAATAGCGATGTGAATCTTCAGTGGGCAGAGTTTAAGGAAAAGCTAGCGAAAACGGTTGGGGATCATGCTCCTTTTAGGAGAAAGTGTGTCAACACTAAAATTTGGCCAATGTGGTTCTCCAGGGAAACTAAAGACGCTCTAAATTACAAGCAAGCTGCTTTTCATAGGTTTAGAGAAACTGGTCACAGTGCAGATAGGCTCCAATATTGTAAGGCAAGGCGTAAATTTAAGTATTTGGTACGGATTCAGAAAAGAGAGTTGGAACAAAGACTGGCAGATAACATAAACAGGAATCCCAAGAGGTTTTTTGCATACGCTAATTCGGGGAAAGTTCGAAATAGTCATATTGGGCCACTGGTTGATGAGCACGGAATTTTAATTCAGGACGATAGTGAAATTGCCAATGTTTGTAATAACTTTTTTTCGAGTGTTTTTAACGATAACTGTATCTCAACAGTTGACACCAACAAGACATAAGCTATAGTACAGCTTGAGGACTTTGTATTTTCCAGGGATGACGTTTTACTTCATTTGAAAAAAATTAAAGAGACTAAGGCTCCGGGACCTGATAATATTTATCCAAAAATTTTAGTTGAATGTGCGGAGGAATTAGCAGATGTAATCGTAAATATTTTCAATGCTTCTTATAACTCGGGGACAGTGCCAGAGGACTGGAAGCTGGCTAACATTACACCGCTCTTCAAGAAAGGGTCTAAAGGGAGTGTGGGGAAATTATAGACTTGTGAGTCTAACTTCGGTGGTTTGCAAAATTTTTGAAACATTGATAAAAATTAAGATAGTAAATTTTCTAGAGACTAATAATCTATTGACTAGTTTTCAGTATGGTTTCAGGAAAGGCAAATCTTGTGCAACTAATTTATTACATTTCTATGACAAAGTTACCATGGCTTTTGGACAATAAGAAGCCTGTAGATGTTGTTTACATTGATTTTCAAAAAGCTTTTGATAAGGTACCGCATGTTGCTCTACTTAGCAAATTAGTTGATATAGGAATAGGAGGGGAAAACTTTCATTTGGGTAAAAAACTGGCTGACCGGAAGGAAAACAAAGGGTAGTTGTAAGGGGGAAATTACTCTAATTGGAGTGAGGTTTTAAGCGGGGGTTCCTCAAGGATCAGTGTTAGGGCCTGTTTTGTTCATTGTTTTTATGAACGATATTCACAAAAATATTTCTGGGAACATGAATTGTTTTGCTGATGATGTCAAAGTTATGGGGACTGTAGAAAATGAAAAACAAGCAAATCAGCTGCAAGAGGATCTAGATCATATTACGGAGGGGGCTGATAAATGGGGTATGGCTGTTAATGTTGGGAAATGTCAAGTGCTACATTTAGGGCATGGAAATAAGTGTACAAGTTATTATTTGCAAGGTTCAGTCATTAGTCAGGCAGACAAAGTTACTGATCTGGGGGTCTTAATAAGTCAGGATTTAAAGTTTAGCCAACAGTGCAGCATTGCTAGTAACAAGGCCAATAAGATGCTCGAGTTTATCAATAGATCTATTTCAAACAAATCTAAAGAAGTTCTTCTGCCCTTATATAGAAGTTTGGTAAGACCTCATTTGGAGTATGCTGTTCAGTTTTGGTCTCCTTATCTTAAGAAAGACATTAATGTATTGGAAAGGGTTCAAAGGCGAGCTACAAGGCTAATAAATGGACTTTCTCACTTAGACTATGATTCCAGGCTTAGAAGGTTAAAAATGTACAGTCTTGAGCAAAGAAGAGACCGAGGGGACATGACTCAGTTGTTTAAATTTATTAAAATGAAAGATGTTACGGGGCTGAAGTTTAGCACTGAAAACAGGACAAGGGGTCATTGTTTTAAGCTATTTAAATCTCAGGCTAACATGGATATTAGGAAAAATTATTATTATAGCAGGGTAGTGGAACCTTGGAACAGTTTACCGGAAGAGGTGGTAATGAGCAAGGGAGTAGATAGTTTTAAGAGGGCCATTGATCTTCACTGGGGATTGTAAATTGACTAGGACCAGTCTAGATGGGCCCAGAGCCTGTTGCTGGTCGCCACTTTTGTATTTGTATTTGTAAAAACTCTGCAGTAAAGCAGGTGGTTATGAAAAATTGAGAGTAATAGCCGGTGTTTCCTCAGGTCTTACACACTTGAGCCATGTTCACAGGAGACTTTTGTCGCTTGCTTTTCTCTGCTCCAGCTCAAAAAAAAAGAAAAAAAGGGAGAATTCACGGTTTACATGCGAAAAGAGCTTGAACCCTGAAATCCAAGAAAGTGGTTTTTACCCAGCCTCCTTAGCGGCTATATCCAGCTAGTAAACAAACTCGTTTTGCTAGATACATTCGGGTTAAACCTCTGCATTTACTCCAGTCGAAAGCAGGAGGAAGAAAGATCCACATTTACCCGGGAAATAACCGGAATGCAGTTAAAAGCATTTCGGTTTTTTTTCCAGGTTAGAAATGATCTATGTGAACGGGGCTTTTGTGTCAGATTTTAGAGCAGATAAATGTTTCTTTTGTATCAGTTTTTAAATAGCTGTAGGATCTAACAGAAGATAAGTTTCGGTTAGGTTTTAAAACATTAACAATATCAAAATTTTGCACAAATAAGAAATTTGAGAAGATTCTCATCTAGCAGCAGGAGCAGGTATTGCCATTAAGGAAGAAGCAGAGCTCTCACTTACAGTATTTTTTTTACTGGACTAGAATGTAGTTGCTGGTAAATGTTTCAGGAAATATGGCCTATTCGTTTCGCAAAACCATGATATAGGGTACAAAATCTGGATTAATATTTGCAAGTACATTTTGGGCACTTTAATCTTGAGCAAGTGATAATTTAATCCCAAACACCTTGAATGAAACATATAAACAAGCAAATGATAATTAGGCACTGCCTCTTTAAATCCATATATCACTTCTTTTAATCCAAATGTTACAAGCATCTGCAATTGAACCTTTTCTGAACTAAATCAAGAGCAATGAGTATTATTTTCAAAAAGTATTAAATGGAGTTCACATTTCTTAGTTTACGTACATAAATGTCATGAAGAAATTTTTAGAGTTATAGAACGAATTATATGATATTTCCAGTGAGTTACAAAGTAAGAAAATAAAAGTTACTTCTTAGTAGCTTTCAATGCTGTGGCAGAGCTTCTTAAACTAACATTAACTTCTTCAATCTGAAATTTTAAAAAGATACACCAATTTTAGTAGTATTTTTAGTATTTGGCGACAATATCTTTGACGAAAATTAGTAAGAGAGTTTTAAAAAGGGGAGCATTATCCAAGGTATTTCAAAACGATTACTGCAAATTTGGGTAACATTTCAAATTGTGCCAAAAACCCACAATATTTGAAATTTCTCAAAATAACAAAAGCTAGTAGCCATATAGAGATAGTTTGACACTATGATCAAAAAAAAAAAAAAAAAAAAAACTGATAAATTTTTTTTAAACAAGTGAAGTTTAATTTCATATTTTGGAAGTTCTTCAAATTTGTATGCCCTTAAATGTCGTGCTTTCGTTTCTAAAAGAATACTATTTTGTTCTTTTACTATTTTATTTATACTTATTGCTATTTTACTTTTATGGGTAAGGAAGAAACTTGATTTTTAATCACTTCAAAGCGGTGTATTTTGAGTTCTTTCCTTAAATTTTAATAAACAGATAACAAATGACAGTAGCGATTGTTTCTCATAATTATTACTGACCCAGGTAACGCCGGGGTATCTTTGCTAGTTTTAAATAATACAAGTAAGAAATACATTTTTAATAAATTGGTTCATAAAGGCTGTATCCTGATTTTGACAGATAAGATTTTTATTCATTAATTAACTCTCCTGGCAGAAAGCATAAGTATAGTCTGGCTGGTATATGGAGTTAAACCTTGAGTCGACGTGGTCCTGCTGCTTAAGAGGGTAAAATTATGTACTAGATTTAACACATTTGAGCACACATTCCATTTTTATTTCCCTGAAAATTTTGAAGAAAGTTTAATGTGACTAACTAACATAAATTGATTCCATAAAAGACCAAACAGCTTGCCAAATGCAGATTGATTTCTATTTCAGTTGAAATCTGGAACTGCCTGTTTCAGCATAAATATTTGTTTACATTTTAAAGTTACTAAAAATTACTACAAAAAAGAGATAATGAAGGGCAAATACCTTTGAAGCATCCTCCTTTGTTTTCCTAATACTTTTACGAATGATTTCAAAAGCTTTCTCCACATCCTAATAAATATAAAATAAAAATTTGGTTTGTACTGTCACTATTTTACTTATTTGGAAATTATTAAGGCTAAATAAAATAAGTGTATAAAGATGAGATATTTTCAATAAAACATATGCATGCAATGATCAAAATTACTTTGCACCATTCATTACTAAATACATAAATAATAAGTTCAATAGAAAGTTTCTCAAAAGATTAAATTGCAAAACTTTTTAAATAAGCAGATTTTAAGCTAATCCTTTAAAAATAAAGTCTGTTAAAAGCCTTTCTTAAAAACCCTCAAAGTTTCATTTTAAAAAAAATGCCACTAACGGATCAAGAACAATAAGAAAAAATAAGTGGGATGACAAAAATTTGTACAAGCAAGGTCTAGTTTTATGGATTTCAAAGGTACAATTTATTGCACAAAAAAGAAAATTTGAATTTTGACACCTGGAATTCAAATGTTTTTTTGCAATCATGAGTGTGTGTGCAGAGTTCACACTCAAATTCATAAATAAAATGAAGGAGTTTTGAAGGAGTAAAATGAGATTTTGAAGGAGCATTAATGGGCTGTCCTTAAATGATGTCACACTTTTATTCATCATATTTGACCCCTTTCCCCTTTGTCACAACATGTTACACCTCACCTTATTACTCCTCTTATCACATGTCATATTTTTTTTATAAACATATTGTTATAACTGGATGATGTCACTTTTTGTCACCCTCTCTCTTCCCCTTGTCACAATTCATGAGCTCGTCTCCACCTCAAGGCATAACATCACTTGTGAATGTGGCTGACCCATTTTACAATATCATAACTGCGATTTACTAAACAATTATTTTTGCAACACAATACTCATATATATATAACAGCCAATGATCGAGAAACCCGCGTGTTTCAACAATGAAACTCGTGCCACGGCATGATAATTTGATAATATGTTTTGGTAATATTTAACATGCAGGGAAAGGCTCTATTGTGACAAGGCTAAACTTGATCTGGCAACTTAACTGTATTACTGGTAAGACTGTGTCATTTCAGGAGAATGAAGAAACAAAAAAAAAAGTCAACAATGAACGCTACCTGCTGGAGCTCATAATTTACGTAAAAGTAATAAAATTTAACGTGAATAAATGTGCGATCTAAAATTAGCTGCACCAATGTGTAATTTTTTTTTTTAGATTTATGAACTTCTAAAGCTAATGATTCTATTTTAATTAAATGATTAATTCATAATAGAAAATGTGTTAGAAAAATATAATAATATTATTACACCATAACAATAAATTTATGTATGTATAATCAGTTTATTTTTCATTTCGTCCAGTTTCTTCCGGCGTCCCGGATTTTTTTACAAAAAAGTAAACAAAATAGCTACCCTGTATAAATGCCCAAAATTTTTTTGCAAAAGGACATCACAGCAGGCAAGAAAGGTTTGCTATTATTTAAACTGAGTCGAGCTGGTATTGGCAGGAAACAGGTAGTAAAGGTGCGTAAAATTGCTGCAAACACAAAGCAGCATAGGCTTATTCCATGTCACGTGACCTGGTGGTCCCCATCCAACCGTCTCTAATAATGAAGACATTTTAGAGAGCTGCAGACATGCCTTTGAAAGTAACCTATGCAAATTTTCAGCTTCCAAGATACAAATCATGAGGATCTAAGATACCTTAAAAAGAGAGAAAAAAAAAGTGAGCTTCAAAATGGCCTCCTATGGAGGAACCGCGCTAAACACTGCAATTTGTTTCACAAAGCTGGTGGCCATTTTGGAGCTCCCCCCCCCCTTTTTTTTTATTGATCCTATATTCTCAGGATTTGGCTCTAGGAAGCTGAAAATTTATATGGTTTAGTTTCAAAGGTATGTTTGCACCACTATATAATTTTGTTTAAATCGTAGCTGAGGAGATCTTAAAGGTCACTCTGAGGATTGATGGATATTGGGTTCAATGCCTCATGACATTGAGACCTATTGAATAAGTGAGAAGTATAATAAATGTGCGTGCCCAAAAGTCCAATGGCATTTATCACTTGTACCTAAGTGACTAAAAATTTTCCTTCCCTTCATCTTCATGTCTAAATTGTGGAGGTGGAGATACCTCTAACACCATTCCTTTATTGTTAATTCAGTTATGGTTGTTCTTGGGGGTAATGATATATGGCAATTACAAATTTAAAAAAAAACTTTTTTTGGGTCTAATTTACATCAGTTTCCCACTCTATCATGATTATAATGCTACTACAAATACTTCTACTGGGGTTGTTTGTCCCCCCCCCCCTCCGTAAAAAACCAGGAAAAACACGCCCCTGACAAAATATCCTTTGGTTCACTGCTTTAGATAATTAAAAAATTCTACACTTAAAATGAATAACTTAGCAATTACAAATAAATATATTGATTCTTCTCTTTGAAGGAACATTTTTACACATTCAGTTGTAAATACAATATGAAATATTGACTAATTTTTTTTAAAATTTTTTTAGTAGTATATTTTCTTAAAAGAGCTGGGCTAAAATTGAGGATATGAAAGAAAGAGTGGACCATAAATGCCACATCGGCAGAAAGACTTTTTAACTTTAAGAAAAACTTTCAAACACATAAACGCTGAGGTGTTTCTTTGAGAAATTACTGTAACGAAATTGTTGCTATTTTTTCGTTCTCTCTTTTTCATTCCACTAAATGTTTCTTAATGTATTCTTTTCTGTTTTTTAATTGTTACAAAACTGATGATTCCTAATTTTGTAATGCTAAAAATCTTTCACAATACTTTTGAGAATTCCAGTTTGTCCCGTTGTTTGAAAACAGCAATCATACCCTTCAGTGCCCAATGAGTGCTTAGAACCAAAATGTTGCAAAAACCTTCAATGATGTTCCCAAAAATAGGCTTATTAACTAAAAGAATTTATAAAATATACCAATCTAAGGTAGCATATGTGAAAATAACATAAGATTGCCCAAAATATTAAAATATTTAGATGACGCAAAAATATTGAAATCACAAACCTGAGAAGCAATTTTCCGCCAAGTCTGAACAGGGTTCATACTCTATTTGGATGAAAAAATTCCATGACTTTTCCAAGACTTTTTCGTGACTTCAATGAAAATTTTCATGACCTCGTTACACGAAGAGAATAGCACTATTTAATCTCAAATTTGGTAATATTTGGAAATGAGCTATTAGCAAAACATCCCACAGCCTCATTGAAGCACTTACTCGTTGTGGAAAAAATATAAGTGCACACTTAAAAAACTAAACTATTCTTATTTGTCTTTATCATATAAATTTAAGTAAAGTAAAAATGCAGTGAAGCAAATATGATGATGCTTAAATGTATGATTCTTTTTAAAAACAGGCAGAATGATATTGAATGGGACAAAGGTTGAATGAGTCATCTTTAAGTTTCAATAAATTTGCTTCAAAAGTAACCTTTTAGTGTCAACAGTGCCTTTAATCATCCACATAACTTGACAGTATTTTGGTTCTTTAAAGTAAAGCCACATAGTTTAGTTCTTTATGTTTCCAAACCAGATCTTTTTTGAAAAAACCATTCAGAAATGAATCAATCTTCTGATTCAAAAGTATATTTGTTTTGTTTACTAATTTGCATTTTCAAATGCATATAAATTAATGGGTACAGAAATTTCAGAACATGATTAATTCCCAACATTGAACGTAGCAGTGGGTCGCATGGATTAGTTTTGCGTGCCTTATGTTGGGCACTACTGTTTTAGAGCATTCGAATTCCTCTTTTTCTGTATTCTGTCGCCTCACTTAATATCTATATTTTCTAAAACATTCAACAAATCAAGATAAACTCTGAAAAATTTAATAAATAAGTTCTTACAATTGATGGAATCGAACTCGCGTGCAACTGAATTGCTTTTTTTGAGTGGGCATGGCAAAACTAAGAACGTGAAATTTTGCTACGACAGATTATGAAACATAAGAAGTGTTGAAAATAACAGAAAATTCAAAATAAATGATGTCCAGGAAGTAAAATCATATCGCAAAAAATGGCAAGCGGCTGCAACAGAAGTGAATGCAATGAGATTTCAAAATTCAGATTTGATTTTTAGATCGCTCAATTTTCCACTTTTAATAGCTTTTATGTGCTATACTGTTAAATCACTCAAGATTTCTAATGCTCCTTTAGTTACTGTTCCTTTCTCTTTGTCCAGGACATTTTTCCATGACTTGAAATAAATTTCCATGACTTTCAATGAAAATTTCAATTTTCCATGACTTTTCCCGGTCTGAAATTCTGTTATTTTTTTTCCATGACTTTCCAGGATTTCCATGACCCGTACGAATCCTGTCTGAATAAATTCAATGTTGCCATGGTTCCAAAAATAAATTTGTCCATTATTTACCGAAATTAAAATTAAAATAAGCTAATCTAAGGTAGCATATGAGGGAATAACTTCCGATTGTTAAACATATCAAAATATTTACAAGAAGCAAAGGATTGAAATCTTAAACACAAGAAGCAATTTTTCGCAATACTGCACATTGAACACATGTTCAAAAAATTGCACTGCTTGGATATTTTTGAAAATTTTTAAGCCCAATCCAATGATTTTCAAAAGAATTCCAACACTAAGAAACCTTTCAAACATTTTCAAGGTTTTAAAACTTTATTGAAGTTTTCAACAGGGGTGATTGTGACTCCATAAAAAAAATACCTGAACTTTTTTCCCCCAAGAAGAAAAAGTGTTTTGAAGGGGACTTAATACGTCCATGTGCATGGAAGAAATGAAATTCTTTTAATTTTTCTCATTTCTTAAAATTTTTCAAAGAATCTTTTATTTCCCTCCACTGTATCTGAATCCTTAAAAGTGCATAAAGATTTCAGAATTAAATAAGTTTGTGGCAAAAGGGGCAGCATGCATTATGATCACTGTGCAATAGAGCTAGGCGATATGCGAATTTTAATACCACGATATATCGCTCTCCAAATATCGATATTTTCGATACATATAGATCGTTAAATTTCAACATTTTATGGAGGGGGGGCTGCAAAGACTATTACATAAGCATCTGCAACCGAGAAAAGCCATAGACCATCTTGGTGAATAGCTACAGCAAGGATTTTCATGTGTTTGTGGCGGGGGGGGGGGGGGGGGGGATTATGAGGCAGATTATACCACAGAAACAAGAAGAATATAAGTCTTTTTATTAGTGGGTGGCAATTCTTGAGGGAAAAGGGGGCTTGGTAAAATTGAGGGGTGCCATCGCAGTCGGGGGGGAATGGGCACCCCTAATTACATCATGTGCATATTAAGACATGCAACAGAGAAACGCTATTAGTCATCTTGAAAAGAAAATATTAAGGGGGAAATTATCAAGTAAACCTGCTTCCTCATCTTGTCTAACCTTTATTCCGTCTCCCACCCCAGCTGTTTTTCGATAATTACCATAGAGCTTGCAAAACGTGACGGTAGCTTACGCTTTGTAATAAACGAAACGTCTTCAATTTGGACTTGCGGCGTTTCATTAAACATCAACCAAAATTTTACAAAAGTGAGTTTCTGAAAATATAGGAGTTCCGTTATTTTCGAAGATGAGGATACCGGAAATCAAGATGAAAATACCGAAAATCGGGGTAAAATACCGGAACACAATCACCCCTGCACTTCTTAAGGCTGTTTAAGAGCGTACAAACCCTTGTACAATAGTAAACAAGTAATCTCACTTTTTTTTAAAAAACAAATGCTTGTACTTCTAAAAAACTGCCGAGTAGAAGACAAAAATACTTTCATGTAAGAATAAATTTCAACATACCTCTTCAAGATTACTTTGACTTGTGGAAATTTCAGATGTTTTTTTCATGCATGATCTGTAATAATTCTTCATGTTCAGTGTGAAATAAATTTATGGATTCTTGTATTGAAGATAATAAACTTCTTTGAATTTTTGTGCGCTGGTCAGCAATGCTCTTCTGAATATCAATCTATTGAGAAAAAATACGCTATATATTAATAAAGCAGAGTCGTAATTCAACATTTCTTGCAGGGAAAACAATAGGTTTGGAAAAATGAGAGTGAGTCAACATTTTGTTGATTAACTCTATGTGTTTGGCTAAAAAGCAGAACATTTTTTGAAGTTTTGTGCTAACATAGTTTTGGTGGGCAAGTGAGTTTCAAAGTTCAAGATCACAGTCACCGATAGCAAAAAGGGGGATTTGGGAGGGTACCCTCCAAAATATTAGAAGAATCACGAAAACGATTTTTTTTATTCTGCTTTTTAAAAAAAATTTTGGTGCAGAATGAGAGTATAAGACTCGTTTCTATGACTCCCCTGTCCAAAAATATTTTCACGATATAAAGAAAAAACTTTTAAAAAAATATCATGTGAATGTCGCAAGTTGCATACGAGTTGAATTGCAGGTCTTCATTTAAAGACATTCTTCTGGCTGATTCTTATGTAAATTGACCTTGTTTACAAATACACTCACCTTTCGCCCCATCACACCCCTTTTTAGAACCCCCTTCCCTCTGAATCAGAGCCTTTTTTTTTTAATTTGGAGGGGAAAAAGAGCATTACAATAACCATAAACATTATTCTGAATGACTACAGATGTGCAAAGCTCAAAATTTTGTGCATATGTGGCAAAAAGGAAAACTTGGGGCGCATTCCCCCCCCCCCCCAACACACTATGCAGCAAAACACTCTCAAATGCTTCTGATGCTATTCCGGCTTAGCCTTCAGCAAATTGACCACCTGAATCCAAATATAATCTCCGTTTCCCCCTACACATACCAATTTTTGTAGAAAAGCTCCCTTTTTTAAAAAATTTTCTTTAATTTTAGATTTATTATTTTCCTTCGGGGGAGAAAGGAACATTATATTAACCTCTAACATTGTTTTGGAGGGCAAGAAAGGCTCAATGTTCAAAATTATGAACACTGATAACAAAAAGGGAGACTTGGGGAGAATATCCACCTCCAATATTGTAAAGGGGGCATGATGGGGGGAAGGTGGTCGTATTTGGAAACAAGGGGTTATTTTACATAAGAATCAGCCAGAAGAATGTCTTTTTAAATGAAGACCTGCGATTCAAATCGTATGCAACGTGCGACATTCACTAGTTTTTTTTTTTTTTCAATTTTTTTTTACATGGCGAAAATTTTTTTGGACATGGGAGTCATAGAAACAAGTCTTATACTCCTATTCTGCACCGAATTTTTTTTAAAAAACATCTTTTTTGAAAAAGCAGACTAAAAAGGTCGTTTTTTGTGATTTTTCTAATATTTCGTGGGGGTATACCCCCCAAGTCCCCCTTCTTGCTATCGGTGTCCATGATCTTGAACCTCCCTTGCCCGCCAAACTACGTTAGCAGTTAATATAAAGCTACTTTAACATTGGAAAAGAAGAATTGCTCTAAAACTACTGAAATTAAGGAAAATTGAAAAAAAAAAACTTTTGCCTTTAAAAAAAATTGGTACTTATAGGGGGAAACGGAGGTCATATTTGAATTCAGGGGGTCATTTTACAAAAGAACCAGCCAATGAAATGTCAGAAGCATTTTGAAGGTTTTTTTTTTTTTTTTTTTTTGCCGCAGAGTGCTATTAGTACATTTGTGCATGAAAAAGGAAGATAATTGACACTTTTGGGTTGTAATCTACAATGGAATACAGACAGTTTTATCTCTAAGTAAATTGAAACAGGGGTAAACAAGTGTATGGGCTTTATTCTCTATGTAAAAGATGTAAATTTTTTCTTCTGAATACACAATCGGCCTTACGCAACCTCACAAAACGATAAATAATTTCTAAAGAAGAAAATTGCAGTAATCAATCACAACCATTTAATGTATGTATAAAACGAGGTTGCAAAGCTTCTGCTGAGGCAGTCGAAACCAGTTAAAACCCCTTTAATGAGTTGAAAGAAAATTACTGACATACAATAGAAAATGCAGAGGAAAAACAATTAAATGCTAACCAAAGTACAATTAATTTACAATATTATCAATATTTAAATTCAGAAGATTCTTCCAAGAAGTATTATGATCAAGGGACAAGCATTAAACTTTCATCTATTGCATTTTTTTTAAAACTCGTCCACAATGAACAGTCAATTCTCGATAACTCATGAGACCCAAGGAACCAGGTAAAATCTTTGAGCAATCAGTATTTCTAGTTATAAGAAGTTCCTTTTTTAGCTTATGAAAGAGTAATTTTTATTTCCTTTTCCAGAATGGTGCATAATTGATAGACTATAATATTTATTGTTTTTATAAAATTAATTATTAGTACTACAAAAAATATCTTTAGAGAAAATTTTATTCAGATACTTTCGAACAAAAAGTTATTGACTGTTATCATTTTTTTTAAACACATTTTAAAATGTTACTAAGTTTATTAAAACAATTCAACTAACTCACGTTTTCGGAATTTTCCAGGTACTGCAACAAAACAATTGTAAAATATGATACTTGCCGATTAGTTGGAGGTTGTAAAGATTCTTTGTCAAAATCTGCACAAGCTGACTCACACATAGTTACATTTTCCTCAATGTTCAAGTAATCAGTTTTTTCGCTCAGTCTACATCAACAAAGGTTTCAAAATGATCTCATTCATCTGTGATTTTAGCTACATTATCATTGCTGTTACAAAATCACAGCTCTTAAAGCAGTTTTAACTACTGCTTCTGTTGTAGGCTCAATTTCTTTTCTCTTGACTTCAGTTTGCATTGCTCTTAAATGTCTTTCGTCCTAAAGACACGATTATTTGAGTCATCAAGAAATAAAGCCTACATTTTTCAATTTTTGTAAAAAATTAATGTCCTTCTAAGATTAGTCGGCAATAAAATTTTAGTTGTCAGCCACGATAAAAAAAAGCTCAATCGGCTACTTTTCACACAATCTGGCAACACTGTGCATTAACGAGCAATATTGTAAATAGATTATCCCCCTCAAACAAGCTCATAAACAAAGCAATGTATTAAAAGAAAAAAGACTTATTTTTTCTCATTTTGGTTGCACGTTTATGCATAAGATGAAAACAAAAATTTCGTACGATGAAAAAAACTTTGCCTTAAAAGGCACTCAAGATAAAGACAAATTTGTTTTTAAAACGCTAAATTATTTAATGACCGACTGAAAATTCGAGGTATAGGAATATTCGAGTTATAAGACATTGGGCTATCCAAAGTCGACTTATAGTGAAATCAATATTAGTTCAGAGATTTCATTTAGTTTTGCAATGTCTTCTTTGTTAACTAAATGATTTGGTGCATATCTAATGTTTGGAAAATTTATTTAATATGACAACTGTGAGGAAACACTGAAAAAATTTCTTTTTGGTAAGAAATACATAATTTTGTTCCTCGTACAACTACAAGCAGTTCTTTACATTTATTTCATAATGCAATCAACACAGAAGCTCCATAAATCATTAGTCAGAAATAAATGTTTTTAATGAATCCTTGCAAAATATTTGGAATTTAGGGAATAAAAAGTTTTTATGGTTACTCTTTCACACAAAAGGAACATCATGTTAAAATTTCAAGTAAATCCATCTATTACTTCTTAAGTTTAGCGGTTACAACATTTGGACATTGCATTTTTATGCATAAGACTAGCTGCATTGCCTGGCTTTGCACAGTCTAGCTTGAAAATAAAAGTTACATCAAGTGACGCCTGTTCAACGATCAGGTAGGTTTAAACAAGCAAAAAAAAAAATTTTATTTTTATCTGCAAAATTTTCCAACAGATTGTGGCAAAATAACCAAAAAGGAACATTTTCAAATGCCCCCATAACAGGAAAATATTCAAAACAAAAGCAAGAATTTTATTTGTTCATAATCGAGGAAAAAATGGCAACAGATTTTTCTTCTCAATAACTTCATTCATGCTAATTAAAACTGAGTTTGAGGCAGACAACAAATTTAAGATTTTATATTGATTTTCTCAGACTTAAAACTGATTATAACTTTTCTCCTGGTGATTTTACAGCCTTATTATTATTATTATTATTTTTTTTTTTTTTTGAAATCTGAAGGAAGTAAATCTATTTCAGAGGTATTTTTCGTGAGCTTTCGAATGAGGATAAAATCAGGACACTCAGATAATTATTTCGAGCAGAAAAAGCCATTTAATGCCATTTTCAGGTACTAAAATTAAAAGTCCAACAGTTCGGTTCTTTTTTTGGCTTTGAAACCCCCCAACGTTCCTTCTCAGGTACTCAAGTATCTCCATGCCAAATTTGATCTAGATCTGAAGTAAACTGAATTTGTAGATACGTCCACATATATTCTCGGTTTCATTTTTATAGATTGGTTCTTGTCGCCATGAGATTTTTTCTAGATTTCATGAACCTAAAATAATTTAAGAACACACAAAATAAACATACCTTTTGTAATAACTGCTGATGAATCTGAGAAAACCAAGAGATCACTTCATTATTCATTTCATTTAAGTTGTTAATAAGCTGAGGGAATTTTTCTTTCATAAATAAATTTTGCTTTTCCAGCAGTGCATCCTGATTAAAGAGGGATATAAATCAATTAACAAAAGGGCAAATGAATGAAAACAAGTTTCTGGTACTTAAATGAGCAAAATACTTTTGAGTTATTTTTAATAATTTTCTTTGAAATTAACCATAAACATATACTTGAAAGTATAAAAAAATATATATATTACTGATTTGATCAAACATATTTTTTGAAATTTATCATATCCAACATGCCAACTGCTTCAAGTGAAAAAAGGGGGAGATTTGTGTTCAAAACACAGAAGGAAAAAAAGTGTTTTTTTTTTTTTTTAATAAACCAGAAGTTATTATGAAACAAGCAGATCTTTTCTGCAGCTATGTGACTATAAAAATTAAAAATAGACTTAATGCAAATAAAATGATATACAGTAATACATACTTACTACTTTCTGATGCTCACTTAAAGCTCAAAAAACTGATTAAGGAGATGTGAATAAGATTTCTGAAGGCACATTAAAAATAACAAGGTTGTATTTTAAAGAGATTTTCAAAAAAACATTTTAATTATTTAGCAAGTAATAGCAAGTTTTGAAGGGGAAAAAAAGGGGGGAGGGGAACACTAAACTTTAAGAGAGTTAAATCTTACGATGACAAAACATTCTATGTAAAATAATTTGATAGTTTTCATAATCTATTAGCCAAAAGTGTTTTTAAAGCAAAACTTTCTCCAGGGGTCCCTCTCCAAACTGGAAATCAAAATAAAGCACTTTTAAGCACCCAATTTTTTTCTAACCAGAATGTTTCTCGGGTTCTTGGTAAACTATGAGATTTTTGTACTTTATGATTTATTATCAGGATTTATACCTAGTTCCTGAAGATCTCAGTAAGAAATAGACAAATATAAAAATTATAAAGTTTAATAAAATGAAATGAAAAAATCATGAATACAGCATAAATGCAAAAAAGAACAAACATTTTAAGAAGCATTTTGCATTCATATTGTGTATAAAAATCATTAAAAAAATTTATGTGGGGTTTATGTTAGTATTTTGATAATCATTTAAAAAATCCATATAAAAATAATTATTAGTATTTAATTCATAAAAAAATTATCTAACTAATTCCTCTGAGTATTAACAACTTCCATTTTTCATAATCAGATGTATGCCACTTTAAATTGTTAAAAAACAAAATATAATAAAAAGAGAATATTGAATAATAAAGGTTTGGAAGTTGGGACCAGGAAAAGAAGGATATGTGCATCAGCTAAAATCCCTGACAGAAACATCACATCAGAAAAGAAAGGCATTTATATGATTGCTTGAAAATGCTTGTTTAATGAATTTCATTGAAAAATGGAAAGCAAATTTCTTTGCAGAGTGTCTGTTATTGCAGAGAAACCCTCCAAAATGTGGAGTAGTTGGTAATCCTGCTCATGCAAAAAAGCTGGTAAGTGTACAATTATTGAAATTTGAAATAATTGTCAATCAAACTGAAAGATGAACGACTAGTTTTCCTGAGCAATTAAAAATACATTATCTTTTAAAACAAAACAGTAGCAGGGAAAGCTTTAAAAAAAATATTTAAAAAATATTTTTTTTTGAAAAAGAACAGAAAATATCAATTCATAAGTCACAAAGAGCAATTTTCTTTAGTAATTCATTAAAATATTAAATTAAATCAAAAAAATAAACAATGGGCTTTGAAATTTGAGAGAGAGAGATATATATCACAGAAAAAAGAATTTTTGTTCACTTGAAAGAGGCCTTTGCAACAGATCACTGAAATAAAGCACTTAAGTCAGGGCTAAGACAGAACTTCACGAAATATATCAACAGCCCAGTTATGACTAACAGAGAGTGCAGTTTTGTCCTTGTGGGAATAATTATTTGGATTAAAACCTGAAAATAGAAGTAATTTACTACTGTAAAAAATTTTTTTTGGCTAAATACAATAAAGTGATAAAAAGGTTTTAGAGGTTGGTGTCAACAACATTTGCCTAGTGCCACGAAACTAGGGATGCACCGGATAGTGATTTTGCCGGATACCTGATATGCGATGCCCCCTTACCTGCCGGATTCGGATATCCGAGCTGGATATCCGGCATTTCGATTGCATTGCATGTTTGCAGATTTTTCTACAACGCCGTTTCAAAACAATAAATCAAACTTGTTCCACATATCATTTCTTTAAAAACATGTTAAGTACATTCAAATATACTTTTTTAGAGCCTCTATATTTTAATTTAGGAATTGTGCTATAGATAAAATGAAACATTAAAATATTGTTTTATTTCGACAGATTTTTTCGAAAGAGATAAACTTTCGGCAAAAATTAATTCTTTATGTAATGTACACATGGTTTAAACTTTTAATTATTCATAGTTGAAATCTTAAAGGTCGTATAATGAGTCGTATTTGTTATTAGATTTGCATGACGTGTAGCAATTTTTTTAAACTTCATCATAAAGTAATACATTTTCTTGTTTCCAATTTAGAAATAACAAAAAATAAAACTTTGCTTTGAAATCATTTTTATTATAGATAATACACGTGTAAAATTTTTCTAACATACAAGTTAAAAAAGAAAATATTAAAACAGGGCCACTTTGACTGAAAAAATAAACAAATAAACTTAAATAATCAACTTAAAATTTTACTTTAATTCCAGAAATAAAGGTACATTTTCTCTAAAGCTGCAAATTAACATCTTAAATACAGGGGTGCCCCCCCTATGAGCAGGGGCCCACCCCCTAAAAACCATAAATACCCCCAAATAGAAAGCCCCCCCCCCCCCAAAAAAAGAGAAAATACCCCTAAAACACTCCCTTTCTAGGTGGGCAACCCAGTTAACAAATTAATAAACTTATGCTCAAATAATCAACTGAAAATTTTACTTTAATTTCAGAAAACAAAGATTCACTCTCTTAAAAGATGCAAATTAATATCTTAAATACAGTATTAAGAGTCATTCTCAATGCGTTCACTTTTTAAAAACAAATTAATAAACTTACGCTTAAATAATCAACTTAAAATTTCCCTTTAATTCCAGAAAATAATGATTCACATCATTAAAAAATGCAAATTAATATCTTAAATATATAATTAAAAGTCGCTCTCAACATGTTAACAATTTTTTTTTAACATAACTGTAATTAAAACTATGATGTCATCAATTTTAGTTTAGATCTAAACCAAAACTTAATTGGTCTGTGTTTTGCTAAGTCTAAATGCAAAGCAAAAGTAATAGGAAAAATGACAGGACTAGGGAAAAAAAAGCTCTCTCCGTTTTTCCTTTATTTATTTTTCAGTTCATACAGAGATTATTTGAAGCCTGAGAATTCGAATTTCACTTGCCTGATCTGCCATTCTCCCTTCTCCTTCCTCTAAAATGTGTCATGCTTTCAATAAAATGAATTGTACATTTGTTCTGAGATTATTTTTTTGGGGGGGGGGGATAGTTTTTTTTCCAGGTAGATTTCAACTCATTTTTACGGAAGTGGAATAATTTAAAAAAGGGGGAGAAAACTTTTACGGATAACTAAAAATGGAAAAAATACAAATGCAACACAAAATTTTGGATATAAATGAATGCAATGAAAGGATTTTAGCATGTGTAGAAATATACAAGCAAATATAATTTCGAAAATAGTTCGTTTGTACAACTGCGCGCGCTGGGTGCAAGCATAGACTACGTCATTGGTCACTACATATTGGTTTCTTGATGGTTCTTCATCCTTTTAGTATCACTGAAAACGGAAGTTTCCACACCGTACTACTCTAAACATTGCTTTGTTTCAGTGCAACTATTCCGCATTTTTCATTAGTTTCTTTCATTCTTCGTTTTAATGTTCATGAGATATAATGGCACCAAAGCGTGCATTATTAAATTATTAATACACTGTAACTATATTATTGTTTTATTTACATCTCTCTCTCCCATTGACCATTAATTTTGTACATCATATAACAGAGTTTTATGTTGAATAATACAGCTTTTTTATGCAAGAAATGGTAATATATAGTTAAGAAATGGTTCAAAATAGTGTGAGAGGTGTTACAAATGCCTAAAATTTTTTAGTGTGTTTATAAAAATCTGAATTCATACATTTTACTACTACGCTAAATTTCAACTTACGCGAGAGTAGTGGAATGCATTCCTCCCGCAAGTCGGAACTTGACTGTATTTTAATTTTGAACACGGCCGCTCCTCCAACTTCAAGCGCTTTGATATGAACCATTTCAAGGTCGACTTTTCACTACAGCATGTTAAAGCAGAGAGAGTGAGAGAGGGAGGGAGAAATTATTGGCAACATACTGTCAGCTGATTCACGAAGGAGAGGGGACGACGACGCGGGGGAATGCCAGAAGCTAGGTTTGAAGAGGAATGGTCGTTTTTGAAGCAGCAATTAAAAGAGAAAGCATCATCAAAAAGTTTATGAAACAGTGAAAGCTTTAACTGGAATTTTTGCAAAAGTAAATTCAAAATTAAACCCTCATTTCGTACCGGATAACCCCACATCAACCCCAGATATCTCTCACATTTTTACCGGATAACTTCTCAGATATCCTGCAAAAAACTGTCGGATATCCGGATCCGGAGTGGCTTGCCGGATCAGATACCTCATAGTTCCGGATAGTTAAAAAATCAGCCGGATAGGCCGGATATCCGGTGCATTCCTACACGAAACCTTCATTGACTGCGAGAGATGGATTAATAGATGCCTCGGAGATAATAACTAGATACCAAAGAGGAATTTTAGTATTGTTCCAGCTCAAAGAATGAGCATACAGCAAAGTTGGAACATCTGATTGTTATCAACAAGAAAACAATACAACTTAACATCGTATAAGTCATGTATATGAAATTTTAATCTACTTTAATTTACCGATTTTGTGTTATTTGAGGTATTTAAATACACACACACACATACAAATGTCATGCCAAAACTTATCAAAATGGATTGGAAATGGATTTTTGTTTCTTGGGCCGATAAGTTTCCCTACCAAAATACATTTAGGCATTAAAAAAAACAATCAAAATTTGTTTAGGGGTAATGAAATTAGAGATTTATGCTTCAATATAAGGGATACATGTTTTGTAAAAGGTGCACATCCTTATGCGCTTCAAACAGTGAAAAATTTCAATCACTAAGGATTATTTTCCGGATGATCCGAGTCAGTATGAGCCCCAATTACCTTGAATTTTTGAGAATCTACTGCATTTTTAATTTCAGAAAGAACATTCCCATATGGAATTTGGAGCATTATGAAAATTCTTAAAATATAATGAACAGCAAACTTATATAAAAATTGTCTTGCATTTTAAACTGTATAACAATACTGTATTTTTATGGTCTACTGGATTAAATATTCCAAAATTTAATAAATGTTCAAAATCAGAACCAGATCTAAATTTATTTTTGTTGGGTGATCTTCAAAAAAAAAAAAAAAAAATCACTACTTTTTTGCAAATTTGCTTATGTAATACAAAAATTTAAATTTGTATAAAAATGATGTAAAAAGTACTGATCTGCCTTTTAGAGATAATTGTCACACACTTTAGAAGTCATAACTTCAGTAGTTCTTGTACGAAAACAAAAAGATTGCAGAGTTCAGTGCACAAGCACTTTAAAAGAAAAAGAAAGAAAAAAACATTTCCCAAAAGCATCTTTACTCTTCCTTCCAGAGTAGCATTCTACTCACTACAACAGCAACAAACAGTTGCATGCAAAAAAACTTGTTGGCTGTTTGAAAAGTTTGCAAGTATGTAAAAGAAACGCATTTTACCTGACCTTAATTTGAAAAAAAAAAATTTCAATTAATTCATAATTTTTTGAAGAAATCTAGAAAATATGTTTATGCAGAACGAAAAAAAAAAGATCAAGAACTTAGGACTAAGTTTTGATTGATTAAAAAAAAAATGACTGTTAGAAACCAGGAGAAAAAAAAAAAAGACCGAGATCAAGGAATCACACTAAGAGTCCTACTTTTTGAAATTAAAATTGAAGTTAATTAAGCAAACAGATTAGAAATATTTGATACTGAGAGCTGTTGCTTACTTTTTGGTCAATGATTTCTTGGAATAATGTGTTTTCCATCCGAATTTGTACATCCCTTTGAGATTCCAATTGAGATGCAATATGAGCTGTATCAGAAGCATAATGATTACATACATCCTTTAAAACAGAACTTGTTTCCCTCTGATAGCATTTCAGTCCACTTTCAAGAATATCTAGAAATAAAATAAACATTTTAGTGTTATATTTTGCATTATTTTCTTGACTGACTATGTAAACATTAAAAAATGAAATTCTTAAAATTTTCAGAAACAACTACATTTGTGTTACAATGAAATTTTAAGTTGGCTAATATACAAAAGACAAATAAAAACCATGATCGCTTTTTATATAACTTTCCCTAGATGCAAGGTCAAAAAAGTAAAAGGGTGTTGATGTCCCTTTAATTATTTTATACATATCTCAGACACAGGAATGATAATGAGGTTCAGTTTTTTGGTATAAGAGGAAGTCAGTAAAGGTCTGAGTATTAACAATAGGAATCTAATGGTGTGACCTCCTATGGTATCCCCCCCCCCAAAAGGATGTCAATCAATGCAAATCCCAGCCCCCCCCCCATAGGAGGCTACTCTGTTCAATACATTTAAAAAAATTTAAAATGTGTGGTGGGGGGGGGGGGGATTTTTGAACTAAGCTATAAGTATTTTTTATAAATCCAACTTGAAATTCAAACCCCCCCTGCTTCCCCCCCATGGTAATGCAACTGCATTTGATAAAGTAAATATAATTCAATATATTGGAGGAAATTTTCTGAATCAAAGCATTTAATTTTTCAAAAACTTGCAATTCCACTTTGGATGTCACTCCCTGATGGTCAAATCTGGAGCGGACCAACCCCCTTCTTTCCCCGTAGCAACGCCACTGATATACATACATATATATAGAGAGTTCTAAGGAAGAAAATGTACCTAAATCAGTCTTTATCTCTCGAAAATAGTCTACTTGTCCACTTTCGGTTTTTGAAACCATTGTATCCAGTTTGGAAAATTGTTGCTGACACATAATACGGAATGCTTGTAGTCTTTCTTCATTGGTTTTGTCAACCAACAGTTTCCTGTCAATTTTTGCATGAAGTTTTTCAACATCCTCCGTTGTCTTATCAGCCACACGAAGCAACTAAAAACATACCGAAAATGAGATCTTAAATTTATATGCACCAATGATGCAGAAAACTGAGTTTATAACACTGAATAAATTATAGAACTGAAAAAATAACAATATAGAAATAAATAACTAAATAAATAACATATATTAAAGCTATAAATAACAATAAGGGTAAGTTACTTGTTTTGCCTGATGAGTTAACTTCTTTTCTGTTTTGCTTTGAACATTGACTATAAATTGCTTTTCATCTCTTTCTAGAGTTCTTTCGGACAAAACCTTAAAATAGAAAACAATAAAGTAGTAAATGTTCATTATATGCCACCATCATAAATAAATAAATTAAATTAATAAAAATAAGTTTAAAAATGTCAATCATCAATTTAACCAAGAAAGGGATACGAGGTTAAAACAAAACTAATGGCAAGAGCAAAAGCAAATACTGTCAGCCCCGCTTAATCGGATAGCGGATAAACGAATACCCCACTTATATGAATAAAACCTCCTGGAATGAAATATTTCCCCACAGACGCAATGTCAAAGATCCCCGTTTTATCGACTAATGCTGATCATCATTTGCAAATATATTTGCTGAAATTTTTTTTAGAATAAAGAAAGAAAGAACAATTATTGACGTAAAAATATCTTATATAATTAAAAGCTGAGCGTATGTAACTATGTAAACTATGTATGTCCAAATTACTTCTCTCGAACGCCAATGAACCGACCATCGGACCAATTATCGATGGATTCGTAATCTTCCCGTCTTCATGTTTGGCTATTTAACATAATCCTCCAATAATAATTAGCAGAGATATCAATTAAAAACTATTAATTATGACACTTTTCTAAATCCCTATTTTTCCAAGGCTTTTCTCTATTCAAATTATTATTCAGTGCTTCATCTCAAATTTCCATAACAATGCTTTTCTATTAAAATTTGTAGCGTGAAGAAAATGATTGAGATGAAAGATGCGTTGCCATTTCTTTTCTTGAATATGAAAAAGTAAAATTCTGTTTTTTTAAAGGCTTTTGCTGCAATCGGGGTATTTAAAATGTTTCCTTTTTGGTTATTTTTCCACAATCTGCTGCAAAATTGTACTGATTTTTTTTTTTTTTTTTTTGTTCAGCCTGGTTGTTGAAAACGCGTCACTTGACATAACTTTTATTTTCGAGGTAGACAGTGCAAAGCCGGGCGACGAAACTTGTAAAGTAATATTTTTCACCGAGAACGAGTGACAAAAACAACATTCATATTCCAAATATATTCATGTATCAAAATGTTCCACTATTCTATAGTTTCTTTCATCTTTGCCATTACAAAAAAAAAAGATAGCGCAATCAATTTTTGAATTAAATAACACAAAGAAATATACACATTTTAGATGATAATCAATTGATAAATATTACATACAAAATACAATAGACTAGGGGGGGAGAATCAGAAATATATTCCCGAAAAACCTTGAGCAAGCAACCTACTGTTATGGAATTTTTCAAAAAATAATGTTCTGAAAAAAGGTGCCAAAACAAAGATTTCAAGACTTGTAAGTTACTTATTATAATTTTTTCATACGTACTTGTAATATACATATATCATAGCCTCAGAGCAACAGTAAGATATCTTGGTGTTATTTCTGGGACTTACTGTTGCTCTGAGACGATGATATACTAATTATTAAACCATTTTTGTGTTAACTTAGTTTATTTCAAAGCCGTTTTGCAATAAAATTAATTAATTCATTTATATAGCTATTGCTTTATGATTATTACGTTTTAAGACAAATGTTGTCATTTTAGAAAGGTAAAGAAAATTTCCACGCTTAATCGAATATTTCTTGGAACCAATAATATTCGATTAGCAAGGCGGACAGTATTATGGCAGGGGTCTGGCCAGAGAATATTTGGGTCCGTTAACGGACCCTTCACAAAAATCCGATCAACCAAAACGGACCTTTCACAAAATCCCGATCAAACAAAACGGACCTTTCACAAAATCCCGATCAAACAAAACGGACCCTTCACAAAATTCTGATAAACAAGATCGGATCTGTCACAAATTGTTTATTGAAAGAGCAAATCTGAAAGCAAAATAACGCATATTTCTGTGTATAAACCGATAATTTTTGGAACCTTTTTTTAAGTCAAAATAGAGGGATCAGCTTATACAAAATCGGCTAATTTTGAAAAAAAAGAAAAAAAAAAATCGGCACTCTTGTGATGCTCCGATGCTCCAGCAAGCGATAAATAATTGCTACTGCCAAATAAATATAATGGTTGTTTGTTTTATCACAGCTAATTAACAGCGGTGTTGTTGTAAACTTTTCTGAAAATGCATTGGTAAGCATTCTCCGCTCATGATTTAATAAACAATAATAATATATATCTGCAAAATGAACTTAGAACTGCAAAGGGATAGTAAGGGTGAGGAAAAAATATGATCGCTTGAGATAGGGTTACCAACTTCAAAACTATCACCACTTAGCGGGCTTATCAATATTTGCGTTTTTACGGTGCGGGTGCGATGTTCAATTGTTATTTTGGGAGAAAATTATATGGGTTTTGATTTTTCGATGCTAACAATTATGATTAACTTTAAGTAAACTCTTTTAATTACCGTTTTTTTTTCTTTAGATGTCTACATTTTGAAAAATGCAATCTTTTAACATCCGATATGAGAATCATATTTTGTTCTTTTTTCAAGCTAACTTCGCTTTATTAGGATTCAAATAAATGAAAAGTCTCTTTTTTATTTCTGTTAGAACTCTCATTTCAAGTTTTTAAAGCAAAATTCCATTTTCTGTTATGAGTCAAAAATTAAAATGCTAAATAGATGGTTTATTTTATTTTATTATTATTTTTTTGGGGGGTCAACTGTGTTCACAGATATTAATGATATGTTATCATAGGACTCTAAAATGCAATTTTAAAATAATTTTATCAAAAATATTTCTTTTACAAGCCGTTTTTATACTTTTGATGCCTTCACTTTGAGAATTGCGATCTCTTTGCATCCGCTATGGGAATCCGATTTTTCAAATTTTTGATGATTATTACGCTTTGTTAAGAGGTAAACAATTGAAATATCTTATTTTTGTTAAAATCACGGAATTTATAAGTTAGAAACGAAATTTCGTGCTTTTTAAGAGTGTCTTGGGTCAAAAAGTTGAATGCTGAACCCTATTCTGAATTTTGTTTTATTTATTTATATTTTTGTTACAATTATTTTAAATACTGTACAGAAATATATCTAGTATAATTTAACATAATGCAGAATGGTAGATAAATATTGATACTTGAAAGAGCGATGCCCCCCCCCCCCCCCCCCCCCCCCCCCCCCGCCAAATATCAGAAGAAAAAAATCCAGAATGATTTTCTCGTCATAGAAGAAGAAAACACTCAACTTTAAGTTTAATTGATGCAGTTTGTGCCATCTCTAAATTCTAAAATTTCGTTTTAACAAATTTTTTTTTTTTTTTTTTTTTTTTTTTTGCGAAATTTTTTGATTTTTCACAAAATTAATTCATTTTTCACAAAATTATTTGATTTTTCACAAAAAACGGACCCTGTGAAAAATCCTGGACAGACCCCTGTATGGGAAATGAAAATAAGGTAAATCAAATACACAAAAATGATTACCTTTCGGGTAACATTTAGAGCATTTGTTTTTTGCACAAGATCAGAAGCAGTTTCCTCATATTTGTTTATTGTTTCATTCAGTTGCTTAGTAATCTTTGCAAGTTCATCCTTTGCAGCATTAAAAGCCTGCTCATTCTATAAGAAAACAAATAACGAAAGGTCAGTGTATCAAACTGAAAACAGATTCAGTTAAAAGAGAAAAAGTATTCATTTGAACTCAATCATGAGTGTTGCAAAAAAAGTAATTAGACAAACTGAAAATTTACTCATTAAAAATAAAAATAGCACATACAAAGCAGATAATCAATGTAAATAAAACACAAATTGTAAAGATTGCAGCATTGTGAAAATACTGCAAATACATATCACAAACAAAACCCCCAAATATATGGAAATACATTAATTTCTGAAAGTCAGGACGGTGAAATGCCTGTGCAGAAAACGTAAAAATAGCAATTTTGTAGCAGATTTTTTTAATTGGAACTATTTGGCACGATAGCTAAAGGGTCTATTTACATTTTTGCTTGGACAACAAATGGAAGAAATTCAAGACAACTGATAACCCCCCACGCTTTTTTTGTATTACATTAAAATTAAGTGATTGGTCAACTACTATCATCCAAAGATTATTTTTCCCTTTTTAGTTCATTTTGCTACGAAAGCGTGTTTTTTTAGTTTTTAAACTATTATTTTATTTTTCTGTTTTTTAGTCTTATGTTGGAGAAGTATTAGGCAAAGTTGCAATTATTTCTTTTCGTAAAAGTCATAGTACTGCAATATTTTTTACTTTCATTAAGTTTGACAAAGTTTTCTATACAGAATATGACTGGCAATGTGGACGAGCAAAACATTTGGAATTCTATTTCGAAAAGTTGATCTACAAACAGAAATTTATACCAAGTCCATGTGCAGTTTATATGCATTTTTTATATACAGTTGAAATATTTATCCAGAATTGACGAAAGTATTTATAAAACAAGTGCGAGGTAATATCTTAAAGTTAAGACAAGGCCACCCCGATGGGAAGTTACTGTGAGTCATCGATGTATGTTTGCGGAAATCATATTTATATTACGTTGAAAATTTGAGATGCATTTGAATAAAAGTTTTGTTCAACAATGGTCTGATCAGCAATGAATTTCCAACTGAAGGCTCACCTAAATTTTGGCATTAAATTAGTTAAAAACAGTTATATTTCATGTTTGAATTACCTTGGAACATTGGAACAAATTTTGTCTGATGCAGAAAAATGTAAGGTTTTTGTAGATATTTTAAAATAATTTTTGCAAGCATTTTTTTAATGTATTTTTTAAAATTTTTCCTATTTCATTGTTGGATTTATGCCAAAATATTGATTAAAATTGGAGGAAACTAACAATTAAGAGTTAATTAATTTGATTATAGAATATTGCATTGTCATCGGGTCTGAGGAAGCGTGCCAAATTTCAAAAGAATCAGATCTCAGGAAGTGGGCGAAATTTGAGCTGCAAGATTCCGTAACAAGATACATACATACATACATACATACAGGTGAAGCTAATAAAAGAGTGTTAAAAATTACAAAATGTTCTTCAAAAGATGAATAAAATATCATCAAAGTTTGAACAAATTCTGATATTTCCTTTCCTGTTAAAAAAGATTCACGAAAAACACTTAAAATTTTGGTTTTGTAAGCTGGTTTTCCCCCTTAAATATAACCAACTGTTTACAACTGTTCAAGTAAAAAAAGTATTTTGCTTGTGCAAAAAAAAAAAAAAGCTTCAAACTACAGACACACTCACAAAATTTAAACAGTCAACATGCATTTTTTAAAAAAGTAAACAAGAAGTAAATGTACCTTCATATTTTCTTCCTTTAATAAGCTGTTTGTGTCTGTCAACTCAGTGATCATTTCTGTCTTCTTTGTAAGATCAGCTAACATGTTGCTGGGACAGAAAATAAATATGAATTTTATGCATGAAATTGGTTGTGTTAAAGCACATAATCGAAAGTTCCAAACTTACTTATAATTTTCCAAATCAACAAAAAACCCTTCTTTCGAACGTAGTGCAACAAGATCTTTTCTAAGTTTCTCTATTTCATCTGCATATTCCTGGAATATTAAATGAACATCAGTCTACAAATATATAATATTTCATACAGTAATCTGTACATCTGAGAGCAAAGGTTTGCCGATTGAGCAGGACCTGATTACTGAATAGGTCAAATAGGCCATGGACTAGGGTCTCCAAATGGCTGAAATTTAGTCTATGGCTAAAATTGTTTCAGCCAATGGCTAAAGTTATAAAGTTTGAATACATGGGGCCCCCCAAAACAGTATTTGGCCTTGGGCCCCTCAATATCTTAATAGGGCCCTGCCTTTGAATATAAAAAATGTAACTAATTTTGGGGCTTACAGTCTGTGGTCCATGCAAGAAGTCTGAGGTCAACGTTTTGCCCAAAATATTTTTCTTCTTCAGAATCTAAATGAATTAATAGGGAATTTTTGGTCCAAGTTCTAAATTCAAGTTCAGACTTCATCCCGCTGACCCCATTTGTGCTCAAAATAAAACTGAAACACGTCAAGTGAAACAGTGAGTGGATCATAGCCTAAAAGCACAGAAATTAGTTGCTCTAATCTGTCTGTAAGTTTAGAATCCACTTTAAGACATAAGATATAGCTTGACCATGGAGAAATGGCGAATGAACTGGAAGCGGAAACAGGAAACTTCATTTTGTAATAAGTAGAATTAGCAAGATTGCGTGAGCATTAAAACTTTAACTGCTGGCATGTTCTTGCAGACTCTATCTATTACAAATTGAAGTGTCTTGTTTCCCCAACCTGTTCATCTGCCATCTCTGTGGTCAAGCTACAGTAATAACTTTGACGGAAGGTAGCATTACTGCAAACTAACAACAGATGCACACATAGACAAAAGACTGCATGCCAAATAGCAAGAAACATACTGTATGTTTAAAAAGTGCCAATAAAATATGAAACACAAACAGCAAAAGTAAACAATGTATACAAAAACATAATCAATAAATAATTCAGAACAAAATTCATCATCAAAAATGTTAGGCATCAATTCCTAAAATATAGAAAAGGTAAGGACAAAAATATAGCTGTCAAGACTTTTCAAACACAAAAATGTTTTACCCTTATGAGAGCACGCTTTGTCATTTTCTGATTTACTTCTGGTCTGATAGTAATGCTCTTTGCTTTCGTTGCATAGTCTAAGGTACTGAGTGTTTCATCAAAATTGCACAGTGCAGGAGATATTGTAGCAATAATAGATGTTTTTGTATGTCCACCTAGAGAGTCTTGTAAAAGCCGTGTCAGTTTACTTTCTCTAAAAAAGAAACAAAATAAAAACCATATATAACAAAATACTTTTAGGTCCTGAGCACCTGAACTTATCTTTTCTTATATTTAACAAGATACAGTATATTTTTCTTATGTGGGCAGGGGGACATTAGCAGACCTGCCTTCCCAAGTTGAATTTACAGGTCAGCCAAAAAAAAAAAGAAAAAAGGAAATTTAGAACTTCAGAAAAAACTTCTGGAGATTTGTATAAAATCTGGGTGCATTGGTAATTCTAAAAAAAGAACGTGTTGCAGTTTAGGGCAGAATTTCTACTCTATTATCACAGGAGAGAAAAAAAAAAAAAAAACCTTTTTTTTTCTTCTTAATTTATTTTTTGATGACAACAGCAAAACTTGTCACCCCATATAATCTAGCATTGAGCTGTTGAAAAAGTAGTAGTGGGGTGGAGGGGCAAAATGGTTAACTAGTAAAGATTAGATATATTTTGTATGGTTTGAGTATAGCTATTTTTCTTCTTGGAAAAATATTCAAACTGGTATTTTTACTAATGCAATACAATCTATATTTAAGATTATCCTCCAATGTAAAACACTATTCTTTTTTTTAAATATTATTATCAAGTTATTCCTTCATATCTAAAATTGAGCAAGATGCTATTATTGTAACTTTTAGAATACAATTGAACTCTTTTAATACGATCTCATGTTTAATACGAAATCATGGATAAAACGAACATTTTGTTCATTAAGTTTGTTTTGCTATCTAATTACATTAAAAATTTCCACATATAATACGTACATTAAATTGAAAGTCTTGACAAGACGAACAAAAATACTGAACTCTTTACTTGTTAAATACTATAATTTTGTTTTTTAGAAATCATTCATCATTTTCTTAAGTAGTAGAAGTCCAGTTGTGTATCAAGAAGAAAATATTAAATATTTTGCACAGAAAATAAAGCCAGTACGTTTGTTTGCCTGTGGACATTTCAATTTAATCAGAGATAAAACTGTTCATCTTCAATTGTGGAATACAACCTGTTCTGCGATTGCCAATTATCATGTTCCGTTTTCAATATTTTCCAAAAACATTCATTTATAAAAAACAAGTGTTTTTTTTTTTGAGTGTAATAATAGATAGAAAAAAATGCATGTATTAGTAGTAACTTTTTAAAATATAGGTAAGCATTTTTTTGTTTTTTTCACAGCATCACTCATTCACGGTTGTTACGAATAACGGCTAATACAAACAAATTCATGGATTTTCGACACTTCGTATTAACCGAGTTCAACTTGTTGGGGAGAATTTCTAATCTAATAATATCTCCCCAATGTTTCTTTGATACTAGCAGAGTGAGTTCGGAAATAAGACTTAACAAACTATTTCTAACTTGCATGAAGTTTATTTAAACAATAATGTAAATAGTTAAAACACGCTGTAAATGATAAAAATAAATACTAAGAACACAATCTCTCCACATGCTATTTTTGCATGAGATAACTAATACTGCAATGCAAACTGCATGACTATTGACTAAAAACTTGGATGAAGTAAACCCATTGGGAAATAAGCTAATTCCAGCTCATCATTTCTAATAAAGGGCGAGCGGCACGAACAAGCAAGTTTGAATGCCGATCGAGCGACCGCCTACAACGACGAGAGATGATCAAAGAGAGAGAACATAAGCCGCGAGCAGTTTAAATATCCCCCCGGGTCATTAGCATATCCGAGTCACGTGAACGGACACATCACTGCTATCGTTAAGCACACGTGCCATCAGATTCCTTCTAGAAGCATCTAAGACGTCATCCACAACGGAGTTCCCGCCACAGGTGGACGAAAGTGAAACAAACATTCGGTCGATTCGACCAATGTGAATGAATGCTGATAAGAATCTTTTACCCCAGTCATGCAGAGTGATTGGTAAATACATTGTAAGTAAGGAAAAACATTCTTTTACTCTTGGTGTTGTGAGGTGATGAGATAGGATTATTTACTGTTGTTATTAACAGGCATTTATGCCTAACACAACTGTACTTCCTTTTTGGAGAACATATTCCAAAAGATTACCAAAAAATCTACATCTAAAACAAAAATTAAAAATTTTTTAAACATTCATTTATATAGTCTTGCTCATGTGCAGTGCAATCGGTGCCATTCTAAAGTAAGTGGTTCTCGTGGAAAGGCGCAATCAAAACTTAGTTCTCAAATTCCTGTTGTCAAACTGAAAATAGAGCAAAGAATCAACATTAAATTTTGCTTCAAACTTGGCAAAACAGCTGCAGAAACATACGAAATGTTGAAACAAGTTCACTTAAACATTGGAATGGTTTAAAAACTTTCAGGACAGGTGCAAAAACGTCGACGATGATCCACACACAGGTTGGCACCAGTCCGTACGCATGCTGGAATCAATTGAAAAAGTTTGCATTATGGTGACAACAGGAATGGAAGAGCTACGTTTTAATGCGCCTTTCCACAAGAACTACTTCAGAATGGTGCTGATTGCATTGCACATGCGCAAGAAAATGCTCTTCAATATGCAATCATTAACGCCATCTTCCGGCTTTTCGTTCTCTTACAGTTACGTCAGTCTTGGAAATTAATACCCGGACCTTGTATAATAGTGTAATGTAAAAAAAAAAGAAGATTGCAATGATTTTGCTTACAAAACAAATTTGAAGACATACCTGTAAGGAACATGTGGTTGCTTCTCAATCAAAGCTGTAATGACTCTTCCTAAAGTGAGAAGGCTTTGATTTATATTACCTGTGGGGAAAAAAACAGGTTGCTAAAACGCACACACACTTAAGCATGTATATTAAAATTACATTTGAAAAAAAAAATGCTGCCATCTAAATTCAAGGTTTGTAAGATGAAGAACTAGGAATGTGATTACTTAACCTTTTAAGCGCCAATTGTTCCCAAATAGAAACATCAACTTTAAAAAATCATAAAAAATAAAGTTTTGCTTGTAAGGACTTAATTTTTTTTCTATTTATTACCAAAAATAGACCTGAATTTTTTGAAGAAAAACTAGTTCTAATTTGCAATTACTGTTTTCTACAAAAATTCGCAAAAATGTGCTTTTTTACCGATTTTCACAGAGATAGATTGAAAAATTTATATATATATTTTAAAAATGCTTAACCGTTTTGATATTCTAGAGTAACAATAAATAGGGATCCTTTTGACGACCAAATATGACTGATAAAAATTTCCAACAAAAATGTAGATCCTATAAGCGAACAAAGTTCGTTGTTCCCGATCCGGAACATTGGCGTGATCCACTATACAAAACTGGGCAATTTAAGCTGCTGCGTAAGTTCTGTTATGTGATTAGTAAAAGCCTCAGAATTGAAAACAACCTCTATTGATGCATCTAAAAACAGGTGGGGGATATTTTGACCTTTCACTGTTCCCCTCCCCCCCACCTACCGCTCCAGTTTGAGGGTGGGAGTGATAACAAAAAATTGTTTTGTATGTAGAAATGAAGATGTTTACAGCTCTTCTTAGTATCCCTCTTAGGCTTCAAACTGCAAGCAATAAATTCCCCTTCCTTGGCACATGAGACTTTCCGGAGATTCAGCCCCCAATCATTTTTTTTTACATTTTGGCCTACTATCCCAGTAAAAGTCAGATAAAGAAAAAACAAACATGTAACAATAAATCCCATGGGGAAATTAAAATCAATCTTGATCCTGTACTAAAAGGCAATTTATTTCAAACAAATTTTGTTGGAAACAATTCTTGTTGACTAACTTCAGGCTCCGACTCCTAGAATTTTAGAGTAGTCGACTCCGACTCCTGTACACGAAAATTAGTGGGATCCGACTCCCAAACTCCGACTCTTCCTTGGTAGCTTTGGAAAAATTTAGACCTAGAGAAAAAAAATGACTGACTCCGACTCTTGGATTTCATATAATTGGTATCAAATTTTGAATAAATTTGCTTATAAGTACATTTTTTTTTCTGTTTTTATATGTCCTGAAATATTTAACATTTGAAATTGAAATGAATGTGACAAATAGTGTCATTTATATCAATCGTTTCTGCATAAATAACAAAACTGAAGCCATAGCAAGCGTAAAGTGTATTCGATTAAAAGTCTTAGTAAAACACTTAACGTAACACGCCAATGTTCCCAAATGGGAACATGCCCAAAATGTTAGATTAAAAAAAATTTCGAAAATTTCTTCTAGCATTGTGTAAAGGGATGCCTAACAGTCCTATTTTTATATAGTAATTCAATATTTTACATTTGGAACATAGAGTGGCATTTAAAGGGTTAAATTACTTTATGAAACAACGTGTGTGTATGTTGATTGTTGAGGCACAATAAAAGTTTTTGAAGGGCTGTTTTACTCACTCTTGGCAATAAATATGGCCAAGCTAGCCCATTTGGAGGCTTTTCGCGTAATTTAGCAGACCCAGAGTGAGTTCAAAATTAGAAAAGTTTGGTCTATGATACTTGAAGCTGAAGCTTTTATTTTACTTTTCCATTTTTTTACACCCCTTGTATTTTTTACATTTTAGTCACTTTTAGGCCAAAATAGTAACAGTTTTTTTCACAAAATAGCAGTTTTCGGCTTAATTTAGGTTGAAATAATTGTAATAGTCTGCAGCTCTTTAAAATAGTCGCTTTTTTAGTCTGCAGTGGCAGCTTTGCCATTATCAACACATAAAAAGTGGTTCATGATAACCCAAAAATGAGTAAGTGAACAGACAAAACAGAGTGGAAAAGAATCTACATTTCTCTTACTGCAGCTATCCAAAAAAAAAAAAAAAAAACTTTACAGAGTTTTCAAAATGTATCCACTCAACTTCTTAAAACTATTTCACAAAAAACACTTTCTGCATATCAATTACATAGTAGAAAAATGTAGATAAATTATTAGAGCTCAAGGTACATTTTGATAGTTAAAATAAATGAAAGGTTTAGAAATGGTAGAAAAGTATTATCTTTGAATGCAAATCTTAATACCAGCTTCTCTAGCTCTTTTGTCAACTGCTCCAGAACGTCCAACATTTTCACTGCCAGCCAAATCAACCTTAAAGAATAAAAAATATTTATTCAAATCTATAAATTAAGATTAAATTAAGTTCTATATGAATAATTGAAAAAGTAAAAAGAAATTAATATAAGAAAACTTTTCTTACTAAATTCAATTTTCCAGTTTTGATGAGTTCTTCCCCATCTATTGTATTTTCTTTTACACGCACAGTTACAGAAAAAACTGTATGACTTCTACTGGAAGCAGCATTAAGAAGGGTAGCTGCAGTTTGTCTCCTTGAAGTGCCTTTTTCCAGTATACTATAAACTTCATCCTTGGAATCAACCTTAACTTCTTCTAACCCTTGGATAATAACAGACCCCTAAAATCAAAACATGAAAAAATTCGAAGTTTTCATAACGCGAAATCCATATGAAAACTATAAAAAGCATCCAGCTGTCAAACCAGTTATCAACAAAACATAAAAACTAATTACTTTTATTTGAAAACTAGAAAATCACCCGTCAAGATATGATGAGTGAAAATTGCTTCTACAATTGAAGAAGCAATAGCCTGTTTGGTGATATTTTGATGGCTGAAATTTTAACCCTAACTCCAGTGGATTAACTGTAAATTCCAGTAGGTTTGTGTTCATTGTTGACCACTTTTTTGTTTCTTCAATCCCCTGAAATGACAGTCTTACCAGTAAAACAGTTAAGTTGACGGATCCAGTTCAGCCTTGGCACAATAAAGCCTTTCCCTGCATTTTCAACATTACCAAAACATATTATCAAATTATCATGACATGACGTAAGTTACATTGCTGATGATGTCAGGAGCATTACTAGATCATTGGCTATTATTATATACATGAGGACAACCTTGTTTCCACTTATGTTAAAAAGACAAATGGGGAGGCATGTGAAAGAGACTGTAGACAGGAGTGAAGGAAGACACCAGTTTTCTATAGAAATACTTTGGTATTACCTGGGAGCATAGAAAGAAATAGTCTGGGGGGAAAAAATCTGGAAACTTTGGCAGGGAAAACCAGTTTTTCTGAGGGAGGGTCTAAAGTTTTTTTTTTTTTTTTCCCAAAGAATGAAAAGGTTTATTTCCACTCAGGAGAAATTGGATATTTTGAAATTTCAATCACAAACTTGAGTATTCAGGAATTTATAATACTTATATTACAAAGCTTTTTTTTTTTTTTTGTTTAAACATTTTTTCATGTTTAGTATCCCAAACAAAAATATTTTTGATAATGCAAACTGTAAGATAATTTAACTTCTCTGTGTACCTAAGTAAAATTTGCTAATTTACTTATTAATAATGCAATTATATACACAAAACAGAACTAATATATCAATAATATCAATTAGTGTAAATATTTAAGTATAAATTTTATTATATTTTTATTTTATGTGTGTAAATATTGGCACGGCTAGAAAAAGCCCAAAATCTTTGGGGAATACCCCCCGCCCCCTTTTTTTTTTGAGAATGAAATAATTTTACTATTGAGGGAATGATCTCAACTCGGGAAAAAAATGGTTTTTGGAAGTTCTTGCAGAAAATAATGTATTCAGAAGTTTATTATAATTATACTCTTTTTTTTTTTTTGTTCAGCATCTCACACAAAAAACACTAACTTTGAAAATGGAGGCTGCAAATAATTTAAATTTATTGAGCACCAAAGTATTTTATGCTACTTTTATCTCACTAAAATTTAAGGTATACACAGGACAGAATTAATCAATAACATCAACTAGTGAAATATTTTGATTTAACAACTCATAAAAAAACACCCTACTCAAAATTAAGTGTGTTAATTTTGGGTGTTTTGAACTTGGAAAAAATAAAGGCTTCTTTAAAAGAAAAAGTTTTATGCATTACTAGCCAGTACCTGCACAGCGATGCTCATGCTAAGAATTTAAAAGAAGTCCATAGGAAAAAAAATCCATTCTCTCCCCCCCCTATGAAATGATCTTTTTTTTCCCAACTAAAATGCGTACACACCTTTTCAAAACACCTACTCAAGTCTCTTTACTCTGTGGTGACCGGAGCAGAATAGTCCCAACGTAGTCCATGCGTGTCGTAAAAGGCGACTAAAATGGATACCCAATCTAAGGTGTGAGGCACCGTGCTGATGGATGGATGGCATCTGGGTTGTATAATGTCTAAACGGTCCCTTCAAGGAACCGGGCGAAACCTCGTTGTAATTTGCGTTGCACTCGTACAGGGTGGTTGTGCGGGTGTTGACCTTTTACCACTGCCCAGTTCCCAGCTCCTTTGGAGCTGGACACTGGCTTGAAGGAGAGAACCAGCAACCTTGCTGCTGGAGGAGGTGAGGGTGCAGGTCTGCAACCCACTGACTGGTGAGTGGGCATATCTGCAACCCACCGACACTGCAGTAAGGGGGGCAGGGAATACTCATTTATGTACAAAAATGCAACAGGCACAGGCAGGAGAGGGGAGGCTGTTACAGAAGGTCAGATAGTCAAAAATTGAGTTTCTAAAATTAATTGCAAAGGGAAAAAATGGGGGGTCTTTTGACATCTTCCAAGATAATCTAAAGTTGATTTAATCAAATCGTTACTTCTCTTTTCCTTCATTTTACTAAAATTGCCTAAAAATGCAAATTTTAATGTGAATTTTGAAAATTTCTCTTAAGATTGACCTGAAACCTGTCCTTCGACCATCTCTAACACCTGCTAAGATTGACTAACACTGAGCCTTTAAGACTTCAATTCGGAAAATTTTCCTGGAGATATCGATTGATCTACCCACCTCTATCCCTCTTCTGATTCAAAGACAGTCTAAAACTTGTAATGACTCATAACTTTTGATACATATCTTTTGGCTTGAGGAGGCAGCTAAAAACCGCAATCTTGACCTGGATCGCCCTTCCATAACGTTAATGCAGACTGCGCTCATGCTACTGAGCGCTTATTGAAAAAAAAAAAAAAGGTTGGGGAGTGCAGGGGGAAAGGGGGGGGGGACGAATATTGAAAAAACCATTTAAACCCATATTGTTGAATGCTGGCCGGCCTCGCCTTCAAAAATTTATAATGTGGCCCAAGAGTAAAAAAGATAAGTCTTACCTTGGCATATTTCATGAGAATGCTGCTCCCCCTTTCAAGCTATAGGTGAGACTGGGGATACTTGATCCCTAGGGATATATGATCCCATAGCCAAAAATGTACCAAAATCATTAAGTAGAGATTTGAAACCAGACAATTATATTATACTTGTACATAAAAAGTGGCAACATTTTTGTTTTTATTCAGCCATTTTGTTTTAGCTCAAGAAATGATCGTCTGAATGTGTCAAGGGAAGCTTTTTTTTTAGGAAAGCATTCCGAAGTTTACATCATCCGTTAAATACAACTTTAAAAAAATTCTGACGTGTAATGTTAAAGTATAGACAGTCTGTACTAATTGAGACACATTTTTAGTAAATTGCTGATTGTTAATAATAGAACGAGTATGATTGTAAAAGCCGCATATTAGGGATATTTGATCCCATTGTTTAGAGGAGTACATGATCCCAGGGATCAAGTATCCATATGACAGTATAAACAGAATGAAAACAATATAAATGTTGTTTACTTAGTTGACATTAACTTTAAACGTTCAAAACCAAGTTAGCATAATAAAATTTATCATGGTTTGAGTGATAGATTTAAACAATCACTACAGTAAATATGCTAAACAATTGAAATATTAGTTCACACTTGTAACCCACATAACACCTCAAACATCTAAACATAAACTAACTCTACTGATAAATTATGTTCTGATCAGCCAAATGAGCTTGAACAAATTGATATCTATGTCAAATCTTTGTTTGAAAGAAAAAAAAATATTTTGCTATAGTTAGATTTACAACAAAAAAGTGAGTGACCCATTATGTAGACCCATTAGTGGAGAGAATGCAAAGTTGGATTACTAGAGTTTGAAATAAGTTTTCTGAAGCAAAAAGGTAATATGCTTAATCAATCTATTTTTCCAGAAAAATTGACAAAAATGTGTTAAACTGCACACATCCAGTTGGGTTGAGCAGAACTTTAAGAACTACAACAAACAAATTGTTTGCATTTGACTTTTCAGGTTTTGAAAACATATAAACTAGGCTTTCTTTTTTATAAGTACACTGATACTTACATTTCTTTTCCCTCTTTTTAAAAATTAATTCAATTGATGAAACTCTTAATTTTATTATTGCACGACAAGAAACAAATAAGATGATTTTCATGCTTGTCATCCTATTTTTTTTATTTGTTGTAATTTTAGCTTCAATACACTACTTTTAAAAAAATTGTTAGATTTATTTATAAAATATAGTATGGTACACAACTGTATTGGATAATAAGTAACTGTTCAAAAGCATCATAAGTTCATGAAAGCTGTCATTTTTTTTTTTTTTACAAATGTCTAGTGAAATTTCAAACTATGTTATTTTGTATTCATATTATTATAATACAATAAAGAAAATTAGAAATGGTGTTATTTTTTAAAAACATTATGTAGAGAACTAAAATCCATAAACACATCGCTGATGTAATGAAAAGCCTATTTATTTTCTCAGTGGGATCATGTATCCCTTGATGTGGAGATACATAATCCCTTCATGAAATTCTTGAAAAACATTATTTTATAAAAACTATCTGATTAATTTCAATTAAAAAATACTGCCAGATAGAGAAAATTACTACCTTTGTTCACGTACTTTTTTTTTTTGAAAGACTGATAATTTGCAGCAGAGAAAAAAAAAATGAAAACTAAAGTAGAGATCAAGTATCCCCTAAGGTGCCAAATATGGCAATTTTGAATTTTAAAGTTTTATTTCAGAAACAAGGTAAAAAAAAAGTCTGAATCTGATTGAAAAACATGCTTTTATTTCAAAATACAGCACAGTAAAACCTGTGAAGTTGACCACCCTTGTAAGTTGAACACCTGTTTAAGTTGACTGCTTTATTCAGACATGGACCCTTATCATATAAATCTACCTCTGTAAGTTGACCACCTGCTTAAGTTTACCACTAAAGTAGTGCACCACAAGTGGTCAACTTACACAGGCTTCACTGTATATAAAAAAAGATAAGTATTACCTTTTCTCCTTCACGAGATAAATTAATTTCAAAAACTTGTATTTTATTTAATATTTCACCTTACTTTTAAAAGTACTCAAAATTTTGTTTCATATCGATAAAACCAAAGATTAACATTACCTAACTAGAAAAACTTCTACAGAATTCAAAAGTTTTGAAAATTTTTTGCATATCTCTCTAGTTTAAGAAACATATAGCATTTAGTTACCCATTGAATTTTGCTAAAAATAGGCTAACAGTGTTTGATTCAGCATTACTAAAGAAAAAATCAAGCTAGATCTTTTCTGTAAATGGATTTTATTTCCTTTAGTTTATATTTTACTCCATGAAAAAACAGAAAAACCCATATTTGTGGAAATTATGTGGAATTACCCAGACAGAAAAATACCGGAATTCTGGTGAAAAACCCAGAACACAATCACCCCTGAATATTCTAGCTGCGCTGCGAGTGCTACTAATTGCAACTTAAAAATCAACCAAGAAAAAAGAATTATAATAAAAACAAACTTACTTTTTTTGAGGAATCTTCAAACAATCGCAATCTTGACAGTTCTGTTAAACTCAATAGATCAAATAATTCTTCATTATACAATTCAAGGAACGATACACGGACAGTAAATTCAACATTTTCTTCTTTTGTTAATTCTTCAAATAATTGATGGAGTGATCGAGGAATTATTCCTGCACTGGGATCCTTAAAAGTAAATAAATAATTAAAATTACAAATGATGTCTTAAAACGTTAAAACCGAGTACAAAATAATAAGAGCCAGGCCCGTCATTTTCCATTTTTGGAGTAGTATAAAGGTATAAATTCAATGCAAATCATAACAAAAAACAACAAAAACCATGCCCACTTACATGTAAATACATTAAATTCCTCAAAGCCAGGGGGAGCGATTGCTCCTTCTGACACCATAAGTGACAGGTTTGGATTGTCCCAACTTATAGTTGGGCTGCCCAGGTAGGTTTGGTCCATTTATAGAGACTTAGGAACTTAATGTTGACTAGGGGAATTTCATTGAAAAAAAAAGAAAAAATGCATACATTGGTCAGTAAAAAGTTGCAAAAGGGAGGGGGGTGCAAAGCTTTACTTTATCTTCCATTTTAGTTCCATTGCATATCGCCGCCTTAGATCCCAGGAACAACAGTGAAATATCCTACTGTTGCTTTGAGGCAATGCTGTATTGCGCATAAATATTAAGCAATTTAAAGGTGCAAAATGACCAAAAAAAAATCATTATCTATACTAATATTATAAAGAGAGAGCTGATTTTTGTGTGTTCATATGGTCAAGGTAATCTCCCGAACCACTGCACCTATTTGAAAAATTCCTTCACTATATGAAAGGTGCTTTCTTACTGAATAACATAGAATATCATTTGAAAAAATCCGATAGAGAGTTTTTTTATTCCAATTTAGGCCCAAATTTCACATAAATTGCCAAATATGGGAGTGAAAAATTACTTGCACATATTAATATTATATATCATTGAAAAGGGTAGAAATTTGTATTTTTAGCTTGAACTCTTTTAGGCTTAGATAAAATTTAGGCACTACTTTTTTCATTAAATCTATCAATAAAAAGTGAAGGAATTGTCCCACAGTTTTCTTTTTGACACCATTAGAAAAAGCGACATTTTTAACTCCAGATCTTTCTTGACCTATGGTCAAAAAACTTAGCTTTTATCTTCAAAGGAAAAAAAGTTGTAAGCATTTTTAAATTAAGTTAGTTGACCAAGTGAAAGTACTTGACTTGTGTGATTTATTTTTCAAGCAAAAATTTTGTGAGTTTTTTAACAAAATTTACCTGTTATGTGTGGGATATACTTTTGGACATCAGCTTTAGAGATAGATTTTAGCAATTAAAACCTTCAAATCTATTGTTACAAATTTATTTAATTTATACTTTGATTTTCTACCATTTTTTTAAATGTTCGAATCAAAAAGAAACAAATAGACCATTCCACAGAAAATCAGACATTTTGTCCCACATTGTGGCAAGCTCTAGATTCCCCATCAAAAGTAATAGTTTAAAAACATAATAAAAGGTTTTTTCCCTAAGAAACAATACATAAACGTGATATTTCTTAGGCAAAAATAGTTTGCTTGTTACGTATTTGGAAGTTAAATGTAAATCTGTCAGAGTTTGAAAATATCATAATGTTTTCGGAAATATCAAAAATATCCGATATTTTGACATATATCTTATATTTTCAACCAGCCCAAACTCAAGTCTTCAAAATAGTAAATGCATCTTCAAAACACTCTTTATTTTCTTACACTGTTATTACAATATGCAGACTTAAAATTAAGGTTTCTGCTATTATTTATATCTAACATTTCATTTGACATTTTAATCAATTTTAATGGAATTAATTTAGCATTAGCTGTTTTACTCATTTTTCTTCGATTAGCTAGTTTTACACAGTTGTAATATGAATGAGAAATAAAAAATATGTATTAGTTGGTGCACAGTCATAGGACATTTTCTTTTTTTCTGACCAAAGTTTAATATTAAATTGAGCACCTTTAATCAGAATTAAAATTGTTACATTACTAATAATTTTATGAAAATAAAATAAAAAAAGGAATACTATATTACTTTGTTATATTAATGATGTATTAATACATCTTAAAAATATAGTACAAAACTTTTTGGTTATTTTCAAAAATAAATGAACAATATTACCATGATTAATATTATTTTTACATTGAAAATACCATGGTTGAAAAAATAAATATCAAAAATATCAAGATATTTTCAAAATAAATATCGGATATATATCATGATATACAGTCGAACCTCCATATATCGAACTTCCACAAATCAAAATTTTCTATGAATCGAAATTCCAACAAATTTCTATGTTCATTACATAGAAAAATTGTTTCTATATATCGAAAAAATCTCTACGTATCGAAAATTCTTTCGAGACATTGGTAGATTTTTTTCCCACTTTAGATTGTTTGTCTCGTGAAAAATAAAGGTTAGGGGAGAAAATCATGTTCACTAAAGGTTGCTACGAAACTCATAAGGAATCCGGGGTTGAGGGGTGTGTATAGGTTGTTATTTCGTTCTAGAGTTCTTAAATTCCCTCAAGTTTATTTCAAATATCTTAGTTGTAACCACTAACATTTAAAATCAGTTTCACATTAGCCCTTTTGTCTGTTGATTATCATTCCTAGTTTTTTTAGATGCAGTAAAAATCATTCTAGTTAAGCATATTGATTTTTTACTTTTCTCGCGATTACATAGTCAAAACGAATCGTCAAACGAAGTTGAATTGCCGAAGAATGAAGATGTATGAAGGCGCAAAAATGTAATTTCTTTTATTTTTTTATTTATTAACTTTCATTTAATCCAATGCTCATATAAATTAGAAATTGGGTTTCATAAAGGAAAGAAAGCTTTAGTTTTAATGTTTTAGGAGATTTTTAGGATAAGATAAGATTGTTTCTATATCGAAGTTTCTATACATCAAATTTTTTTCCGGCAATTTACTACTTCAATATATGGAGGTCCGACTGTATTTCATGATATATATCGGCGAACCCTAATCTGTCATGTGCAAGATAAAATGTCTGCTTCTTCATGGAATGGTCCAAAAACTGAATGTAGATGATTTTTAACACCAGAATCAAAAACAAGCCATTTTTCGCAGTAAAAAAGTAAGAAAACGGAACATCTGTAAGTGACATCACAGAATTTCTTTCCTTGGTGATTTATAAATGATCAATATTATATTTTGATAAAAAATATTCAAGTAACTTATTGAATTAATTTTTAATTAAGTATGGAACATATAATACAGATTTCTGTTTGATTTGATTAAATATTAACTTATTTGCATGTAACAACAAATAGACAATCATATTAATTTTTAAAAAGAATGTTCATATCTAATGGGAAGCCAAATTTAATGTAAAAAATATGCACTTTTTCACAGTAAAAATTGTGTAAAGCATTATAACACACCAGCAACATCCTGTCAGCGAGGGGTAGCAGAGAACACCAAATCTTATAATGTTTTGGCAGCAAACAAAATTGGAAATTTTACAAATGTCAACCAGGAACCCTTTTCTGGATTTATTGTCTATTATTACTCACAAAGGTTCTTATGAGTTTCACTATTATATCATTTTTTCCTTCCTCCATATAAAAAAAAACTCCCTTATCAATATAAAACTTTTGAACTTTTTTCTAGTTCTATTCACCTAGACAAAATTTCGTTTTCCTTCAATTTTAAATATTGTAAACATACACAAAGGTTCTTTCAATTCGCAAATAGATATATGGCTGTCACAATTAGTTTCAAAACATAAATGAGAAAATTGTTCATTCTTATTCTGTGGAGAGATGTCATTTAAAAAATCTTTTATCGCTAACGATCCCCCCCTCGTCCCCTTGAATATCAATGTGTTTAGTGAAATAATTATGTAACTGATATTATTCAACATAAATTATCTATTCAGATTCATCAATACATTCTATGAAAGTATCTTCTTATACTATGCAAAAATAATGAAAAAGTCTATTACTTCTTCCCAAGAACACTTTGAATCTCCCCTCTCTCCACCTTCCATTGTATATGTTTTTCCAGTACCAGTCTGGCCATATCTGAAAAATAAAAATGAAAGTAGGAAATAGGACAAATAACCATTGATCAAAATTTAGTAAAATCCAAAAACATCACTAACTCTCAAAACAAGAAGAAAAGAAAAGCAAAAAAAAAAACTCTAAAATATTTTGATAGAATACTTAAATATATTAGAAAAAGTATTCGTAAAGCAAAACTTTCTCTTAAGACAGTCCAAAAAATTACCCTGATAAGACCCGAAATTCGGCATTTGGAAATTTGGCAGGATCTGAAATTTGTAAATTGTATAGTTAATTTTTACTTTTTTCAAATAACTTTTAAATAATTTACTTTTTTCAGGTATGCCTTTTCATTTCTCATCAGCAATAATAAACATATCTTGCAGCAGGTAAACATTTAGGAAGTTCAGAGAAAAATCAGGAATGTTTTATAGCATTTTTTGAAATAAAATGTTTAAAGAACGAAAATGAAATAAACATGTTTCAAAAATAATAGATCAGACATATAAAATTTTCAAACTCGTGTATGAAAAGGTTAACTTTTTTGTAATTGTGATCGTTATGCTGCAGAGATTTAGCCCAAAATTCTAATTACTGGATTATTCCTTTTTTAAGGTAGTCATTGTTTTGATGATTTTGATGAAAATTTGGAAGGTATACACTTCATTAAAGAGTTGGGGAAAAGCTCCCAAAATTCAGCAGTCTTTTGATTGAATCAAGAGACTGGCAGCAATGTAATTACCCATTTTATTCAGAGTTTCAGCTAGGTCGCATTTTTTGCAAAATGAGAAACTACTAACTAAATACGAAATTGAAGCAAGTCATTTTCGCTTTTTTGCCCCTTATAAGTAAAACACTAAATAAATAAACAATGCACCATCCGAGAGAAGATGCTAGCATGGCGATGCTTAATCTTAATTAAAATATTAGCCAAAACTAGAGATGCAAAATTTCCGGAAATTTTGAAATGATGGAAAAAGACCGGTTTTTTACCGTTTTTTTTTCCAGGAAAAATTGGAAAAAAAAGGAAAATTTGATTTTTTTATGTATAAAATTAGGGTTTCTTAACAGCTCTGTGTTTCTTCGAACATACAAAGGGTTAAGCATTAAGAAATATGCTATCCACACATCTGATTGACAGAAATACACTTAAACGTAAGATTAATTAGAACAAAAAAAATTTTTTTGTTTTATAACTGAGAGCTTACATGATCAAACACCAGAAATAAGTCAAATCATCATTCAACCAATAATATTGGTAATGTGTGTCTAATCGTAACAATTACATTTTCTCTTTTAGATTGCCTTTGAAACTTGAAGTATTAATTGAAATTTTCGACTTTCAAACATGATTGATTTTTTTTTTTTTTGAAAGAAAATAACACAATGTAACTTTACCGTCTGAAAATGAAAGCTATTGAGTTTTGATTTTTTTCAATTCAGTCTCAGACCAAATCAAAACTAAATTGGTGTTTCTTAAGCTGAACCAAATCTTAAACTACAGTTTCAGTTGATTCATATGGCCGTAGTAGTCATACCAGTACTTTTGAACAAATTTGAGTTATTATAACCAAGTAATTCTCTATTTCGTATTTTACTTAATAAATAAGATGTTTTAGGGTCATTTGACCAAGAACTATTCTTTTGAAAAATTCTTAAAAAAAAAAGAAGACATCTGAATCAAATATATGGAAGAGCCAAACTTTAAAATACAACATCTCAGCTTGAGCACAACTGCAAATTCCTTTTTTGCTTAGCACGGCAGTATATAGGGTGCAGCAAAAAAAATATCGGACAAAAATTGTAGTTATAGTTTATTCATACAGCCGTAGTAGTCATACCAGTACTTTTGAACAAATTTGAGTTATTATAACCAAGTAATTCTCTATTTCGTATTTTACTTAATAAATAAGATGTTTTAGGGTCATTTGACCAAGAACTATTGTTTTGAAAAATTCTTAAAAAAAAAAAGACATCTGAATCAAATATATGGAAGATCCAGCCACACTTTAAAATACAACATCTGAGCTTGAGCACAACTGCAAATTCCCCTTTTTTTGCTTAGCACGGCAGTATACAGGGTGTGGCAAAAAAAATATCGGACAAAAATTGTATCATCGAATGGAAGAAAGGTAATTTCATTTTAATGAGTGCCTAATTTATTTTTGTCTCTCACTTTATTAGAAACTAATTTACAATATATTACCTAGTTTATGTATTGTTTTTTGGTTTTCTTACAATTTTAAGCAAAATACCTGCTATTTTAAGTTGTTTAGCCAAGTAGAACGACAGTTCGTTTGCTTGTTGTCCCTTGACGAACAGTATTTGAAACGGCATGCCGTTTCAAGTGGCTTGGAAATGATAGTCGGAAATGTGCGCAAAAACGAACAGTGAATATTTCAGTTAATCGTCAGGTCATCCAAAAGTGAGTGCAATGAAATCCTTGGGTTTCCACGACAGAAGTCATTCGTAAGATGGAAATTTGTGACCGATAAGTGGGACTAAGGGAAAAAACAGCTCAAACAGAAGTTTTACGAGTTCCACAAAGTTCAGGCATTTGTATGACTCCAAAGGTGCCAGAAACGTTTGAGACGGGCCGCAAGTCCCCGCTGGAAGAGATACCTTTCACTGATTTACTGTTCAATCGGCTCACATCCCCCAGAACCATAGGATTTAGTCTGTAGACACTCCAAGCACCTTAGAAAGTGTTAGATATCGCCAAAATACGAAGTCAGGCTTGGTCTGAGATGGAATCAGCACAAGCGACAAAAAATCTCTAGTTTTTTGTGAATGAGGGCCGTAAAATGAATCAAAAAGTGAACTAGAAGGACATTTTAGAAGTTATTGCACTTCTGTGGGCCTAAGAGCACTTCAGCATTGTATATATTAGACAACATTTTCCTTTAACTCCACACCGATTCATATGGCCAAAAAGACAAGAGTGGTGCAAGGCGCATTGTTTTTGACATAATATCTTTAGAGTGGACGTTCTACTCGCTCGACCTCAATCCCATTTACTACACTGTATAGCCTATTTTGGAGTCAAAGGTCTACCTGAAACACACATAAAATTGAACTCTCTAAACCAATTACTTCATTGGGAATAGGATTGATTAAAGGACTTGCTGCCATTGAATGAAAATTTCAATAAGCAGTTGTATCTCTATATTACTGCAAAAGGCTGCTAGTTTGAAAGCAATTAAATTTATTGATTGCTAAAGGTCTTCTGATATTATTATTTTTTGTGTTTTGTTAATTTATTTGTTTTTAATAGAGTTTCTTAAAAATTGTTTGCCCGTTTTTTTTTTTTTTTTTTTTTGGCGGGGCATCCTGTACATTTGGTTTGCACAGTCAGCAGAAACATAATTTTGTGATTAAAATTATGCTTGTTTGTTTTATGAAGAAGGAAAATAAATTCTTCACTAAGGTTATTGGCTTTGCTTTTTTGCAAAAAGTATTATTAAACATTTTTTGATCTATATGCAAATTATATTGTCATACAACAACTTGCATTAATGTTAGGCAGTGTTTCAACATAAAAGGGGGGGGGGAGGAAATTACATCAGAATTTAAGCGTGAGAAATTTGTAATCACTTTTTACTGAAAATTTCAATTAAAACCCTGAAAAGTTGAAATTTTTTTTTTCCAATTTTTCCGAAGTGGAAATTTACTCTTTCGGAAAAAACGGTTTTTTTCCAGTTTTTTCGGAAATTTTCCGTTTTTCCCCCCGACTGTTTTCATCTCTAGCCAAGACATGAAAATTACTATTAAGGGGGTATTCTAAGTCAAGAGGCTAAATTTTAAGGTGATTTTACAGGCTTAATAGAAAAAAAAAAGAACAAAAAACAGCAGCTAATTTCATTCTCCATTTTTATCAGTTTTTTTTTTTAAACTTTAAAAGTATAAAAATGCATAATAGTGGGGGAAAAATTCAAAATTGTAGTTGGAGGAGGCTGGCAAAGTGGGGACTCTAAAACTAGTATGTTGTGGCCATCACGAAACTTTCTTCTATATTTTTCTTTTTTTTCTGATCCTTCCCCATGCTTGACGAGGAAGCAATATTCCTAACAAAAACAAAATTACACATGCAAAAACTTGACGACCATCCCAATGTCTGAATTATTGCAAAAGCAAAGCAAAGAGCGAAAATTGAAAGTTATTTCAAAAGCCTTGCTTGAATTAATTACAAATATTTTATTTGTTAACAAACATAAGATGGCAACAGTTAAAAATTTTAAATCATCGAGATAATATTTCCGATCATTTCCATACAATTAAAATCACGAGAAATACGCAGACGACAATCTATTACAATTTATCTTTCTTATTGTTGCATTAATAAAGCTATTTTTATTCGAAAAAAAAACCAAGGGGCAGATTCAACTGAAACATTTTTCGAACGTTTTCCCCTTTTCCATCGAACGCTTCGATCAAAAGCAGTGACTCCGGCTTCAACTGAAACGATTCAAACGTTTTTAACCATGTGACACATCCGAGTGGTTGGATTCGAACTATTGTGAAGATTCGACTGTTTTATTTGTTTATCTTGCAGCAATGGCAGACGAAGTAGCGGCCAGAAATCACTATCGCCAATGACAATATTTTGCTATATTCGCATCTGCAATTGATTTGCAGGTGAGTATTACATTTTTATTACAAATAAATACTTTTATGACTTCTATAACGATGATTGCTGCTTAAAATTAAGTTTTTATTTAGTTCGAACATTCATCCTTTTTTTAAACTTGAAAACATCGTGACAAGTTTCCAAAATTAAATCAAAATTTGTTTGGCAAGAAGCTATTTTATAAAAGTTCCTCTAATTACGAAGTAATTGTAACATATGACAGCATTGAGTCTTGATTATTTTAGGAAATTATTTAATGAATTATTACTTTATTTAATGAATATATCTATTTCCGAAACTTCTTTTACTGCTTACATCTAAGGTTAATTAAAAGATATTGCTTATTACTGAAAATACTAATTGTTTTTTTTAATTTATTTTAAATTCTATGAATAACAACTATGTCTATAAAAACTTGCTTCTCTTGTAACTGATTAGATTTCAATAAACAAATTGAAGCATCTAGGTTTAGTAAACTACTTGGGTTTTCAAGAAAACAGTTTTATATATTGCCCCCCCCCCCTTTCCAAGCGTTTAAATGCTTGTAATTTGTATAAATAAGTATAATATATATATATTTTTTAAGGAAATGAATAAAAAACTATTATTTTTCATTTAAAAATACATTATTTTGAGAACTTTGAATCATATTATTCTTAGCAATTTCTTTGACATTCCAGATGCTGTCCACTTGCACCTTCTCAACGCTGGAATCTTCTAAGAGGGGCAGGAGAATGGAATTCTTCCAAAAGTATCAGTTCCCAAGAAATATGAAAATTACGGATGGAATGCAACTGTCCAAACAAAGGTGCAAGTACCTATTGGGTTCCCTACTTGAACAGAAGAGGGAAATTTGCTGTGAATATCAACTTGTGAGTACAAAACATGATGTGTTACATATGCATGTAAAATTAATATAGTATATACAACGTACAGTGCATGTGCAGAGTCCGACAAAAATTGTGAACTCTTGGTAGCCAGAAAAAAATTGTAGGCTACCGACAAATTATTTATCCGAGTTAATAGGAAAAATCTTAGCTTCTGAAAGAGACTTGCTCTAAAACAACTTGTCACCTAAACTTTTTTTTTTTTAAGTCACCTGTGTGACATGTTGGATCCAGTATGTTTGGTAGAACTGGTGCCTGACCTGTTACTTTAAGATTTCCAATGCTGAGATCAATTTCAAAGCTGCTTTATATATATATATATATATATATATATATATATATATATATATATATATATATATATATATATATGGCTTTTCTTTGATTAACCTTGTTGTACCAGAAATTGAGCAATCCCTGGTCCAGCACCCTCAGAAGTATTGTTTCACTTCGAGGACTTTGTGACCACAGCATATTTAACATGCCCCAGTCACCATCAGCGAACACAAAGATTCTTTGTCCGGCTGTCTTCGAACTCGGTACCCTCCAGTTACAAGTCCGAGGTTTTTCTGATCAGGCCAGCACTGAGCATATATTTTAAACAGGGTGTCATAGCGCAGACTGCGCCATTAAATTTTAGGGGGTGTTTTGAGGGTTTTTTTCCTCATTGGGGAAGGGGGGGGTAGCAATATTTAGGTGGGTGCACCTTAGGTGTTAGGGGAGTGGGCACCTTGCTCTACACCTTACATTCCAGAGTGTCCTGTACATTCTACTATACATAGTTTAATCTGAAATACACCATCGTATTTCATGAATTTCTGCCATAGCCCTGGCTGTAGGGCGGTAAATAACTGAAAATGGTTTAACCTGTTGGATACCCTGAAGCAGGGCCATCCCAAGAGAGGACCTCCCCCGGGGCGAATATTTTCTGATGCCCTCTTGCCACACACGGAGTGGTGGGCATTTTTTGGAAAAGTACCGAACATTTTTTAAAATCAATTATTACATAATTAAACATGTAATCTGAAAAGTAATGTGTTAAATTTAAAAAACTTTTTTTTTAATAAAGAATTTGAAATGTACGAGTAGTAAAAGCTTAGTTTATGGCGCCCTTTCATGTCTAGGTGCCCGGGGCAATCGCCCCCTCTTCGGACGGCCCTGCCCTGAAGACAGCTCTGTTTTTTCATGCAGACCAGGCAGAAGCTGAGCTACCTCTGATTTAGCACCCCCAGAGGTATTAATTGAAGTATGTGACTACAAACACATTTACTGTGCCCCCAAGTTGCGAGTCTGACATCATATCGTCACCTCAGAGCAACAGTATGGTACCTTAGTGTTATTTCTGGAATTAGATAGCTCACTGTTGCTCTGAGCAACGATATATACGGAATACTGGGTACAGCACTAGATATTCGAATATATTAAGCTTAAAAGAAACTGTAGACAAATGAATATGAATTGTTTATAAGGTCACCCACTTCTAAGATCAGTTTCAAACAGTCCGGAAGGGTGACCTTATATCGAGATATAGCTCGATTATATCTATTATGAATCATTTTACAACACTATTTTTGAAATTATTGATTAATATATTCAAACTAATTCATATAACTTTCTGAAATATATATTTTTCACGGATAAGTTTTCTTTCTTCAGAGTCAAGTAATGAGGTTCGGTAGAAAAATCAAGTTAGCAGACAAAATGTTATACTTACTATAGTTGGGGCAAACCTAACTTGGCAGTATTGTGAAGGCTAGACCGATCCTATCTCAGTATTGCATCATTGCCAGGTTAGGTTTGGCCGAACTATAGCTACCTGAAATACACCGCCAGCTCAGTCATTCCAGCCGAGGACTGCAGTTTTGTGCTTATTAGCACTCAACAGCGCGGCATGACTGAGCTGGAGGTGGAAAACCTCTTAAGGAAGCCAAGAGTGCCAGACAAATTGAGTGCTAATAAGCACAAAACTGCAGTCCTCGGCTGCAATGACTGAGCTGGCGGTGTATTTCATGTATTTCTGCCTTAGCCCTGGCCATGTTGCCAAGAAAAAATCTAGTCAAGTATCCTACCGTAGGTAATTTTGCTGTTTTGACGTGTATGTTTATGACGAGACTCCTGATAATTTACTCAATAAAAAGTTTAGTTGTTTGTGTGTGCACAGGAGAGGGAAGGGACACCCGTGCCCAATAGGGGCCCAATGTTTTCAAAACTAGGCTTGGAATATAGAAGTAAACAATATGAAGGGGGGGGGGGAACTCATTTTGGGATGGGCCCCAAAATCTCTGTGGACGGCCTTGTGTGTTACATATTTTTGATAATGCATTGATACTCTTATCCTTCTTTTGTAATTTAGGTCTCTGACATTAACTGCAAATAATTGGAGTTGTTGGTCAGGTTGTACCTATGATTCTTACATTTGAGTGCCAAAGATACTGATGATGACAGCAAAGGAAACTAATAATTCCGCATTTGTGAAAGCAAATAATGTTAGAAACTGTGTAGCACAAATCTGCAATAAATGAGTTTCTACTTGTAATAAATGTTTTGTTTTATTGAAAACAATGTTAACTATGCACAATTGATAAGTTTATATAATTTTGATAAATTTAAAATTAATGGTAGTTATTGTTTAATAAAACATTGCATGGCTAATTACAGGAACTGTTTTTTTTTTTTTTTTTGGAGGAAGGGGGAGAAGTGTAATTTTTGTGAAAACTGATTAAAAAAAAATTTTGAATTTTGACGTCTTGAATTCAAATTATGTTTTTCGCAATCACATATTTTTTGGCGTGTGTGCAGGCATGTGTGTGTATTTGTGTCTCTGTGCAGGCGTGTGTGTGGGTATGTGTGTGTTTGTATCTGTATGCAGGCGTGTGTGTGTGTAGGCGTGTGTTTGTGTCTGTGTGCAGGCATGAGTGTGTGGGTATGTGTGTAAGTGTGTTGTGTAAGCATGCTTGTGTGTATGTAGGATATGGACGCAACCTGGAGACTTTTCGCTGGAGGAGCAGCATCGTGAGGACGGTCGACGGTAGTGCTGGCAGAGGGAGGCGTTGGGAAAATAAAATCATAGCACGCCAAAAACAGTCAAGTGAGAACAATAAGCAATCGTGATTGCTCAAAAAAAAAAGTTGTAATGCTATTTACAAAAAAGCAGGAAGTATTTCAAGGGTAAAATATTTTTTTATATTGTTTTGCCGTACTTGGTTATTGATTGAATCTTTTTCTGAATTATAATGCTACTCGTAAATTGCATTTTTGTCATTTTCTAAACCAAACATTCTCTCTCTTTTTTTTTAAGTAATGTTTCTTATAAAAAAAATAAATCAGTAAAAAGAAATTTAACAACATTAAATATTTACAGAATACTGAACACTTAACTGTAATTTGTTTCGTAAAAATATTAAATCCAATGATAAAAAGAAGTTCTAATTATTTAAAAGGTTACTTTTATACAGAAAACATACATATCATAAGTGTAAAAATAAATCAATAATTTGCAATTAATAACTATTCATTAAATTTCCATATTTCAACTATGCTGTTGCTTTTAATAGATGAAATACACCACTGAACAATCAAAATGTGATAGAAAAGATTTTTTGTTTCAAAGTTTTATGAACAGGGTATCTGTTACATTCAGAGTTTTCAAGTCCATGATTTTCCGTTGACATTTTTCACAATAATTGTGCTTTGTGAAAATAAAATTGCATCTGAGCTGTGGTTACCCCCCCCCCCAAATATACTTCTAAAAATTCAACTTAAAGCAAAATGTATTGAGCTAAGCTATTATTATAACTAAAAACCAATAAAAGCAACAATTGTTTGTGATACAAGTTACATGGAAAAAGTAAGATCAATATAGTTTTTGCGATTTACAATGAACCATGAAAATTTAAAATTAGAATACATTTTAACTTCATGAGATTAAAAAAAATATTTTTTATTCTAAGAAGAAAAAGAACCAGACAAATAAATGGTTATGGTTATAAAGTTTCGGTAGCTTTCTAAAAAAAAAAAGTGTGTGTCTGTTTGTTTTCAGATTTGTATTCAATAGTAAAAGATAACTTGCAGATATCCGGAAAAATAAACACACGAAACGAGAATGACATGACAAACGTAAACAAGCACAACAGCTGCAGTTACAGGTAACTTCATTCCCTCATTCAATTTTGTGATTGGCTGCCTCAAACTTCTGGCCATATGAGGAAACGTCGAGCGAGGAAAACATTCGATTGCAACCCTACACGTTTCGATCGAACGTCAAAAAGCAAGTTGAAGTGCGAAAATCGAACGATTCCGAAAACGTTCGAATTCAAAGGAGAAATTCGACCGTTTCTGATTCGATCGAACGCGTTTCAGTTGAATTCCCCGCCAACACCTTGGAGCGATTGGTGTCAAAATTGAACCAAAGCCTGTTTACATATGGATTCACATATATTCCAAATTTCAAACAGAACGTAGCATTACTTCTTGAGATAGGGCACTCACAATGGAAAAAAAGAACGGGCGATTGCGCTACCCGCTTTTTAGCTGTTGACACCAAAATAAAATCAGCTTTTATACCCACTAAGTGCTACTTGCCGATAATTTTTTTTTTCATTCCGTTCATTATTTCTTGAGATACAGCAGTCACAATTAACGACAAAAAACGTTCTATAGCTCAACCCCCGTTTGAGTTATTGGCACCAAAATTGAATCAGCACCTCTTCCTGTTACTGGCAACATATGGACCAAATTTTGTTTGATTCCGCCCGTTACTTCCTGAGGAATAGCAATCACGCGTAACTCAAAAAACGTCCCATTGCTCCACCCCCCTTGGAGGAATTCACGCCAAAAACCAATGGGCACAAGTTCACATAGGGGCCCATATGTGTACCAAATTTCGTTTGATTTCATGTGGTAGTTTTTGCTGTAGAGCGGCCACAAAAAACTGGTCACACACAGACGTGACACACACACATACACACACACAGACAGACAGACATTTTCCAAAAATAGTCGAAATGGACTCAGCACACCTCAAAACGTTCGAATTCGTCAAAATTCGAAATTCGAAAATTTGCACGAATCCAATACTTTCTTCTATATATTAAATATAGAAGAAAGTAAAAAGGGGGGGGGGAGGTCTCCTGGTTGACATGATTCCAATCCTCCAGGTGATCTGAAACATAACGTCAAGGTTAATTCTTATTTAACAAAGATGTAAAATTGTCTGGACGTAGCGATTTGATCACAAAAAGTTCATTTTTTGGCTCCTTTTTTGAACTTTGGTATTTTTTTAAAAATAATAAAAATCAAAAATTTCAAAAAACCCAACATGGGGACAATTTTATAGTACTAAGAAAGTCTGTACCAAATGTCAAGTAAATCGGTGTACTAGAACTTGAGATATCTTGTCAATCATGTTGAAAAAATTAGTTTTGAGAAAAACACTTTTAAAGTTTGCAGTCTCATTTCAGCAAAAGAGTTTATTTCAACAAAATTAACTGTAACTCCAAAAATAATTTGAATTTCTTTAAATCCGCATAGAACCTTTTTTTTAAAGGTCTATTCTAAAAGGTCTGAGAATATGAAGGGAAAAAAATTCGATTTTTTTGAATTTCTAGACTAGAGAATGCCCCTTTAAGTTCAACAACATTTAGTCTTAATAAGCATAATGTTACCCCAATACTGCATATTGGAGGGGGGAGTGGAAGTTCAACTTGTGTTTTCTCAATAATAAGTACAATCCTATTTTTATTATTTCATATTAAAAGTAAATATAGCTACAGCATATTTATTTTTTTAAAGATGTCATGGCTGAACTTTGAATTTAGTTTTCAACTGTATAGTAGACGAAACAAATCGAGGCATTTAGAAAGATATGTGAACCTTCGACATTTTAATATTTCACTAAATCTTTTATTTCAATTTTAGCTTTTTTGCTTAAGATCTTTTGAACTCGGCTCAAACCCTGATTTTATTAGACACAAAAAAGCTGTTAATGGTGTAAGGACAAATGAATGCTTCCTGCATTTCCAATTTTATTCAAATTCTTAAACAACACTTTAATCCATTAAATTTTATTTTTAAAAAAGTCAATAAACATTTTAAAGCATTTTTTTTCCTCTGCTGAGTATTATTAAAAAAGAGCATAAGCAGTTCAATTGGTTCTACACATAAAAATTTATGAGTCTAAAACCTATATTTGAACGGTAAATATATAACAAGTCTGTAAAAAAATTGCAAGATAAGTAAGAAAAAAATAATAATAATTTGAACTTTTACATCTTGAATTCAAATTATGTTTTTCGCAATCACGAGTGGGTGTGTATGTAGGAGTGCGTGCTTGTGTGTGTGTGTGTGGGGGGGGGGGTATGTGTATGTAGGCATGTGTGTTTGTATGGGGGTGTTTTTATGTGTGGGTAATTGTGTGTATGTGTAGGTGTGTGTATGTGTTTGTTAGTGTGTGTAGGTGTGTGTAAGGCAAGAGACGCAACCTGGAGACGGTTTTCACTAGAGGAGCAGCATCGTGAGGCGCTGGCCGACGGTGGTGCTGCAGAGGGAGGCTGGGGGCGGGGGGGGGGGGGGAATAAAATCATAGGACATCAAAACAGTCAAGTGATAAGCTATCGTGATTGCTCAAAAAAAAGTGGAACACTTGGTAAGTATACAGGAAGATTTTTTTTAAGCAAGGTAAAGCATTCACTAATATTATCTTTACAATCATTTATCTGTCAATATGCAGGATGACTGCAAGAAATTTCATAAATCAAAGTGATGTTTATCTTGCCTGTAACCACAGAAAAAGGATTATTTATTTCATTTTACTGCTAAGTTTTCATGAAAAATTCAAAATAGATTTTACTTACGCAAACACTGTACAGTTGTATCCATTTAGAACTTCTTTTATGAGTGGTGCTACAACAGCTTTGTAAACAGAGATCTAAATAAAGAAAGATAGAAAATTATGAATTTTCTTTTTTCAAATTTTTACGAGTCATTTTCCCTTAACAGCGCTATTTGAACAGGGCAGAGAATGGCACAAGCTGGGATAGGGAATGACACATAGAGGAAATAATAGTTTACAGAAGCTATTGTAATCTCTCTGGGAAAAGGAAAAACTATTTTAATGAAATTTTAAAGAATCCAAATGTGGTGGGTTGCAAAACGTAATCATATTTCCCCCCTTATATGTGATATGGAAATGACGAAAATCATGATTAACTTATCTATTATATAACTACATACAACAAAAATGAGGGTCACCTAAAGTAAGGTAAGATAATTTTTATAATGAAGACACAATTCAAAGACTAAATTATGGGTTATAACTATCACAAGATGCGAGAATTATTAATTCTACTGGCTGCATTGCCCAGCTTTGCAGTCCACCTCGAAAATAAAAGTTATGTCAAGTGATGCATGTTCAACAATCAGGCTTCCAGGGTTGCCACAGAAGTTCAAGAATGAAATTTCCTGACATTTCCAGGTTTTCCAGTTGATTTTAAAAAAAATTCCAGGACAATGAATGTCAACTTACATTATTTAATATCAGTAATTTCCGATCATTTCCATACAATTAAAATAACGAGAAATACGCGGACGACAATCTATTATGATTTATCTTTCTTATTGTTGCATTAATGCTATGTTAAAGCTATTTTTATTCAAAAAAAAATCAACACCTCTTGGAGCGATTGGCGTCAAAATTGAACCAAAGCCTGTTTACATATGGATTCACATATATTCCAAATTTCAACCAGAAGGTAGCATTACTTCTTGAGATAGGGCACTTACAATGGAAAAAAAGAACGGGCGATTGCGCTACCCCCTTTTTAGCTGTTGACACCAAAATAAAATCGGCTCTTATACCCACTAAGGGCTACTTGCCGATAAATTTTTCTTTCATTCCGTTCATTATTTCTTGAGATACAGCAGTCACAATTGATGACAAAAAACGTTCTATGGCTCAACCCCCGATTGAATTATTGACACCAAAATTGAATCATCACCTGTTCCTGTTAATGACAACATATGGACCAAATTTTGTTTGATTCCGCCAGTTACTTCCTGAGGAATAGCAAGCATGCATAACTCAAAAAACGCCCCATTGCTCCACCCCCCTTAGAGGAATTCGCGCGAAAAACCAATGGGCACAAGTTCACATAGGGGCACATATGTTTACCAAATTTTGTTCGATTTCATGCGGCACTTTTAGCTGTAGAGCGGCCACAAAAAACTGGTCACACACAGACGCGACACACACACACACACAGACAGACATTTTCCAAAAATAGTCGAAATGGACTTGGCACACCTCAAAACGTTTGAATCCGTCAAAATTCGAAAATTTGCACGAATCCAATACTTTCTTTTATATATTAGATATAGAAGAAAGTAAAAAGAAGGAAAAACTACTTGATATTAATAAAAGAAATGTTGGCATGAAGTGAAATCTGTTCTTGCAATACAAATGTGATGATCAGCAACAGGCTCTGACTAGGCTGTTCCTTAGTAATTTATTAGTCCCCAATGATGATTAATGGCCCTTTTAAAGCTTTCTACCCTCTTGCTTATTATAGCCTCTTCCGGTACACTGTTCTGGGTACCCACAAACCTACTAAAATAGTAATTTTCCTTAATTTGTATGACATTAACATATCCATAAAATAGATGAGTACATAAATATTTTACTATGGGGTGACATCAAAAAAAACTCGAAAAATATAACAGTTATAAAATATCTTTAGTCTGTAAATCTTTTGTTTTGTATGTATGTCTCCAAGCATTTCATTTGACTTTCCAATTGAGTTTATTTTCTACCATTGTATATAACAGTCTAATCATTCCCAATAGCTTATTCACATAGTTAAATTTTATTACTTTTAAGTAAATTATGATCTAAAATTAGCTGCACTAATCTGTAGTTAATGTTTTTTTTAGATTTATGAAATTCTAAAGCTAATGATTCTATTTTAATTCAATGATTATTTCATAACAGAAAATGTATTAGAACAATATACTAATATTATTACACCATAACAATAAATTTATGCAACATATATAATCAATTTATTTTTCATTTTGTCCAGTTTCTTCGTCGCCCGGACTTTTTACAAAAAAGTGGACAAAATAGCAACCCTGGCTGGGGGGGGGGGGGATTTTTTTTTTTTCATTTTAAGTATGTGTTCTGACCTGCGAGATTCATCTGAATGTGAGATGTGGTTTCAAGGAAAAAAAGGTTGGGCACCACTACTAAACAATTTGCCTGAAAGCTTTTCAATATTTTATCTTGACTTTTAAACACTTTCAATGTTCAGTAAAGCACTTTTTCAGAAACATAAAAAATATAAATTACTTTTAATGACATGATTACTATTTTATTTCTTCTAATTTCAAATCTAAAAATTTAATAAAATTGAAGCATTTTTTAATCAAGGCATGTTCTACTTTTTTCAAGCTATATAAAAATTTTAAATTGATGTATGCAGTTTATTTATATATTTTCCCCTGCATCGTCAGACAAAACATAATACAGGAGATCATTTAATATTGATAGGTAAATTAAAGCATAAAATGATTTAAGTTTAAACAAATACTTCATCCATATGAAAAAAAGAAAAATATCAAATCATACTGACATTTGGCCAAATAGATAGCAATGTTCATTCATCCAGGCTTTTATTTACAGGTCTGCATTTTGCGAAAGAAAGAAATTTTTGTGAATTCTTTGTGGGGAAAAAAAACCCTAATTTTTGGTCACTTTTTATTTGCATATTTTTTGTGAAAACATTCTGTTGTATTATATACAGCATGTTTGCAAGTCACAATTCTAATTTTAAATCCTTTTGTTACAGGGTTTCGCCAATATATATTCAAGGATATATATCACGATATATAGCCGACATGTATTTCGAAAATATCATGATATTTTCAATATTTATATTTTCAACTATGGTATTTTTAATTTAAAAGTATATAAATCATAGTAAAATTGTACATTTATTATTAAAAACAACCAAAAAGTTATGTACTATATTTTTATGATGTATAATGCACTATTAATATAACTAAGTTAATATAATTTTCCATTTTTACCTGTATTTTATATTCATAAAATTATTAGGAATGTTCCAATATTAATTCATATTAAAAGTGCCTAATTTAATTTTAAACATTGCTCAGAAAAAAAAAAAGTGTCCATTGACTGCACTGAGTAATGCATATTTTTTATTTCTGGATCATAACTATAAAAGTAGCTAACAGAAGAAAAATGACTAGAGACGTACCGAGTACTTGGTAACTACTCGGCCTACTCGGCCAATTTGCCAAGTACTCGGTACTCGGCCAAATTCTGATCAGATACTCGGCCAATACTGAGTAGTTGCAAAAAATTGAATATTGTCCAAGACAGATACTAAAATGTCTAAAAAAAGAGCAAGCATTATATTCTGCAATCATTTACAATTACAATTTATAAGTCAAATTTAAATTTTGAGAGTAATGCAGTTTGTAATGCTTCAATAGAATAAATCTTTATTTTAATGTCCCCAAAGTAAATAAAACTTATTATTAGAAATTATGCAAAAAAAGTATAGAAGTAAAGTATAGAAAATATGGAATTTTTATATTAAAAATGGATTTTTGCTACAAACAAAAATTAGTTATAAAAAATATAAAAATACCTTTGCTTAAAAAATAAAAGGAAACAAAACAACGTTAAAAGCACAGTGCAGAAAAACTGCAGACATGTGTTTTGGCGTTACAAGGAATTCCTTTTTCAATGCACAAAATGGGAGCTCGTGGATTTAAGGCATCCTACAAAAGTCGAATTTTTTTTGTCAAAGGTCTTTATTCCTTAACTCACATGTTATGCACTGAAAAAGACATTCCTTGTAACGGGAGGGGAGGGGGGCAGAAACACGTGTCTGCAGTGTTCCTGCACATTTGTTTTATCTGCTTTTAAAAATTATTTATGTTTGGCGAACTAGAACTATGATTGGTATACAGTGAAACCGCTCCTAACAGACACCCCTCTTATGCGGACAATTTTTAATTCCCCAGTTCCAAGTTCCAATGCAAATAACATTATTAAACCCCCGTCCTGCGGATACCTCTCTATTGCGGACAAAAAAAATTGTCCTGTTAGTGTCTGCATTAGAGGGATTTCACTGTTATTTGTTTTAATTCCAACTTGATTAATCATACCTTTTATTTATTTATTTTTAAGTTAAAAAAAAAATTTTTGTAAAATTTTTGACAGAAACAAAATTGTTTATACGTAATACGTAATTAAATTTCAGCAGGAATTTAGTTTTAAAAACTATTATATGGACCAGGAGGTCTATACTACTATTCCAATAAGTTCAAAATTCATTACATGTGTGTCGGTGGTTCTTCTTAAAACATAATTGGTACTTGGAAACTCGGCCCAATAGTGAAAGGCCGAGTACTTGGTACTCGGCCAAAGTGCTACTAGGTACGTCTCTAAAAATGACTATAACAGCTAATGCTAAATTATCTCCATTAAAATTGATAGAAATGTAAAATGAAATATTAGATATAATTAATGAAAGAAACATTAATGTTCTGTCTATATATTGCAATTATAACATAAGAAAATAAAAAGTGATTTGAGGATTTTGAAGACTTTAGTTTGTGCTCATTGACAATATTGGATATATATCAAAATATCGGATATTTTTGAAAATATGATATTTTCGAACCCTGCTTTGATATAAAGGATTTCACTAAGAATTACCGTATTTTCGGGAATAAGCGCCGCGGCGCATACCAGAAAAAAAGTAAAAAAATTGCCGGTGCGGCGCATATAATTAGTGCGGCGGATACAGTGCCTTTTTTCCAAGTTTAAAAAAAAAATCAGAAAATGCTGCTAACAGATGGCACCACATCGTTTGCTTTCATTTCGCGGAAATCCCTCGCTCTTAGGCGACAAGTAAAGCAAAGAGGGGGAGGGAAGGTGAGTCAGCGATTGCGTATGTTTCACCGACGAGAGAAATCAGGGTTGCCAACTTGGGGGTTTTCCCCCTAAATTTAGGGGGAAAATTTTAGAATGGGATTTTTTTAGGGGGATAAAATTTTTAGGGGTAAATTTAGGGGTTTTAATTTTAGGGTTTATCAAGTAAAAATGTTTTTCTTTTACCTTTGAAAACGTAATTTTTCGATTGTTTCATTTATTTTTTTACTTACATAGTCTTTTTTTGACCCTTAATAGTCCATGGTTTTGATCAGAAACGACATAAAAATGATGCAAATGCCTTTACTCACTCAGTAGCGAAAAATAGCAATGGTCACGTGACCTTTTAATCCCACGTGTGACGTCCCAGTCAAAGGATCACGTGACTTTCTGACGTCATTTAGGGGTTTTATGTGTTGAGTTTAGGGGGAAACATTTTTAGGAGTTGGCAAACCTGAGAGAAATGCTGGTCCACGTGCGCGAGTAAGCCTTATCGCGGCGGAGCGAAGGGGTCAGGAAATCCTTCGACCTTCGCGACAAGTAAAGTAAAGAGGGGGAGGGAAGGTGAGTCTGCGATTGCACATGTTTCGCTGAAGAGAGTTGATACACGTGGGCAAGCAAGCCTTATCGCGTCGGAGCGAAGGGGTCAGGGAGAGGAGGCAGCAAAAGTACTAGTAAGAGAGAGGGATGAATGTCCAGTGTGTAAAGGGAATTTACCACCTCTCTCACGAAAATAGGTTGCTTGGTCAAGTAACCTAATGGGAAACTTGTCTCCTAGCTCTAATTTTATTATTCACTCACATCGTCGTGTTGCATCTTTTGCTGCCGTTCGTGCGTTCTTGGCTTATCTTTTTTTTACGAATTTTTTTAGAGTTGCTTTTGAAATGGCTCTTTAGCAATTGAAAAGTTATACTGCAGCCTTTAAGTTTAAGGTTATAAAGGCAGAAGCAATTGAAAATCGTTTTGCTGCCAGAGTTTGGCACTGACGAGATGCGTTTGCCGTTGGAAATCGGATAAATTAACCATCGAAAGTGATGACCAATCGAGGGATGCCGAAGGCAAAAAGTGAAAAATGGGGATTTTAAAAAATATTTCTTTATTGTTAATTAAAAATACTAACGAGAAATAAAAAAATATTTTTTATTTACATTTAATCCAGCTTGCTTTACTACTGATTGTGCTTTTAAGTTTTTTAATGCTGAGTGTGCGCTTATGAAAGGTGCAGCGCTTACACCGGGTGTGGCGCATACATTAAAAAACTTTTTTCTTTGAGAATATATTACGATGCGGCGCTTACACCGGGTGCGGCGCTTATTCCCGAAAATATGGTACTTGGAAGCTGAAGATTTTTTACCGACTAATTGATTGCAGGGTTGGCCGGATTGGATCCAATGGGTTTTTTTTTTTTTTTTTTGAAAAAAACCATTATTTAGCCCACTTTTGGGTTTTTTTAATTTTCCGAGACGTTTTTTAAAAAAAATAATCAAAATACTTTCACAATTTAAACTTCTTTTTTCTTTGGTCTTCACCACAGACAATGGATATACAAAATGAATTTTGAACTTCAATAGTATTTCTTAACTCTTAACAGCATTAAAAAAATACTTCAAAGATTTTAAATAAATATATTTAATTTTTTTCTTTTCTTTAACTGGTCAATAACTAACTCAAATTATCTTGACTAAGTCCTGTCATGTCTGATTTTCTCAATATTTGTAGATTGTACAGAGGAAACTTCTCTAGCTAAAAGGCTTTCATGTGAATTATTTTTTGCAAACCAACCTGTCACAAATCTCGAATAAACAAGGTATAATTTTTAGAAATTAACAGGTTTTACAACCGGTCGTACAGAAAACAGAATATTATGAACAGTATTTTCATTATCTTACGAAAAAGTTTAATATTTGTTACTCTATTAGGGTTGCCATCCAAATTTTGCTTCAAAAAAGTTGCTTTAGTGGCCTAAATTGTAAAAAAAAGTCGCCTAAATAGTCTCCTCAGCACAATGATTAAGTTGCTTTTTTCACCCATTTAGTTGCTTTTTCCAATATCTTTTAACTATTTACTAACTCAAAAAATACTTAGTGTAACAAAATCACACAACAGAAAATCTTAAAACATAGCTATTTATAGTAAATGCAAAAAAAAGAAAAAAATCAAAACTTAATTTCTCAGATCTAACATGTGTTTTAACATCATTCAACATTTTTTACTGGAATTACTACTTCAAAAAAGCAACTCTCAGAATAGTAATGAAGTTCATATTTCCAATATTTTTTAAATACTTACAAATTAAAAAAATACATTGTGTCACACAATCAAAAGATGACTACCTATAGTAACTACAAGAAAATAAAAACTTATTTTCCCAAACATGATATTTTTTTTTTTTCAAAATTAACTTGGTTCATTCAGCATTTTTTAATGGTACTACTAATAATAGAATTTAATGAAGATTAAACTTTAAATAAAGTAACACATCTCCTAGGGTCTGTGAGGCTCACTTTATTTTTAAAAGTCCTACTTGAGGCAATATAAAAACTTAAGTGACACATTCAAGTTTATAGTGTAAAAAATTAAGAATTTTTATTAAAAAAATATTTCTTCAAAATTCTTAATTTTTGAAAAAAAAAAGTATTATTTAAAATTTTTAGTAAAAGCATATAATAAATGATGTATTTTTTTCTCTTTTTCATTATTAATAAGTAAAAAGTGTAAAACATATTCATGAGTCTTCAAAGTATTTAAGTTGGGGGAGACAGTATTGACATTTTCCCATGCATTTTAAATTTAAAATTGTCGATACATTTAAATGTTGATTTTTTTTTTCAATGCTGATCATTGATTTGTGTACTTCAAAGTCTAGTCTTATTAAAAATTAAGAACTGTGAACTAAAATGAGACAGTTTTTTCATACTACTATTCAAATGTAATAATTAAGCAATAGCTATATAGGGAAAGTAATGTAATAGGTAAAATGGCTTTTGAAATAAGCAAAGTAAACAACAAACTAGTATAGGGGAGGGGGGCACATGTGAACATGGCACCATGACAACGTCAAGCAAAACATCTTTAAAAAAATTCTTAAATAATGGCAGGGCCAGTTCTACTTCTTAGCTTAACTTTTAGGGCAAGGACCCAGTTTATGTTCCTGTAGTGACAGGTTTTTTGTTTTAGCAGATGCTGATGTAATGTTATCAGACTTCTACATGTGAAAACATATTTTAAATTACCTAATAAGCTAAAGTTAATTATTGCAAACCAATACATGAACATTCAAGTAAATTTCTGACTGTTGTTAATTGTTAAATCAATTTTCATTTCATTTTATATTTTAGTGCTATTAGTGATCACTTGAAGCAGTTTCCAGCTAAAAGGAGTCAAATTTTCATTTTCATATGAATTTCACCTAGAGTTCAATTTTTAGTTATGTTCATTTCTATGTGAACTTTAAAAAACAAGAAAATTAAATTAGAGTAGCTTTGAAAATATTTTGGGAATAAAATTGAATATAAACAAATTTGCTAGTTTGAAATTTCGTTTTTTGTACGAAAATACGTAACTAATAACAACTTAAGAACAAAGTTTTAAAAAAATAAGAAATTATTGAAATAAAAATCAAAATAAATTGCTTTAAGATAGCATAAGTTAAAATATCTAAGACCATTTAAAAATATTAAAACACTGACTGGATGCTAAAAGATTAAAATTTCGAGCACGGCAAGACATTTTCGGCGAAGCACGTGTTCGACGCTTGAGTGTTTGTTCTCTATATTTTCATTTCTATGTAAACTTCAAAAAACAGGAAAATTCAGTTTAAGTAGCTTTGAAAATATTTATTTTGGACATAAATTTAAAAGTAAGGAAGTTTGCTAGTTTTAATTTTCGTATTTTTACGAAAATACGTAACTAATAACAACTTAAGAACAAAGTTTTAAAAAAATTAAGAAATTATTGAAATAAAAACCAAAATAAATTGCCCTAAGATTGCATAATTTTAAATATCTAAGACCTTTTAAAATAGTTCAAACATTAACCGGATGCTAAAAGATTTCAATTTCGAACAAGGCATGCAATTTTCGGCGACGCACGTGTTCGACGCTAGAATGTTAAACAAGAACGGCTTTGGTTTTTTGCCGTACAAATTATGATATCTTAAGTCAAAGCACTGGAGATTATTACTAATAATGCAATTTTATTACAGAAAACGAAAATTGAGCTTTAGGGGGGGGGGGGGGGGGGGAATCACAATGTGCAGCATGTTTTTAGTTTTGGTTTCGCAGAACTTACGATTTTTTTTTTCGGGTATGATGGTGGGAGGCATATTAAAGTAATTTTATCCTTAAAAAAGAAAAAATATGATATTTTAACTTCAAAATTTGATTGATTTGAAAATTTTAAAATTTCGGAGAAAAATCCAGAAAAAGTCTTTAAAAACCAAGAGAAAAGGCGGCGATCTATCCCTGTTATAATGTAAAGTAAATAATATTTTTTAACACTTACTTGAACGTATTTATTTCACATCGGCTGTTATCAAAATCCTGGAACTACAATCCTTGATCAGATCATCTTTCTACCCCCCCCCCCCCCCCCCTTTTTTTTGCATTTGAATTCGACCTCAGTAAATCGACGCGTTCGCCGCGGCGAAACGCTATTGGCTGAAAACTGTATGATGCAATCTCCATAGTGTGTTGGAATGCAACTGACTGGCTCAAAATCTTTCTATGAATTTCATAAAATATGAAAAAATAGTCGCTTTTTATTGCAAAAGGTCGCCGTTTTTTTTAAAATAGTCGTTTTTGGCCTGTTTTTTTGCCAAAAAAGTCGCCATAGTCGCCTACGGTAAAAAATAGTCGCAAAAGTCGCCTTTTTAGTCGCCAATGGCAACCCTACTCTATATACAGAAACAGAAAAACAGGCAACATAAAATTCAAAGAAGTGTCTTGATTAAGCTGGAATTCAGTAAAAAAGTATTATTTTAACTACTTGAGGTTCTACAGTAGTTTTGCATAACAAAATGAAATACAATAAAGTAAAATGCAAAAAAAGAAAAAAAATGTAGTAATTAAAAACGAACAATGATTTTATCACTCGAGAACAAGGACGCCCATATGCAAAATTTTAAGGGTGGGGAGGGCTCAAATATTTTCTCCATGGTTTAGCAGGATATTCTCTTCATAGAAACTGATTTCAGTACAGATTCTTCTTCGGCACTACAGCCTAGAGCAGGCCAAGACCGTCTCAATCAGTTTCCTCCATCCCGACCAGTCAGAAACAGATTTCCTCCATCCACTGAGGCCAACAATTTTTAAGTCTTTTTCGGCACAATCGAGCCATCTGGTTGGTGGGCGGCCCCTCTTGCGCGCACCATCTATAATTGTGAAGGTGACTTTATGGGTGAAGGTGACCCATAAAGTTCAGTACAGATTAGAGTTATTAAAATTTGAATTTTTAATAACTCATTCATTAATGGCTGGAGAAGAAATGTTTTTACATTTTTGCTAAGAAAAGGTACTAAAAGCAATAAATTTCTAATTTATAAAGAGCGGTTTGAGCCCCCTCCCCCCCCCCATATGGGCGCCCTTGCTCGAAAAGTATTTTTGCCTTAACTGTTGGTAATCATGGAAACTAAAAAATATAAAACTTCACCATTCTTAGGTTTTGTTGTTTTTTATACTTTTCTTCAGAAAACGCTGAATTTTAACTAGTTTTCCAAGTGTTTTTACCCTAAGACAATTTTTGCGCTTTGTCCATATACTTATGCTACAAGTACCCCACATTGTGCCTCAAAACTACAAAAAAAAACCACATTTCTTTTTTTAAAAAAAAGTTTTAGTTGGGGTTTTTTGGGTTTTATTTAAAAAAAACCCAAAAATCCTGGGTCCATAGGCTTTTTTTAAAAAACCCGGGTTTTTGCCAACCCTGAGATTGAGCTTAAAAGAGATGAAAGAATTGTTTTTAAAAATGAAATTTTGTGAAAAGTTTAATTTTAAGAAATATTAAATTTTGTAAAATGGCCACTTTTACAATATAGAATTTTACATCTGAATTGATGTCGTGGATAGCTATCGCATTCTTGCACCACTAATTATATAATTAAGTGGTCATCATTTTTAATAAATTTCAAATAAAACTAGCATTGTATAACTTTGATATATTTGCAGTAAAACGATAAAGTATTACCTGCTCAGAATCTATCGGGAAAACCTTATCAAAAAAGAACTCTCTGTTGTGGTTTTTATCCTTCAATACAATTTCTTTTTTTTCAGGTATAACTTCAACAATTGATGGTGAACCTTGTCTTTTCTCAAAGCTGTTTAATGGCCTATTACATGAAAAAGAAGAAAGGAATCTTAATGCCATTAGAAAATAATTTCACACTTGCAAAAAAAAAAAGTATATAGATGATTAAAATGCAAATCATTACTCATTTTAACAAGTGAGAAATATATGCTTAAACATTCCCATGCGTTTCTTTCTCCTCCTTTCCAAAAACACTTTGTAATGTCTTTGAAAAACAAAAAAATCAAGACACAATATTACAAAAATCAGGGCACTTATAATAACATTTTTAATGCGTGTAGCGTGCATTGTGGTGAATACAAGGGGAGGGTCAAGACCCCCCCCCTCCAAGCCATTGACAATGGTATCCGTTACCACAACTGTATAAATAAAATGTAAAAGATTTCAGTTGCCTTTTTAATTTCTTAATTATTTTTCAAATTTCTTTTTCCATTGCTTTTTATCGACACCTGCGCAAAATTTTTTTCCCATGTTCAGAACCATAAGTTCGTTCAGGGAGAGGGGGGTCCTTCTTCAGCATGACCCTTCCCCCCAAATAGGGGAGGTTTGCATCTGTCCCTGAGTATGCATATATTCAGTTTATAAATGTATCACCGCCAGGTTTGCACAACTGCTAGTGTAAGTGTGTAAATAACAATGAACAATAAAAAACTAAACATTAGAACATTTGGTGCAACCTAGCTTGATCTGTTTCAGTTAATCTGTTTGCATGATTTGCTTCCTTATAAGTGTAATACATTGTAATCTTGTTTTGCTTTTACATAATTTTTTTTTTTCACATACAAAAGACACATTTCTAAAATAAAAATTTTCGTTTTCCGACAAATCCTACAAAAATTTTACATGCAAACAAATTTATTATTTTTTCTCCTGAAACTCTGATATGAAAAACTAAAGTTTTTCCATCATTAATCAGCAACGCATGAGCTTTGATTGGAATGTAGTCATTTGAGAAAAGTTTAGTCAAATATATTTGTGTGCTGCAAAGATTCTACAATTAATACCCATTGAGTTATTAAACTCCTAAATTCTTCAGTTATAACTGAATTATTAGACATTTATTAGTCAGTTATTTCAAAACAATTAATATAATTTAATGAAACACATACATCAGGAGGGTGGGGGTATCCAATGTGATTCTTTATTTCTCATGCAAAACCTCAAATTCCTCCACTAAGAGCACATACTCAACCTCTAAAAAAACGCTGCCTCCTCGAAAAGTGACATGTCTTGATTTTTTAGTTTGAAAAATCTGGTCATTACATATCGTAGCCTAAGAACAACAGTAGAATACCACTTATTTCTGGGCTTAGCTGTCTTACTGTTGATCTTAGACGACGATGTGTATCTTTCACGAAGACTACAACATTAAATTTTAAAGTTATGAAGCTGACGATTTAGATAAGATTAAAGGCAAATAATAGCTCAAAGTAAACTTTCCCCGAATAAAAATTCAAAAACAACACGGAATCAAATTTAAATGCATTGTTTGTGTGTGTAGTGTTTGGGGTTGAATTATATTGACTTATGCATCGTTACATCAACTATGATGAGTTCAAGAAAAATATCAAATATATTAACATACCTGCAACGAGCGAAGACCTGAATCCGTTGGTTTTTCGCATTGTGTTCTTTGCTTTTGTTCATTTCGTACGCAAACACGAACGTCGGAACAAAACACGATTAAAAAATATAAGTTTTTATCGTTTTCGTTCTTTTCCGTCTCGATTGCTATGTTTTCTTAGCCAAGTTATCTTTCAAATGTGCACACCAGTAATGTCTGACCAATCACGATTGAGTATGTAGTCATGTGACTTAATTTACATCTTTTTGCTGCTAATTTTTTGATGAAATATTTCACATAAATAAGAACTAAATTTTCTTATTTTATTCGTTACTTAAATGATTATTTAAATTTTAAAAAATAGCATAAAAAGCTTTTTTTGAAATGAAGGCAAAAACAAAGAGGGCGCTGCTGTACCACAAAGTAGTTAAATGGACTCATGTAAACTCAACTTGATACGGTGATACGTGATAGTTTTGATTTTGATGGTGCGGAACCTGTCTCTGAGTGGGTTGTACTTATGACTGTAATTTAATAATTATGCGATGTAGGGGTAAATTTTATAGTCAAGAACTATTTTTGATTTATCTGGATTGAAAAGAAATTCAAGATGTCACTAAACGTTAATAAAAGTGCATTTATGACGGGTATACATTATCTCAATCATCAGCAGTATTGTGGGGAAAGATCGGGGGGATTGCGTATGATTGATAATCGATTGCAGTTTAGTAAACATTTATATAGTAAAAATCTGTATGCCCATTATGGTTGCGTAAATGCAATAGAATTTTCTAATGATGGCGAATGGTTAGTATCCGGTGGAGATGACAAGCGCGTATTAATTTGGAATGTTGACAAAATATTGTCGGGTAAAAGCAATCCAAAAGTAATGAAAGGTGAGCATAACAGCAACATATTCTGTTTGGGATTTAATACGCTTCACACAAAATTATTTTCTGCGGGAAATGACGAGCAAGTTATTCTACATGATGTAAACACAGCCGAAATTTTAGATGTGTTCCTTCATGATGAAGCAGTTTATGGTTTGTCGGTTCATCCTGCTAATGAAAATATCTTCGCTAGTGCTTGTGATGATGGTCGAATTTTAATTTGGGACATTCGTCAAACAGCAAATGATGCTTTGATGCTAGCAGGTTGTTCCACTGCATATCATGCTGTAATGTATAATCCTGTTGAACCTCGTTTCGTAGCTACTGCTAATGCTAAAGATGGAGTTTGCTTATGGGACATTCGAAAACCTAGGGTATGCTTGATGAAATATATTTCTAACCAACCCAGTGATAGTGCAATGAGTGTTAGATTCAATAATTCTGGTACACATTTGCTCGCTCTAAGACGACGACTTCCACCAGTTCTGTATGACATTACTGCTGACTATTTTGTTGCTGAATTCGATCATGAAGAATACTATAACTCTTGCACAATGAAGAGTTGTTGCTTTGCAGGCGATAAGGACCAGTATGTTCTCTCTGGGTCTGATGATTTTAGATTATATGTGTGGAAAATCCCAGACTCTCTAAACTCTAAAAGCAGCACTCGTGTGGGAGAGGTTCATCGTATTTTGACAGGGCATCGATCAATCGTCAATCAAGTGAGATACAATAATACTTATGGTGTGCTGGCTTCATCTGGTGTAGAAAAAATTGTAAAATTATGGAGTTCCTTTTCGATGAAACATTCTGATGATGTAGATGATTACTTGTCAGATCAAGAACTTTTAAGGAAAGTGTATTCTCATGAAGAATACATTAATCTAGTGCTAGAAAGCGGACAGTTTATGACTCATGATTACAGTCATCATTCTGTTCAGGAAGACCAAAGAATGATGGCATTTTTCGACTCTTTGGTACAGAGAGATATAGAAGGTTGGACTTCTGACTCAAATGATACAGATCTATTGAATGCGTGTATTGATATAAGGTCGCCTAGCTCATCATCTAGTTCCTCATCTTCTGATGATGATAGTGAACAGCAGCGTAAAAAAGTGAAACAAAATGAAAATAACATTACACCTGCTCCTCAGAGTGATGTTCTAAATCCAACAACTATTACTCTTACTTTTATTACGCAAAAAGCAATGGCCAAGGGACATACCAAAAAATCCCAAAAGATCATGGATGATAAGGTAGTCCCCGGCGTCAATAGAATATCTTGGTTGATAGCTCACAAGAGACGTGAACAAAAGTTGAGAACTTCACGTGGGAAATGCAATGGGAAAAATTCCAAAGTAGCCAAGCATCACCAACGTGACTCTGTAAAAATTGACAAAAAAAATCAAGACAATACTGCAAGTGGTAGTAATTTTAAAAGTTGTGATTCAAATTGTGGGAACTCAAGTAAAGATTTAAGCACAATATTTAAAGCAAAAGACAAAAGAAAATTGTATTTGAAGAGACGTGCCAAAATCAGCAAAGATTCCATGTTGGATGAAGATAGTTCTGATTCTGATGAAAATAGCAAAGAATTAACTGATACCAGTCATCTTGACAAAACAGAGCATAAAACTGAGGAAAGTGAAGAACTTCCAGCTCAGAAAGAGAATGGAGTTGTGGATGTTAGCAGCACAGTTTGCAAAGAGACTTCTAATTTTAATAGTAATGAATCTCTGCCTAATTCATCTGGCAGTGACTTAAATGGAACCGATTCTAGTGTTGCTGCCAATTCTAGTTCATTAATTTATTTTTCTTCAAAAAATATGAAACATAGTAAAAGAAATTACAGGAAGAAAAGTGCTGATGAATTGGAAGAAGATTGAACAGCTACAGTATAGATGCATACCTCATTTTAAAAAAATGAAAGAAAGAAAACTAATATTTACTTAATTGCATTTTTAAATATTTATTTTTCAAATTTAGTGCTGTTGGACCTTGAAATAAAATTATGAACATCAAACTCAATTTTTATCTATTGTTATGTAATTTGATTTTTTATGTGTTATATTAATTTTAAAAAAATCAAAATTCAGTAATTCCTATGCATTTGAGAGTAGTACTTTTCTGAATTATTTGAAGTTATACTGGTTTGTTTTAGATTATTTTATTTAATGCTAAATGAGTTCAATGATATAATGAGGAGAAACTTCTATTGAAATACATGCAACTGCTATTAAATTGAATAGATCCAATTCTGTTGGAGACAAAAAATGCATAAGGAAGATGTTTCCCTAAAAATTTTTGAGTTCTAAAAATGTTGCAAATTTTTGAAAAAAATCTAGTTTACTTTATCAATCTAAAACATTGAGGTTTTACTAAACATATTCATGAGGTCTGGGCTTTACAGAATGTATTATGTCACCTATGTAGTTGGAGAAATATTTTGATTTGTTGCTTTTTGTGTACCATATTGTAGTTTTTTTCAAATAATATTTCTTTTTCAATTGCATTAACCATTAAGAACATATAATTTATGTCAATATCTTTGAAAAAAGATAAGGAGTATGATCATTTTTATCTTTTTGATTACATTTTGTTTTCTGAAAATTTCTTTCCTCACTTTTATGATTTTCAGTAATTTGCAAGCTTATTTGCTAATCAATATTAGTGCCATCATTAATGCAGGGACTCCCCCCCCCCCTTTACACCCTCGGCACTCCTAATTTATTGATGCAATTAATTCATTGCGGTATATATATTTTGTAAATTCAAAATATTTAAACATTTTCTCAATGTTTCAATACATAATAATGCAATGAAAAATCTTATTGCTTTTACATTCTGATTGTACTTTTATCAGAGTATAACATATAAAAGAAAAAAATCCAACAGACAGTAAAGTCCAACAAATTATGCATAAAATTAGTCGTTATTCTAAATACAAATCTTCTTAATGTATTTATATTGTATAATCTGCTCATTTTGAATGTTCTATAAAAGATTAATGATTTATGTTTATTTTGATACCTTTGTTATGAAATTTTATTTATAAATTTTATTGCATTTATAATTGTAACTATGTTACCTTTATTATTAAATAAATGTTTCCAGGTAAGATATTGAAATTTATTTTTATTTTATAAAGGACTTGCTTTAGTAGAATGAAATTTTAATTTTTTTACTAATTTGGTGATATATTTTCAGGCATTGCAAGTATTTGTTGTACAAATAATTTAAAAATTATGCAAAGGCAATAACGGTTCAGAAACATAATCTATCTAATGTTTTCACAATGAAAAAAAAAAACCTTCTCAAAAATTATGCAGAGAATGCATTTTAAGTTTAACTATATTTAATTTTTTTCTAGATAGCATGGGAAATCGCAATGGAAAAGGAAGAAAAATCAAAAACCAATAGTAGTTATCAGCAATTACTACAGTATACTGAACATAAAATTAGTTCACGGTTAATGTTGTTAGTTGTTATCATGTTACTAAAATCACCAGATTTTCTCTATTCATTTGCATATTAAAATTATCGCTTTATGTGACTATCACATTGTTTAATGCTATCAGTTTTGCAATCAGGGATCCTGTTTGAAATGTTCGTAAACGGCTTTGCCTACTCAAGTTTTTACAAGAAAGAAAAACCCAAGAATGATAGAGAATATTTCAGATTTAATATCTCAAGAGTTTGAGCCATAAATGTATCAAAATATTCCTGTAGCTTCACATTGAAAATATCAGAAGTTTGTCATATTGTTAAAAACAAAGGAGAGGGGGAGGGGTTGGAACTATGGAACTGAAAAGTTTCATGGAAAATCCCTTGCTGATTAAGGCATTAATTAAGAGCAATTCATAAATGAGCCTCTAAGAACTGGGAGCCACTCGGTTATTTTTGATTTTTCAAAGAATGTATAATTTTTGTTTTGATGTTTTAAGGAAAAAATACTATAAATAAAGAGGGTTTTTTTTTTTTTTTTTTTGGTTTTTTTAAATTTAGTTTTGAAACTCTGTAGTTGGTAAGTTTATAAAACTTCTTAATTTGTTTATTGTTATCAAAATGAGTGTATCCTAAAGTGATCACAGATAAGTGGAGATGACAGTATAAGCTTGCTTTATCAATATGAAGCTTTCATCTGTCTTATAGAAACTTATTTTTGACCATTTGGCATATCAAGTTGGCAATAATCAGTTTTAATATCGAATGCAGATGAGTTCAGAAGTTGAACTGATCTTCATTGGGTAGATGAGATGATGTACATTTCTTGATGTTTCAGAAGTTGTTCTGAAAGTTTTTAGAACATAGTTTATGATTCGTAATACTGAATGGAACTACAGACTACATTGATCAGCTTTGCAGGTCTCATGTGGCCCGTGGGATTGAGCACCACTGCCTCAAAGTATTTTTCTGAAATCTGTCTTATGAGGTAAATTACAGTGCACTATGTATTCATTGCCTTCTTAAAATATGTACTTTTCCTTTGCTTAAACGCATTGAGGAATTTCATCTGTTGCATTCTAAGTAAAAAAATACATGAGTACAGTACTGTTTTTTTTTTTTTTTTTGAGCAATCATGATTGCTTATTCTTCTCACTTCACCGTCCTTGGCGTTTGGTTCCTTTTTCAGCATGGACTAGGGGCCTCTGCAGCTCCACTGGCCACTGGTCCTGAGCACTTCCCCCGGAATCCCCTGCTCCTGGTTGGTGGTGCCCATGTCCTACAAACACGCACATTCATACACATGCACACTCTCACACATACAAACTCTCATACACGCCTACGTGCATACACACAGGTCTACGCACACACGCCTTCAAACACCAATGTCTCAGAAAGCAGTTTTACCTAGCGCTGCAAATTAGCAAAATGCATTCTGGTTAGAAAGGCAGAAAATCTTCAGTTGAGAACCGGAAACAGGCTGATCTACATATTACCGGTAAAAAAAAGGAATTTGGTGATAAGAAAGATTCAAGATCGCCATGTGAACGCAGCTGTAGGTTATTCTTTTTAACCTTACGCCTGTTAACTAGGCTTGCCAGACATCCTGGTTTGACCGGGACAGTCCCAGTTTTCAAACAAGATCCCAGGGTTTTTTAGGATAATTATTTTATCCTTTGTAACATTGACTTATAAAATTAATACTGGTTTAGCTTGTGAGGATTTTTACAATACGATTAAAACCAAAAAAGACTATAAAAAATCATATGAAATGAAAAGTATATCTAAATATTGTTCAACTTTTTATTCCTCATTCAAATGTTCCCCATTTAAATTTCTTTCGTTTTTTCAAACTGAAATAAATTGTAAATATTTGCATCTTAGAAGTGAAATGTTCCAATTTAATCTGCTTATGTCATTTTTTATCATCCCTGTTTTAGGTTCATAATTAGTAACCATTTATTAATAGCATTGAGAATAAACTTCCCTATAATACGCTCCAAAAATTAGCCAGGGATGTGTACAGATTGGATTACAAGCAACGCTGGAGGTGGGGGGGGGGGGCATTCCGGTGTCCCTGTTGAACATTTCAGAAATGTGGCAAGCTTACTGTCAACCAGAGCTGCCATGAGCCAAGGTGGGCACCTTGTTAGTCTGGTCACTGCCCTCCCACCGTTGACCCCTAAAGCTTGCCAAATTTATGCTACCCCAATTCTGTGCTGGGCCCCTAGTTTCCAACTTGGTTGACATGGCCTCTTGTTGGCCCTGCTGATAACCAAGCATTTTTAAACTTAGCTGCTGTTCCGTCTATATTAGACCAAGTTTTCAGGACTCTTTTCCTTCAGTTGAAACTGTTTATCTCAAAAACTTATCTTTAAAAAAAATTTTGTAGCCTGAATTCAATATTCAAATTCTATTTTTACTATATCTTTCAAAGAAGTTTTCCCCAAAACTTGTATCTTGAATTGTGGCTATACTGTCATTTTCAATTTCAAAATTCAATGTACTTTATCAACAGCAGAAGTTGCAAACAAGACATTTCTCCTCATGTACTGTAAGTTACAAGGGAATAACAGCACCCCTAAAAAGTTTGGCCCCCAGTGGCGCCATCTATTGGGTAGCTAGATAAAAAGCGATAGATTGCCTGATACACTAATACTTCTCATTGTTCACAAGGGTTTGATTTGCAAAAGTATACAATTTTTTTGCTGGTATAAGAAGTAGCAATTAACGAGCTTTTGACTATGTAGTTCTGAGTTCACTCCCATAAACTCTTAGTAGGAAATAATAGTTTTGATTTCCAAGCACTGGTCCTGATGTGGTTTGTATGACTTTTATGTTTATTTATTTATTTTTGTCATTACTGAAATGATCAAAATCTAACAAAATTAAGAATTCAATAATCAAGCTTTAAGAACTTTTGCATCCAAAACTAACTAAACCATTAACAGTTCAGCAGAGAAGATACTCAAATCATGAGAGGTATTTCAAATCATTTGATTGAATGTTCAGGCAAATTCAGCTCAGGCACGGTAAAGTCTCTTAAGGCTCTTGTGTTGCAAAATCCAATAGAACCTATCAAATCGCTTGTTGCAGCATTCATAGGCAGGCTGGCTATGGATCATCGACCTGGAGTTGCCACAACAAAGCTGGAGGCTGTAAGCCTTGCAAAGAAGCTGAGATTACCTTCACACTGGTAGTTAATTTATGTAGATACCAGCAAGGAGTGTGCAAACAATCTCGGTTCTGTATACCCGCAGTGCAGGAGGGGGGGGGGGCTTATTCATGTTGCAAATACAGTTGGCTCTGTTTTTAACGACTTCAAGGGACCTCAAAAAATTGTCCTTAAATAAAATGCTTTTAACACTACAGTGGACCATCTGGGACCGTGAAAAGCCGTCGTTAAACAGAGAAAGTCGTTAAATAGAACGCCATTAAACACAGTGCCATCTGTATACACTGCTGGCCTCTGGGGAGGTGCCCAACAGATTTTGTTGCAGGGGGCCCAAAATTTATAGATCCGCGCTCTGCCAGATGAAGTGAAAGCAAAAAGTAACATGACGCAAGTAATTCCCTCATAGCCAAAACTGCGAGCAATTACCGAACAGCTTGTTACTTCATTCAAAAACTGAAGATCCACCTTCAGTTAAACTGTTGAATTTCAGTTAGGCTGTATATTCTTATAGAAACCGAAGCTTCTCCTTCAGTTTCTATAAGAATACAGCCTAAAGTAGTATGACTGAGCCGAAGGGAGAAAACTTCTCAAAGAAGCTGAAATTATTTTCATACTGGTAGCATATTTGGCATGCCAGCTTGGGTTGAAAATGGTACAGCTTTGCATTTTAAAATGAAGGTAAAATTCAGGGTACAAATAACCTCCCCATCAGGTGTGTATTGAGATGGATTTGAAAAATCCCATTCTGAAACTCAGAAAATTTTCCTCTTTTTTTTTTTTAACTTAGTAAAGAAATATAAGTTTTAATTGAATGGCACTGCCCCCAATTGCAGGAACTTAGTAAATTAGCTACTATTGTGAAGATATTCTTTGACAAGTTTTCTACGTTTAGTTCTGTTAAAGCTTTCAGACTGATGATCTCTAACAAGGGTGAATCTGCATTGTCTAAACTCTGGCTTATATCTGGCTGCATTCCTAACTCTGGCAAGTGTAACTTGCAGCTTATGACTGGAAAATAATAATCTAAAATTATTTCTTGAATTTGAATTGAGTTCAACTACACAAAAAATTAATAGCTTTTAAACAATTTTGTATTTGACTAAACATGCAATCTATCAAAATGGTGATGAATGAAATAGAAGTTTTAATACTTCATTTATTGTGAGCATATATATACATGAGATAAGGCAGTTGAGTTTGGAACATGAAAACAAAACAAAATTAAAATCTTAAATTAATCTATCCAGAGGTGAAAAAACTAAACTAAGGGGATCAAGGCCTGACCTACTTAGGTGGTCAGCTGAAAACAGAACTTAATTTCGTTTCCAATCTTAAGTACGTGTGTGAGTGTAAGCCTCTTTATTGAAGATCTGCAATGCGCTTTGCATGCAACGGTTAACTCTTCTAAGATTTTTTATTATTATTACCATTTTTCAACTTTCTTACAGTTTTATACAACAACACATATTATACACAACTTTATATTTTTATGATGGATGGTTCAAAAACGCAATGAAGATTTTACGGAAAGAGGGTTCTGGAGTTCTTTCCTGGAAAATTTTGAAAATTAAGGTTTTAAAAACTTAAGCAGTATTGGAGGCGTTCAGGGGCTATTCTATTTAAATTTTTTCGTAAGTGTAGTCTAAAGATCCTAATTTTAATGATATTAGAAGAAGGCAGTTCGCAGACTCTAGTCCGAATATTTTCTGAAATTAAAGTCCTGAAAACGCGATTGTAAGACTATATTTGGTAATGTTAAGGCCGGTAATTTTTCGAAATTGAAGCTCCGAAATCGCGTAAGTTTCGATGCTGTTAGGTATTCGAGGACTTTCCCCTGGAAATTTTGCGAAATAAAAGGTCTGGAACTGAAATTTCAGAATTTGAATGATGCTTCCAGTGGGGGGGGGGGGGGGGGGTTCGGAGGAGTAGCATTTTGAAGACTTTCTAATTTTCCGACGAACGATAAAAAATGGGGAGGGAAAGGGAAGGATTAACTGACCAATAAGCTGGAACTATTGAAAAAATTTATTCAAAGATTTCTTTTTTTCAGAAATTAAGATTTTCTCCCTTATTTCGTCTTAAAATCACTTTGCTTTCCCTAGACGCGTTATTTTCTTCTCCTCAATAATAAAGAATAGTTTTGAAAAACACTCAACTCAACATTCTGGGGGGAGCACTGGCCTTGAGATACCCCTCCCCCTTTTTTTTTACCGCACTACTCTATTCTGTTCTGTGTTCTCCTCCTACTAGATCACGAAGAAAAAAAAATATCCACTCGAAAAATAGTCAGATTAATACATTGTCGTTAATCTTTATTAATAGATGGCAGCACCAAATTTACTACTACTAGTGTAGTATTGCTAGTGTAGTGTGTTTCGTTTAGAGAATGGGGTCGTTTCAAAAAATTTTAAAAGTATTTTTTTCTGAAAGAGCATGCTTAAAAACACAGTATATGACCATTTTTTAAATAATTTGACTAAGTTTAATATTGTTTAAAAATTACTTAAATCGGCGAGCTTTCATTGTTTATGCTTCTGCGATGCAGGGAGGCTCCCTCTGTGCCGATGACATCACAAATGATGAAATGACTAAAAGTAGTACTTTTGACTGAAGGAAACCACCCCATTGCGCAATTCTGTGTTTTACATCTCTTCTATTTATACCATAAATTTAGTATATGACAGTGTTCTCTTATTTTTAACACGTTTAAAGTTATTTTCAAATATTCAAGAAAGGGTGTAAAGGGAGTGCAGGAAATTATAGACCTGTGAGTCTAACTTCGGTGGTTTGCAAAATTTTTGAAACATTGATGAAAATTAAGATAGTAAATTTTTTAGAGACTAATAATCTATTGACTAGTTTTCAGTACGGTTTCAGGAAAGGTAAATCCCTGCATTTTCCAGAGTTGTAAAAAAATTATCAAAATTTCCAGGACTTTTGAATTTCCTGTACTCTCCCTGCTTTTTCAGGTTTCCCTAACCCTGTATAATCAAATTATGTACATTGTGTTTGGAACTGTAATCTTGACTTCATTCCACTTTTTGAGAAGCTGAAAAATTATATCGTATAACAATTATAACATATAAAAATTATATCTTATGACAAATATTTTAGTGAAAAGAACCCTTTTATTAAAAATTTAGAGAAACCGACAGAAATAGTTCAAAGATCTTTATTTACATACACATAAACAAGTACTGTACATAAGAAATTAAATAATAGATTGGGAAGCATCTACAGAGCTGGGCTTGTTGCTATCTTTGAATTATGCCTGGCCTTCGCATGGCGCATTAAGTTAGCTAGTTATGCTACAAAAATAAGCGAGTTTATGCTAGAAAAAAAATTTCAACCGTTAAACCATTATGTTAGTTTTGCTAAAAAAGAATATATAGTTACGTCAAAAACATACTATAACGATTGAAAAGAAATGATGCTAAATAATTGTTCACCTACAAATTTTATTAATACGAATTATTAAGCAAAGCATAATATCACAGCTAAAATTCAAAATAATTAGAATGCAAATTAAACCAACGTATATCAAAAATATATGCACAATAACATGAAGAAATAAACTAATACAAATTAATACATAATACAAACTCAAGGATGGAGGTTATCGAATAGTTATCTACAGGATATCCAAATATCTATATCTGAAACATGTAAAAGTCTGGATATCTCACAGATATGAAAAAAATCCAAATCCACGATTTGGATATACCCAGATGTCCAATGGATATCCGAATATCCATATCTAAAACATGTAACAATCTGGATATCTGGTAGATATTAGAAACTTCAAATCCATGACTTGGATATTCCTGGATGTCTGCCAGATAACTAAAATATCCAGCAGATATCTCGATATGTGGTGGATCTTTTTGGATGTCTAACAGATATTTGTGGTTGTCTGGGATAATCTTCAAAAAAAAAAAAAAAATAAGAGAGTGAAAAAGTGGAACTTCGCATGTGTTGCTTATTTTCCGGTTCAACTTATTTATACTTCTACATACCAGCGGCGAATCCGAGAAAGTTGTAAAGAACGCTCCGCCACAGATCTTTTTTTTTTTTTTTTTTTCTGAAAAGGGGCAGCATTTTAAATATCCGTGAGAAACGAAATGTTTTAAATAGTTTTCAAATGAAAGATAAGTATAGTAAAGTGTATTTATCTATTGTGGTTTAATAGAAGAGACCCCCCCCCCTCCCACTAACATTGAAAAAGATCGTCTAAAACTGCGTTTTAAATGCGATAACCTCAAGAATTTTCTTGGAGGGCACCACTTTCCCTCCCCCTACTAGCGTAGTAGATTTCATTTTGATCAGGGTTTAATGAAGTTTGCTTATCCTCAAATTCGAGTTTTTTATGAATACGAACAGGAAAATTATGTGTGAAAATAATGAACGCCTTTCTTACCTATTTTGAGGAGGTTCCAGACCCCATGGACCCTCCCCTTGGCTACGCCGCCCCTACCTGCCGCCCCCTCCTTTTGCCAACGTCATTGAAGATCTTCTTAAATTTTGATAAAATTCCGCGTGAGAGTCCCTGAATACTCCTTTTTTTTTTTTTGAAACAGTTAAAATTACGTTTCTGGATTTGCACTTCCAAAAAATACCAATCCACTAACATTACCAAAAGCTGCCTCATTCGCGTTTTTAAGACTTTAGTTTCGAAACGTTTCCTGTAGATGTCCACGAATCTCTCCTGCCCTTAACATCACCAAAAATCTACTAAGACTGCGTTTTTAGAGCTGCCATTTTTAAAAAATTTCAGGGGTGACGCTTGACCTCCACCCCCCCCCCCCCCCTCTTCGTAAAATAACTCAAAATTATCTACTGCTGCCATTTTGGAGTTGTAATTTCGAAAAATTGTCGGGGGAGCACCCCGATCCTCTCCTTCCTCTGACTCCTCCCAACATTTCGAAAAGTCATCTAGAACTGCGTTTTTAAATCTATTTTCGAAAATTTTTTCAAGGTAGAAACCCTTGGACCCTCGTACTTCAGAGTGAATAATACTTGCGGTTAGTTTCATGTTGCTGAACTCAGATCTAAAAATGACACTCTTAACAGGGCCACCGAGAGCCAAGGCGCGCCCCTTGTCAGTTTATTCGTTGGGACCCCTCCATAGGCGGATTTAGGCTGAAATATTTGGGGGTGCAACAATATCAGGGACCTGGGGAGGGGGGGTATTCCCGGAATAACAAGGCAGTGGCGAAATCAGAAAATAATTTTAGGGCGGACACACTTTTAAGTCCAAAAAACGCGATGTAAACCATATTTAGTAAGATTAGGGGATGTGCAATTCTTAACATTTCAAACTGCAGAAAAAGTCTTAAACGAAAGTCGATATTAGAAGCAATGGGTGAATCCAGCTACTGGTTTGGAATGGGATTCACGCCCCAGAAAAAAATTTGAAATAGTAGTTTTGAAAACGCAGTTTTACAGTTCTTGGTGATATTTAGGGGCAAGAAAGGTACGTGTGGCTCCAAGGCTATTTTTAGAAATTTTAGTCTTATAAATATTATTAGTTTGGGTTAGGAATGAGATTCATAGACTGTCTCCAATCGATTTTTTGAAAAGCAGATAGAAATATGTACCCCCTTCCCTCCCCCACGCTACCTCTTTAACTTTTCATTATTGAAGTTCCAAAAATACTACGGAGGACAATTTTTGATGCTGTTACCGGACGGGAGGTTCTGGAGCTCCCCCCTGGAAAATTTTCGAAATTGAAGCCCTAAAAATGAAGTTCTTCTACAATACTCCATGGTATTAAAAAAAAGGGATTCTCCTACTTAAATATTTCGAAATAGTAGTTTTCAGAACCAAAATATTAACATTCTTTGATGATATTAGAGAAAGGGGGGTTGGAGGCTCTTGTTCGAATATTTTCCAAAATTAAAGTCTTAAACACATGAGTGTAAGACCATATTTGGTAACGTAAGGGACACTGCAGTTTTTCAAAACTGAAGCTCCAAAAACGCAATTTTAAACGATTTTTGATGTATTTAGGTGATTAGAAGATCTTCCTTGGAAATTTTGCGAAAGTGAAGCCCAAGTAACGAAATTTGAGGTACTCTGTAATAACTTTGGTTGGAGAAAGAGCTTTAGAGAAGAAACATTTTGAGGACTAATAGAAAAAATGAAAACGAAATAGAAAAAATGAAAAAAAAAGGGGGGGGGGGGGGAGGGGGAGATATGAAAGAAAGAGGATTGTGCGAGGAGGCATACAGTTCGCCGCCAATAATCTGAAGCTATTGAAAAATTTAAATGTCAATGTTTCTTTTTGAAAGAAATTAAGATTTTTTCCTAACATTCTTTTTTTTTTCGTAAAATAACTGCGTTTTCCCAAAATCAGATCTTTTCTTCTCTTCAATAATAAAGAATATTTTTTATAAAGAATACCTACTCAGCATTTTGTGGGGAGGGTCACCAGTCTTGTTCCCCTCCCCCTGGATGAACCACTGCAGCAAAATGTCTGGGAGTCCTCCTTCAAAAATTTTTGAAAATTTACATTAAAAGTGTTGGTTTTTGGTTGATTTCGGTGTAGATTTTATTGATAAAGTTTCTTGCAATAGCCATGTTTTTTTTTTTTTTTTTTTTTTTTTTTTTTTGACTTTATTAGCCATTGTTGTTTTAAAACAGAAGAATTGGTATTGATATACGAATAAATACCCAATTTCAGAACATGCAATTATTCTATACAATAACACAGCACTGAACAATAAATTGTTTGAGAAGTTTCTTTATTTGCATGAAATAATTTATTAGGGTTTTTTTTCCAAATGGATAAAATTACTTTAATTCTTAATATGAGAACAGTTATGTTTTTCCTGCACTAGCGACGTGTGGTGATGCACTGGATTCAAGTAAATTTACTAGTATAGCAGCTATGATTTTTTTTCCCCCAACTGCGTTTCTGAGTGAAATATACTAAACTAATTTTTTCAAAACCCAATCGAAAATTTTGGGGGTGCGGCGCACCCCCTGGCACCCCCGTAAATCCGCCCATGGACCCCTCCATCAATAAAATTTATACCGCTCTGATTCCAAGTCGGTAACTCCAGGTACGGACCCCTAGTTTAAGTCTAAACCAGTGGCGTAGCTAGACTCGACTTTCGGGGGGGGTTACTTCTTTTATATATATATATATATATATATATATATATATATATATATATATATATATATAATCGCTTGGAATTTTTTCCTTTTCTTCTTTTTTTTTCTTTCACTTCTCTCTTCTTTTTCTCTTTTTTTTGAGACTAACTTTTTGGGGGGGGGGGGTTTGTCCCCAAACCCCCCCCCCCTTAGCTACGCCCCTGGTCTAAACTGACCTGGCCTCACATCGGGCCTACCTCTTAAGAGAAGCTGAATACTTTTCCATACTTTTATATGCATTTGAAGAAATTAAGGAGGTTTGACAAACTTATACACCTTCATAGTTTTCTTGACCTTGCCTGGAAAAAGGCCGCAATAAAGTTTTACTTTACATATTTGTTTTCATTTTATATCCAGTGTAGAATCTTTGTAATTAGATTTTTGTTTTTTGATTCGTTCCTAGAGGGCAGCATCAGTGTGAAGCATTTATCATAGCCCCCCCAAGTGTCGCTCTTAAAAAACAAAACGGTAATGAACATTCAAGCTTGTTTATTCAAAGTAAAATAGCCGCGAAATTTGCAGTTTGCTACCCACAAATGAATGTAAATGTACTTTAAATTCAAAAAAGAGGAAAAACTGAAAACTTTTCTGATTTGAAATTAAATTAAATTTCATTTATTTTACTAAGAGTAAAGATTTTCCCCCTAAATCGGGAAATTTATGTAGAAATTTCGTTTATAACTGGAATACAAAAGAATCTTCTACTCGAAATAAAAGTCAAATTATGTAGGTTTCGTTCCCCTCCTCTCAAATTTGGCATTGAAAACAGGGAGAGATAGCTATGATGTTTATCTGACGAAGTAGTAAGCAGTAGTATTTGCATTTATGAATGAGTTGGGGTTTGCTAATAAAACTGACTTTTGCAAAATACCAATTTTAAATCCAGTTCCTTTTTATCGAAGAGTTTTTTTCGTAGATTTTCTATTATATCCCAGAGGGATTGGAACGAGATTTCGCTCTGATCTTGCAGTGATAGTCAAATAAGACCCGATCTGTGGCAGACAGGAGATTAGTTCTTCCAAAACGACAATGCACCTGCACACATATCTATCTGTTAGCCAGTTTTCCTCTGAAAATAACATGGTTCCTCTGCAATACGCATCTTACTCTCCTGACTTGGCTCCGTGCGACTTTGCCTTATTTTTAATAAGGGAAATTAGCATGAAAGGATAGAAATTCAACAACATTGAAGAGGTCAAGAAACAAACCAGAGAGGCGATGTCAGCCATTCGTTTCAAACAGTGAAAGCACCAGTGGGACAAATGTATTGATTGTAATGAAGAGTCTTTTGAAACGGACAAGGTTGTTTTGTAAAAAATGAAAATATATATAACTTTTAAAAGAGAATTCCGTTTTTTTACTATACCCCTTTGTATATTGATGCGTGTGTATGAAGATAAATGAAAACCTCCTCCGCGAAAAACTTATCGTTACGCCACTGGTTATAGCAGATATTTCTAGCACTGTTATAAAACTTTTTTTTTTAATGAAACCAATCACATGTTCTGCACACTTCCATTATACGCATAGTAACATTTCCTCTCTTTTCGGCTCCCCATGGAATCTTACTATTGTCATGGAAAGCTCTAAACGTTTCTCGAAGAGTCTTAAATCAATCTGAAACTGCTATAACAAGGCTTGAAGAGACAGTATAACAGACGTAAAGGTCAAACTGCGGTCAAGGTATTCAGATCAGAGAATAATAAAATTGGAGTAGGACTTTCACGTGCACTTGAGCTGCAAATGTCTATTGTTACTTTAACTTGCATGCAACTTTTCCAAAAGTATTTTGAATTCGGAGAGAATGTTTATGTCAGTGAGTTATATCTTTACAGTATTATATTACAGCTTTTTGATATCGTTTTTCTGCTATAACACATAATAATGTCATGCCACATTGCATAAAAGTTGGTAGAATTTTTTTTTTCAGTCAAGATGCGTTATGTCAGAATTCTTGTTCTCCTTTCCTTACCCTTTGTAACAAACTGTCAATTTCTGCAAACTCTCATTAATCAAAGCATGAAATCCATTACCTTTATATTCTTCAAACTCTTCTTTTTGTTCTTCATTTTGACCAATTGTTCCTCAAATCCTTCTTCAAATGATTGTCCTTCAATTTGACTGATGTTCCTCAAACTCCTTTCCCAATATTCGTCCTAATTCGACAAATGTTCTTTAATTGTTCTTCAAATAAAGGATCGGATGAGTCTCTGATGAGGAATAACTATTCTCTCTTTCGAGCAAGTGAACGGTTCAAAGGTTAGCTTTTACCTCCATGGAAAACGACAAAAGAAGTATTTCTGTTCATTTCTAACTAACTAGGAGTTTATGTAGTTCTAAAACGGTTTACGGGGTCATTGTTCGATTATACCTGTTTTCAAATCTTCTAAATAATGCTAAGATTAATCTACACGCATAATTTAGATTTTAGTGTGAATGCAAAAAGTTGACGCAAAAAAGAACTTTTATATGAGGGGATTTCAAAAAGTAAGGTAATAAGAGCTTTGATGTGTTTGTAAATTCTCTGAACGAATAAAAATCACACTGAAGATAGCGAAGATAATTAGAACTTTCAAACGGTACCGGTGGATGGAACTGGGTGTCCACCAACAGGACAAAATGAAGATGGCTGCGTTGACGGAAACATGTCCCGTTAATGAAAGAAGAAATGTGAAAGATTTTGCTTTGGGAGGTATTGAATCATCCTCCTTACAATCCCGACCTCGTACCAAGTGATTTCCGTCTCTTTGGACCTTAAAAGAAACACTTGGGGTTATCAGCAATTCAGAACCGATGCTGCTGTTCAGCAAGCCATCTTTTTGTGGTTTCACACTCTTGACGATGATTTCTTCCATGACAGACCTCTAAGTGTTTCTTTAAATGTCCAAAGAGATGGAAGTCACTTAGTGCGAGGTTGGGACTGTAAGGAGGGTGGTCCGATACCTCCCAAAGCAATAACGCTATCACGCATCTTGTTTCATAGGCGGGGCATGTTTACGTCAACGCAGCCGTCTTCTAATTGATATTCTGTCCTGTTAGTGGACTCCCAGCTCCACCCACCGGTACCGTTAGAAAGCTCTGATTGTCTTCGGTATCTTCAGCGTGATTTTTAATCATACAGAGAATCTGCACTCCCGTCTGTGCTCTTGTTACCTTACTTTTTGTAACCTTTACGTATATTTTCACTATCTACTCAGACTATAAATTAATGAGTAAGTAGTCAGCTATTTACGGTAAGAACCTTGATGGAATATACAGCGACATGTAATCAAATTCCTTTTAATTCCGGAAAACCCAAAGCACGTGTAGACAATATAATCAGGAAAATACAATACAATGAAGAAAACTACAGCCGAGGTTTGGACAGGAGTCCCACCCTCCGCCTTAACTGCAGCAAAAATAAGCCATGATTATTTAACTAAGCCTGAATGCTGATGGCACTATTTTGGGATTTTTCACTAGTCATCCAAGCAGTAGTGTAAGAAGAATTTTCTACTGTGTGGGGAAGGGATGACACATTAGACTAGCATTAGCAATATGACAAAAATAAACGAGGATTCTGAATGTATTTTGACACCTTTTCCTCCCCAGTCCTTGGCTAAGCCTCTGCACTCAAGCCTTCAATGATAGGAAACTTGGAGAGGAGATATATGATTGAGGCAGTCAGAAGCAAAGGGATACAAGTGAGCTTTTTAAAATTTTAAGTAAATCGCATGAAAATTTCAAATCATAGGCAGGCTTTCATTGAAAAGTTTTTCTAAATCGCGTTATATAGCAGCACCTTCCAGATCTACTATTACCATCTCTTTTCTTTTTCCCCAAAACAGATGAGAGTTTTTTTTTTTTTTTTTTAACCATATGTATTAGTTATCTCCAAATTTTTAGTTCTGGCACTTGTACCCCTTTGCTTCTCGGTATTTCAGTTGTTTCCTCCAAATTTTGGCAAAAATTTTATCGGCTTGCCTAACCAGTTTTGTGCTTTGCAGTGATTTGAGCACAGATTTCGAAATTATCAGCTGAATTTCCAGGAATATGAATTTCGTTGCCAGAGTGGTTCAACTTGAGCGGTCAGCCACTTGCACAACAGACTAAATGGAGGAGGTAGTGTGCAGGGTGGAGGACGCAGACGGAAACGGGATCAAAAGTTCCGACTATCAATTCCTCTTCCTTCCTTGGTAGGTGAATCGACCTTTCACCCGCTCTTCCTCCAAAAAAGAACATTCCAAAGACCCGCTGTTTTACGAGCGTGGCGATTCCGATGTTAAAGAAAGGGATGTCCTAAGCATCCCAGTAATAACCAGTTACCATGTTTCACACCTTCCATCCTCGTTAGCACTCACCTAAAATCACGTCTGGAGCGATTTTGCGTGACCCCACCATCCATTCCAACAAGTGGGACACGATGTTTCAACAGATTGTTTATCCTGGGAAAAAAGTGGTTTGGATCTTGTCCTATTTCGTTGGTGGTTTGAGCTGGTTGGGAGTTATAATTAAGGGGCGGAGGTGCGAATTAAGCTCCATTTGTTTCTCTATGGGATTATTTAAGGTACATTAAAGAGATTTTTGCCCATCGTCAAAAGCTATTAGTTGAAATATCTTGATGGAGACGATTCTGAAATTTACACCTGTATGAGGTTTAAAACAGCGTAATATTGAATATTGTTTTCAACATTGTATCGTTCAGTCACTACTCAATTTTTAATAATTTAAACTTGTGCAACATGTCTTGGTTAGAATGTATTCAGTGTAAGTCATTTCAACACAATTTTGAATAAATGAAGGTTTTGTAATAATATCTGCAAAAGAAGAAATCAAGACTTCAGAAATTTAGAAATCAATAGCGTAGATTTCGGTCTAAACATAGGAACATTTTTATTACTAAGCACTTTTATTATACTTGGCCTGATTGTCACTGAGTAATCTGAGGCCTGGTTTTGCTTATATTTCAGCAACTAGATCACTTAGAGACTTCTGAATTTCACTAAATGATTTGCTTAATCTTAAGGTACAACTTAACACTGAAAAATTAAAATTCAGAAATAAAATTATTATTTCGGTTTGGATGGAAAATAGCAAATTTCATATAATTTCCCCGTTAAATGTTTAAATATAAAGCCCATTGTTACAAATCTTGTTGTCTTGCAACAGTAATGTTTAAAGCAATCATAATGAAAATTTTGAATCAAGGCTTCTCTGAAGCAAGGCTGCTGGACCAATCAGCTGCATAGAAATTGACTTACACCACCGCTATTCTCACCACCAGAACAGCAGTTCAGGTTAATTGGATATATTTTGCGCGTTGCAAAAGTTGGGGCAAACTTAACTTAGCAGCGTCGCAATGATATGATTAGGATCTGTATAGCTTTTACAATGCTGCCAGGTTAGGTATGCCATAATTATAGTAACCAATATCTTTTGGTATGTTTTACGCAGTTGATTCACTTAATACAGGAACTCAAAGTTATGCTTGATTCAAACGGGAAAATTTTGGAAAAACTGGAATTTAAAAAAAATATATATAAAAAACTGCACTATCATTGTATAACCCGTCTACATATGTTACGTAACCAGGGTAATTTTTTTGATAGGTTGCAAAGGATATTTGGTAAATTAAGGTGGAAATCTTTAAAAAAAAATGTAAAATGCAGTTCACGGATTAAAAGTTCAATTTATTTAACTACGTGATACCAACTTTCAAAAGGTGTTTGAAGGTAATAGGAGCGGCAATTTAATACACAAAATTGGTTAGAAACCTAAACAAAACACTAGTAATATTCTTCTGCCGTTTATTACTGACCTCGTCGAGAGTTGCACATCTTCACATGGCATGGTAGGGTACCCCGATATCCTCTGCACCAACCGTTTACACTTTTTATTAACTTTAGATAATCATATCTCCACAGTAGTGCAGCCAGACGTTACCTTCGGATGGGGTTTTTGGTCAGAACCGCCCTTACATGTAATAAACTAAACGTTTCTGCTTCGTGGCACCCACTGAAGAGCTAGAATTTTCTCACTGTGCCTCAGTCCAGTTTTACTATATTGTGATATACTAGCGGTACCCGCACGGCTTTGCCCGTAGTAGAAAATTAAAAGGTCATTTGTTTCGCCTGTATACTTGCAAATAATGGATGATGATTTTCTCGCCCAATTTGCTATGTTCATTTGCTCGCCCTTGTTATGGTAATTTGCTCGTCCACGTTATGGTAGTTTTCTCGTCCACGTTATGATAATTTGCCCGTCCCCGTTATGATAATTTTTTCGATAAAATGTTCTTAAAATTAGAATAGAAAAGGAACAAAATCGAATTTTCTAAAAATCGCTCTGAGGTGCATATCCCCATGTTACAAACTAATTTTGTGCCGAATTTCATGCAAATTGGCAGAACGGTCTAAGGCGCTATGCGCGTCACAGAGATCCTAATCCAGACAGAGAGAGATCTGTTCATAGAGCTTTGTTATTAGTAATAAGGATACTTACCATGGACACTTCGCGGCACCCTCACCTCATCCTGCTTTCTCTCAGTTCTTGTAAAGCTTGAGAAACCTTCTCGACAGAATACGCTGCAACAAGAAGTTAGAAGTATGCTCAATATTTCCAACACTCATACTCAATAGGGGGTGTAGTATTTCGTAGTTTGTTTTTTAGGGACAGAGTATCTTGAAGAAGAGCTGCCATCCTGGTGCACGTTTAAAACTGATCATCCCCATTTATAAACTGATTAGAAGAATAAATTCAGACAAGGTATTATATCAACCCCTTCGCTCCTTTAGTTTCTCAAAACAACGACTGTGATGCTGGTATTGAAACCTACTTGTTCCGAGTCAAAAGCCTTACCCATGTGTCGCGAGTTGGGCACAAGATATAGTAAAGGAATTAAAAACATTCTGTTGTTACGATTCTTTTAAGTTCAGTATCTCTCCGTCCGTGCTTAAATTTTTTTTTAAACTTTTCTAAAAAAAAAAAAAATTAAAAAAATGATTTTTTTTTAATGAGCCTCGAAGTCTAGTGTCTCTCTACCGGGTGTTGAAAACATGTTTTACTAAAATGAATTGGCTGTGATGCCTTTAAGTCCACTGTTTCTTAGTCCAGTCCTGAAAATATGCTTTATTTTGCTCAAAAATGAATTTGTTATGATGTCTGTAAATCTAGTGTCTCTCCGTCTGGGTACTAAAATATGTTTTACTTCTACGAGGGTTAATCAAATACAAACCGGAATTTCTTTTAAAAAATATTTGTATCTACCAAGAAATTTTTACACCAGTTATCCTTTTTCTGCATAGTGTCCTTCCTATAATACGCACTTTATTCTATAAAACTGCTAAGTTTTGGATGCCGTCGTGATAGAAAGAAAAGGGACCAAAAAAAAGAAAAAATATATATTAATTTGAATTTTTGGCATCTTGAATTCAAATTATGTTTTTCGCAATCACGAGCGTGTGTGTGTATGAATGTACGTGTGTGTTTGTGTAGGCGCATGTGTGTGGGTGCGTGTGTATGTGTGCATGTATGCATGCGTTTGCGTGTTGTGTATGTAGTGCTGTGTGTGTAGATGTTCGTGTGTGTGTTTGTGTGTATTTAGGCATATGTGTTTGTGTCTGTGTGCAGGCATGAGTGTGTGTATATGTATGTGTGTGTGTGTAGGAGTGTGTGTTTGTGTCTGTGTGCATGCATGAGTGTGTGTATGTGTGTGTATGCGTGTGTGTGTGTAGGATATGGACGCAACCTGGAGACGGTTTTAGCAAGAGGAGCAGCATCGTGAGGCCGGTAGAACGCGACGATGGTGCTGGCAGAGGGTGCTGGTGGGAAAATAAAATGATAGGAATTCAAAACAGTCAAATGAGAATAATAAGCAATCGTGATTGCTCAACAAGAAGAGCGAATTGCGCAAATTCTTCAATACAAGTATATCATCATCAATTTTTTGTCCTCCTAGGTCTTTTTTGAGTGTTTCAAACAAATGCCAATCACAAGACGATAAATCTGGACTGTACCGAGTGGTTTCAGAGGTGTGCGATGAAATTTGTAAAATTTTTCTCGCTTTAAAGCAGCAGTATGAGGCCTTGCATCTTCATAGAGTAAAATGACGTTATTTATCGCTTGGCGTCTTCGTCTGCAGCTTCTACTTCATCCAAAAGGCGACATTAATAGCCTGCATTAGTTGTCCTTCGTCAATAATGTCACGAATGACAATAATGTTGTACGCGGTGATTCTTGTCCGCGGTCTCCTTTCAGTAGGTTCGTTTTTTACAGCTTCTCTTTCTGCCATGTATTTTTAATCCTACTCATGCCCTCGAGTGTGCGAAGTGTTTCTTCCACAAACTGTGCATGAAGCTGTATCTAAATTTTAGAGGGTTTGGTGCCTTCTCTCGCAATAAATTTAATAACTATGCGTTGCGCAACACAGGTGTGCACTTCTTGTTCATTCATGGCGTACTGAAGCAGCCCAGATCTTCAGAGTGTGTACAAACGAAAAAACCCTTCTTCAGACATTTCCAGTAACATACTGGTACATTTTAGTGATGAAACTCTTACCATCTGTTATTTATTCTTTGCTTTGTAGCTGCGTGTTAACTCTTAATTTTCTCATCAGCTTGTCAAAACTCGAGACGCCAACAGCAAGAACTGATGCCGCCAATCAGACGCATGATTGATGACTTTGGGGGTGCGCACACCGTTAAAAGGCATACTGCCGCGCATAACAATAACCGGTAGAGTCAACATAGTTCTCTTCTAAAAGTCTGCACATATCTAAGTGTAACCCCCCGGAATTCATTCTTATGCGTTTGCGACCCCGTGATCTGTTGAAATGAATCTTAGCTGGACAGTGTCATTACATTGAGATGGCGATACATCATTTTCAGTCACGTAGCTCTGTTTTGCTCTCAAGCAAAAAAAAAAGCGATATTTGTTTACGAATTATGTAACTTTGGTAAGAATGATGTTATGCTTAGTACGTTGTAAGAATTTCCTACCTGGTAAAATTGAAGAAACAAAACAAAAAGACATACCTTTGATATAAGTCACCTTCAAACTTCAAAATATGTCACAGCAGATTATCCCCCCCCCCCTTCTCAAAGAAAAAAAAATAGGGAGGAGGAATCTGGCATTAAAGAGTTGAAAGTATACTGAAAAAAAAAAAAAAGAAGCTACCGGTAAAAACACTTTGCTCTATGTCTTTCCAAAATTGAAGAATAAAATGACCCTAACAGAGGAGTTAAATTCCAAATTACCGCTCCGAGTGTCACCCGGGACGCAATGCACACAATGTCGTAGTTAACAATTACGTAGTTTACATGAAATGTTATGAAACATTTAGTTAATTATTAAAAAAAATAATGCAAATTTAATGTAAATTAGTTTCAAACCTTGTCTTTTTGAAAAAAAAAAAAAAAAGAGAGAGAGAGATGGAAATTAAAGCAGGTATAAAAGTAATCTAAACTGTCCTTCTTTTGCCCTCTCCGTCAACCATGACACCTAGCCTATAAAAACAGAGAGAGAAACAGAAAGAGCGAGAAGAGATGTAGTCCCCCACTCCCCCCCTAACTTTATCATGGCTGTCTTAAAATGCTTAATTTCTTAACGCTTAATAGGCGTTGCGAAGTGGCTACGTTTCTCTAAACAAAATGTTCCTCGTATCGTTGAACTTTTGTCTGGATTGAAACTCTGGTTAAAAACTATTTTCATGACGTCGAAAATAGTAAAATATAAGCATAGTCTGTTTCGCCTTTAACACTGAGTCAGGGGTGCCTACCTGGGGGGAGGGGGGATTCATGGCGCAGACTGCGCCATTGAAATTTTTAGGGGGTGCTTTGAGGGGGTATTTTTCATTTTTTGGGGGGGGGGGTGGGGGACTACTGCTTTGAAAGGGAAGGGTCTTCGCGATATCTAGAGGAGTGCGCCCTTGTTCTTAGGAAGGGTGGGCACCCCTGCTGAGTAATAGCGTTATATGAACTAACATGAATTGTTACATTTAATTTAAGCTAAATATGAAACTGTCTAGGTATGCACCGAATTTTCGGTTGGTATCCGGTATACTGCTTATCCGGCAGACAAACCAAATATTCTATTCTGCCAAAACGTTTAATATTCGGCAACCGAATAGTAAACAAATTAAAATATTCCACAGTTGGTCTTCCATACAGTGAATGAAAGTTATAGTATTGTACCATAGCACAAAATTAATTCAAATTGTTAATTACATATTCTAAGAAATTTAATGCAAGAAAACGCATTCAGATGTTGAATATGAAATTCAAATGTTAAATTTAGATAATAAATAAAGACGAAATTTATGAAAGAGTATTCAAAAAAAAAAAAAAAAAACCCTCATATTGTTCAATGCTCATACATGTGTGAAGCCAATTTTCTGATAATTTGTATAAAATATATTGGGAAAAAGAAATCAATTGTCACAAATATTTAAAAATGTAATTAATTATGTACATAAAAGGAACACTTGGATATTAAATTGTTTAGTTTTTAATTACCAAAGTTTTACACCATATGAAATATTAAACATTGTTTAAAAGCTAATTCCTTGTTATCAAAGTAGCGCATATTTGGTATTCGGGGCATCCCTAAAACAGACTACAGTCGACTCCCGCTAATGGCTTATAACGCGAATTTTTCGCCTACAACATGAATTTTTTTAGAAGGAAGCATCAGCTTCGTTATTGGCTACTAAATATTGATTTCGTGAATGTTATTACGTCCCTTTGAGCATCACTGACAGCCAAAGTTCCCACGCCAAACTAGTCTAGTGCATTAAATAACCATAATGGCACCTTAGTGCAACCTTCATCTAAAGTTTGAAAATGCAAAGAAAAAGAAAGTTTCTGATAAAAAAATTGAAAAAGGCTAAGATTCTCGATATGCTTGAACAATTACAAAACGTCGAAGGTAGCGCGACAATAAGTATGAGTGAATCTTCCCTATGTGCAATTAAAAGTCAAAACAAAAAGAAGTCCGTAAACGTTTAGAACTTAGTTTCAATATTGAAGCTTGCAGAGCAGTCTAGCAAAGTAAAAATTATGAAAATGGAAGCTACGCGCGCTCTTGCATTGTGGATTAATAAAAAGATCAGGTAGAGGAGATGTAGCCACAAATTGAAACGTTTTAAATAAAAGGTGAAGCGTATTTAAAAATGTATTAAATAAGAATAACGATCCGATCTTGGAGCATAAATCATCACTAGTATCCTCATTTTTTAACTCGTAAATATTGCTACTGTATCTACTGTACAGTACTATTTTGTGCATCATTTTAATTTTACTGCATGCAGTGCGTACCGTGTTGTTTTATTTTATATCTTTTATTCCCATTGGTCATTCATGTTGTGCATCTTAAGTATTTCATGTTGAATAACAGTTTTTTATTTTTTTAAATACAGTAAAAGTTCAGTTCTTTATGGAAGAAACTGTAATGGTTAAGAAATGTTTTAGAGCAGTTTGAGGGGTGTTTATAAGTACTTAAAAGTATTTGGTATGCTTTAAAAATTTATATGCATATATTTTTCCTAAACGCGAAATTTCAACTTACGCGAGGAATCTTGGAACGCATCCCTCGCGTAAGTCGGGACTCGACTGTATAGTGATAGACACTTGTTGGTATAAATGGAGTTCAATCATTTTCCATGAAGGCAAAAAACAAAAATTGTTCTTGGCATGACTTGGCATGAAAAATAAATAAAGAAATAAATAATCTACTTAGAACACAATTGATTGAAACGAAAGTTTTTCTTTTCAGTAAAACAATCATCCCTTGAAAAACAACCAATAACAATAATTTTTCAGAAATATGAATAGTTGAACCATTACATTGTTTTTGCTTCTTCAACAGCTTGAATTATTATTATCTTTTAAATAACAAAGCATTTACTGACATAATCCAAATGTTCGCTGTGTTTTGAAATTGTAAAAAATGGCTTCGTGAGACCACACGGAAGAAAATACCCTTATTCACTAAAATTCGCATTGGAGGACACACTTCTTTATATACAATGCTTAAACTTCGAAAGCTTTAAAAAGGGTAAATAATAGCTAACAGAAAAATAACATCGTAAAGTATATGTATAACGTGTTAAAGGCGGAAAATGGCAAGCGTTTATCATGGTGACAACACCAATAAAGAATACTGAGCTGTAATACTTAAGTTGCCAGCATCGAACAAATATAATTCTAAATTGACAGCTGTCACGGGTATAGTAATGTATCAGAGGTCGCACTTTTGTTTTTCATTTCTACGGGAAATTAATTGGTTCTTTTTGTCGTATTGCGATAGAACTAAAGTTCATGAGAATACTTTCTAGTCCAGTCAATGAGTACTCAAAACAGGGCTGTAGCGTGCATGAAATATGCGATAATTTTTGACTTCTGAATATTGTTAGGGGTAGTTAGTAAGTAAACATGTTAAAAGTCCCCGCTCCTAGGGGGTGAGCTAAAGATGGGAGTGAGGGGGGAAGAAAATTTTGGGTTTTTCGAAAAAATGTCAGAAATGGTGGAAAAAAATCGTTTAAAATAAAAGTTCAAGCTAAATAAACTTCCTATGAAACTGTTTCTACACATATTTGTCAGATTTGCAATAATTTTCCCGATATATATTATGAAAAATCGATCATTTTCGGAAAAATTCTCTTTTTGCCAAACATTTGCTCCTACCGCCCCCCAAAATCAATATTCATGAAAATTGTCAATAACAAAGTTGTAGAGCTTTAAATTTCCTTCAATTTGATATGCTGTTTTGTTATATTGTATTCAACCAATCAAAAGTTACAGAATTTCAAACACGCACTTTCATGTTCCGAATAAAAGTGAAAGTTCACTTAATTTATTGTGAAATTGTTTTCTTACATATATGTCACATAACAATGGTTTTTAAGTATGCGTTCTTGAAAACCAATACTTTTCGGGGGGGGAAAATCTCGTTCTTATTGTCTCAGAGTGTCTGTGCCAAGCAGACGCTCAAGGGACCTTGCGCTGCAATCATGTGACAAGGACCCTGATGGGTTTTTTTTGTCTTATAAATCTACTGGCTGATTACTTGAACTGCAGATTCAAACCTGATACCAATGAAATACGAAGCCTATGCCCAATCGCCGCGACACCCGGCTGACAAGCAATTAAAAAACTATGAAGTTAGTTCTAGCATGTACTCAATTTCGTTATTCTTATTAAAATGAATATGTGACTCTATAGTATGATAATAAAAATTTTTATAATAGAAAAAAGGTAAATGTAGCAGACTAGCAGCACCTTTTTGTAATTTTGGTTCTTATTACATTATTACTAATCGTATTTTGAAAGTGTTTATATGGAATATGGACTGACTGTAATTAGAAAATGAAAATATAATCTTTAAGGTGACATCTTGGTTTTATTCTGAGGGAGAATTGTCATGTCACCAGCAGTGGAAAAGTTATTCTAAGAAGTTAGTAATGTATTGATGTCATCGTCGTTCCATTCGTCCTGGATAAATAGTTTGATTCCGTTGTTGCAACTGCCCTTGCAATGCAAGTTTGCGACAGAGTAGTTTAAAGATGATTTTCTAAAGTGACCTTCCGGTCACTTGTAGAAAAGCAATCTTTCAAAATCATCTTCAAGATTCCGTCAGGAGCAACATCCGATTCCGAGAGTTTCGGCATGAATTGGTCATTCCTCCTTTCCCAAACCCCCAATCCGGTAATTCACCATTAAGTTCCTAGCTACAAGTGTACCTGGTGGTACGGCAGAGTTAGAGATCAGTCTTGATGTTTATAGCTACCTTGATAAATGATCTGTAACGGAACTCGTTGAGAGACTTTTCTGTGGCTAGAGCACCATACCATGAGACATACATATGGCTCCAACAGCCTCAATGGATTCAGGGGAAGGAAAACTGTTGATATATGCTTTCGATACATGCTGTATGGTTTTAGATTTCTGGTACATTTTAACAGTAGAGTGTGGTGATCAGTTGGGGATTTGGCTATCAAGATAATAAAGAGGAGGACTTCCTCTCAAATGATAGCTACCGAAGAATTTAGCCACCTGATGATAGCCGTCTTCGCAATATCAACGTCAACATTACCTAAAGCTCGGAACGTATTTGTCTCGTTTTTCAGCAGCTTCATCAATAGCGGATTTGTCAGCTGACTGTTATTATGAAAGTTGGACAAAAACTTTCTTGTTTGTTCTTGTTTCTTCGCCGTTTCAATTTTCTAACTGGCATTGATGTCCATATGGTTTATACAGTCGTCTATTTTTGACTAACAGTTTTGTAGACTATGTATCCTCAGTAACAGCAAATTCAAATTAAATTAAATCAATGTCGTTATCAATTTCCTTAAACAATATGTATAGTGTTGACTTTCTGCACTTCCCAAGTTCACCAATTCATACTGCATATACGTAATTTTGCAAATTTTCGTCCAATTCCTTGGTAAAGATCTGTCTATATATAAATAAAGTCACAATTATTTCAAAATTTTTAACACCACCCCTCCCCCCGTGTCACAAAGTTAGTTTTACAAGCTACTTTTCATAAACATATTCGTATTGAAAAATGCTTGATGTCACACTTCTTACTCTTTCCTTCCCCTTTGTCACAAATTCACGACTCCCCCCCCCCCCCCAAACATCATTTGTGTTTTAGTAATCCTCAAATATCTCTTTATTGTCCATCAGGATTGTCGAATTCATTGAGGAAAGAGGAAGTGCGCGATCCTTTCGAGTCAGTTTGAAATTTGTGAATGGCAAGTGTTCCATTTTTTGTCATGAAAGTGCGTGTTTGAAATTCTGTAACTTTTGATTGGTTGAATAAAATATAACAGAATAGCATATCAAATTGAAGGAAATTTAAAGCTCTACAACTTTGTCGTTGACAATTTTCATGAATACTGGTTCTGGGGGGCAGTAGGAGCAAACGTTTGGCAAAAAGAGAGAATTTTTTCGAAAATCATCGATTTTTCAAAACATATACCCAGAAAATTATTGAAAATCTGACAAATATGTGTAGAAACAGTTTATATAATATTTAGCTTGAATTTTTATTTTAAAGGAATTTTTTTGTACCGTTTCTGACATTTTTTCGAAAAACCCAAAATTTTCTTCCCCCTTACTCTCACCTTTATCTCACTCACTAGAGGTGGGGACTTTCTGTATGTTTACTTACTAACGACCCCTAACAATATTCTGAAGTCAAAAATTATCGCATATTCCGTGCACGCTACAATGTGTTCATTACATAAAAAGTAGTCGAAAACTTTGTACTGCATAGTGAATAAACATAGTGTTCGCCTCGACTGTGTTTTAGTCGGGTGAACCTGTCTTCGTTTTTAATGCACTGATGATGGCACTTGTATTTTAGAGTGCCGAAACAGCTGTTTGCTGGTTTTTTAACATTTTTTCATTCTCAATTCGTACTTTATATACGTTGTCATATTTTATTCACAATGTGTTCATTGACTGGACTATTCCAGGACTTAACGAGCCTGTTTCCGTATTTGACATTTTACCAGCAATGTTTTTGCTTTTTGAATGCTATTCCATTAGTTACGTGTCTTCTTCTTCTTTTTTTTTCTAGTTCATTGAAAATTGCAGCAGCTATGTTTTTACGAAAAACTTACCGTTTTTCTTTTATATGTTTAAACTTTATTTCCGCAAGGTAATTCCGCTAGAGTCTCTCAGCTAACGCCCAAAATCAATGCATATGCAGTGAAACCTGTGTATAACGATATTGTCTATAACGACAACCTGTCTATAACAATTTTTTTTTTTGGCCCCAGCAAAATGTCAGCATGAATAATCAAACTATTTATAACGATAACCTGTCTATTACGATATTTTTTTAGGTCCCAACGGTATCTTTGTAGACAGGTTTTACTGTAGTTAACATTTCCCTAAGGTCGAGTGATGTGTCAGTTCGTTTGCACTTTTCTGCGAAGATTACGATTATACTGAGGCGGGAATTAAAATTGCTAGTTATTGTATCTTTATGATTAAAATAAACTTTAAAATTGTCAATATTTTAAAGTTTCATTTTTTTTTCAATTGAAATGACTTTTACATGTACAGGCATATAGGCAAATTTACGGGGGGGGGGGGGCAGGGGTGCGCCGCACCCCCAAAAATTTTGGTTGAGTTTTGAAAAAAAATTAGTTTAGTATATTTCACTCAGAAACGCAGTTGGGGGGAAAAATTCATATCTGCTATACTAGTAAAGTTACTTGAATCCAGTGTATCACCACACGTCGCTAGTGCAAGAAAAACATAACTGTGCTCACATTAAGAATTAAAATAATTTTATCTATTTGAAAAAAAAAAACCTAATAAATAATTTCAAATAAAGAAACTTCTCAAACAATTTATTTTTCAGTGCTGTGTTATTGTATAGAATAATTGCATATCTGTAATTGGGTATTTATTCGTATATCAATACAAATTCTTCTATTTTAAAACAACAATGGCTAATAAAGTCCAAAAAAAAAAAAAAAACATAGCTATTGCAAGAAACTTTATCAATAAAATCTACACCGAAATCAACCGAAAACCAAAAATTTTAAGGTAAATAATCAAAAATTTTTGAAGGGGGACTTCCGGACATTTTGCTGCAGTTGTGCATCCAGAGGGGAAGGGGCACAAGACTGGTGACCTTCCCCACAAATTGCTGAGTAGATGGTTTTAAAAAAATATTCTTTATTACTGAAGAGAAGAAAAGATCTCATTTTGGGAAAATGCAGTTATTTTACGAAAAAAAAAGAATGTTGGGAAAAAATCTTAATTTCTCTTTTAAAAAGAAATATTGACATATAAATTTTTCAACAGCTTCAGATTATTGGCGGCGAATTGTGTGCCTTCTCGCACAATCCTCTTTCTTTCATATCTCCCCCTCCCCTTTTTTTTTCTATTTCGTTTTCATTTTTTCTGCTAGTCCTCAAAATGTTTCTTCTCCAAAGCCCTTTCTCCAGTTAAAGTATTACAGAGTACCTCAAATTTTGTTTCTTGGTCTTCACTTTCGCAAAATTTCCAAGGAAGATCTTCTAATCACCTAAATACATCGAAAATCGTTTATTGCGTTTTTGGAGCTTCAGTTTTTAAAAACTGCAGTGTCCCTAACGTTACCAAATATGGTCTTAAACTTATGTGTTTAAGACTTTACTTTTGGAAAATATTCGAACAAGGGCCTCTGACACCCCTTTCTCTATTATCATCAAAGAGTTAATTTTGGCTTTGAAAACTACTATTTCGAAATATTTAAGTGGGAGAATCCTTTTTTTTTTTTAATACCATGGATTATTGCAGAAGAACTTCATTTTTAGGACTTCAATTTCGAAAATTTTCCAGAGGAGAGCTCCAGAACACCCCGTCGGGTAACAGCATCAAAAATTGTCCTCCGTAGTGTTTTTGGAACTTCAATTATGAAAAGTTAAAGAGGTAGCGTGGGGTAGGGGAGGGGGTTACGTATTTCTATCTGCGTTTCAAAAAATCGATTGGAAACAGTCTATGAGTCTCATTCATAACCCAAACTATAAATATGGACTATAATCACATTTATAAGACTAAAATTTCTAAAAATAGCCTTGGAGCCACTTGTACCTTTCTTGCCTCTAAAATATCACCAAGAACTGTAAAACTTCGTTTTCAAAACTCCTCAGATTCCTGTTATTGTTGCACCCCCAAATATTTCGACCTAAATCCGCCTATGAGTACAGGGTGTATATAAAACCTAATTCTGTTTTTAAAAAAATGATAAAAGAGAGGGGAAAAAAACTACTATATAAAAAAAAACTCGTTTTATGCTTTGATCCTTATCTCAAAAGGTTTCTTCACGTTAACGCACTTCTACGTGTGCACCTTTCGCAGTTTTGAGAAAAATTAGATCATTTTCAACTTTCCACTCTGCACTAGAGCAGTCAGAATTTATCTTCCGGGGTCATCCCCCAGGTACATATAAGCTACCTTCACTCAAGTTCGGACCAAGGAGAAATTTCTGGCTCTTTGATTGGATGTTTGCACCGTCTGACGTCATTGCACTTTTATTTTACGTCTTTCGTAGTACTATCTCCAAATCTCCAGCTTCCTGCTAAATACGAATTGACAACTAAGAATCAGGTCTCTAATTCAAAACTGAATGTAGCTAACGAAAATACTTGTATTGATTCCAGAGAATTTAATCCTTCAAAATACAAATTTTAATGTTCAATTTAAAAACTGTTTTGTAGAGCAATCTCTAAGAAAATACGAAGAACTGCTTATTTAATGAAATCATTGAAATTTGGATTCGAATCAAGTTTTAAGACTCAGTGTAAATAATTTTGAAATTTACTAGTAAATTCCTTAATTTTTCCATTCTTTGTTATATTTACAATTGTGTACTAAGAAATTACAATTTAAAAACCTTTTGTTTTAATGAAATCATTGACCTTTCAAAAAGCCAATATTTCACAACTACTGGGTTTAGCTTTTATTTGAAGACTGCTTTTGTAATATAAAAAAAGTAATTCAAAATGTTCTCATTTGAGTTCATACAATTTTTATAGTGATGCAAATTAGTTAAAAATAACTGCTTAGTAGTATTATTCGAAAAAGAACCGTGCTGGTTAAACAAAAACTATTTTTTATTTAAAAAATTCAACACATTTTTAAATGTCTGCACTTATTAATTTTATTATAATACTTCGGGTCATTAGTACATATTTTAGTAAAATCACCATTTTTAATTTTACATACATTTTAAAGTTATGTCTGATTGTTTTCTGATCTATATATGATTTAGGATAAACTTAATGAAGTTAATCACATTACATTATTCAAACATAACAACAAACTGAAACTTTGGGAGCGAAAACCAAATGAATTTTATTTCATTCACGCATCCATGTTACAGAATAATTTAATGTAGTAAATAGTTTAATTTTAATCGTATCCAACAGTTAAATTTAAAGCCTTTCTTTCAAGTACTGAAAACAAACAAATCTTCTTCAGTAAAAATTTGTATCACTACATATTACGAGGCGTATCCGGAAAGTAAGTACCGTTTTGAAAAAAAAGCTATAATTTTTTTTTTAAAGATTATTTAATGTTTACATGAAAGATCATACCTTAAATTTTTTTTCAACATAGTTTCCACCATTGTTGAGGCACTTGTCGTAGCGGCTCACCAGCTTATTTATACCTGCCTCAAAGAAACTTGCCGCCAATGAAGAGAGCCATAAATTTACAGCGTTTTTTGCGTCGTCATCACAAGCAAAGCGCCTACCTCTAAGTTCTCGTTTCATGTGCAGGAACAAGTGGAAATCAGACGGTGCCAAGTCTGGGCTGTACGGCGGGTGATTAAACTGCTCCCAACCGAACTGTTCAATTAGTCTTTGAGTGTCACTAGCAGTATGGGGTCGAGCATTGTCATGCAGCAACACAATTCCTTCACTGAGCATTCCTCTACGTTTGCATTCAAAAACCGGATCACAGAACGAATTTCACAGTCGGCGGGATCATCGATTTTTTTAAACATTATATACGGCCACAGTAAACGCAAAACGCAAGACAAAATCAACCGTAATGGCGCGTTTGTACCTAACTAAAACTAAAAAAACTAATAAAACTAAAATTAAAAAAAACTTGAATTTTTTAAAAATTGCAATATTTTTAATTTTTTGAATTGAAAAAATGGGTAATACTAAATTTGAACATAAGTTATTAATTTTCAAATAATAAGAGCGCATGAGAAACTTTCATCGAGTTATTTCTTGCACTTAAAATTTAAGAAACTGTTGTGATTCTACTCCGTGTCACATCTCTAAATCTATTCGGAGGTGTTAAACATAAAGAGGATTTTCGGTATTAAACTGGTCAAGCAACTCTACCAATATCAATACGATCAAGAATTTGTGACACCGTCAAATCTAAAAAAAAGCAGTTCAAGACCTGGTGCCCGCAAACAAAATTGAGCTTGTTGTCGCATTGAAGAGGATATGGAAACAGTGTCAGAAACGATTAATGGAAAAAGGTGGTAGAATCCGTGTGAAAAGGATTAAAGCATTGAATTCCGCAAAAAATGGCACATTTCCCCCCTTTAATCTGAATATTCTAATTTTTTGACTCAATGTAAACCTTCATCATTATAAACTTTTGGATTATTTTGATAAGATTATTTTTTAATTGAGTATATTTGAAATGAAATGCACACTTTAAGGTTTAAGAAAGGTGTCCCGTTCCTTTAAATACCTAATTTGCACTTATGTTTGGTTAGAGTAAACTTTTTTCCAAAAAGTGAGAAGTATTCTGTTATTTTGAATTTGGATTGTAGTTTCATTTATTTAATTTATTTTTTTATCTGTGCATTTGAATTTATGTTAAAAAATATGTATAAATCATAGTTGAAAATTAATGAAAATTTGACAGCTAAAACAGTGCAATTTCTAAGTTTTAACAACGTGAGAATTAGTTTCTATGAACTAGACCTACAACATCACAGTTCAACAACAATCCAAATTTTTAAAATTAAAAAAAAAATCCTTAACTATGCCCATAGTTTGTCCTTTACCCAATTTCATCTAAATGACATGAAAAACTTCGCAGTCCAGTATATTTGGGAATTTTTATTTGCACAAGTTTCAGCATGCGCTTATATCAGATTTTACGCAAACGAGTTCAGCTACAATTCTTCTTGCTCTTCAGTATTTCGCAAGAAGATCGCTCTATGGAACAGAGCTGATGAAAAACTAAGCGACTTAATTCTTTTGTTGAATATTTTCCCCACCCGCTGTAAGTATGTCTTCGGCTGTTGAACATTAAGCAATCGTCGCCAAATCTGACGCGAATGATGGGTCGATGACAGAAATAAAACTTCCAGGAAAATGGCCCACCATCCGCGCCATCTATCTAAAGGGGCGATCGTGTTTATTGGCGGTTCGCTTTAATGTTCCAGCCGCACGCACGTTCGCAGATAAGTTTTGTTTTATCACAACATTCCCCGTTTGACCCGTTCGATGAGAGTTTGTTTGGAACAGTTTATTTAACACTTAAATTCTGCGAAGAAGAGTCAAAGGTTATTCTTTATTGTAAGTCGCTTAAAAGGGATAGAAACGATTTTCGAACAGTGTTCGAATTAATTGAGACTAAAGGATATTTTTCCGGGGGTTTACATCCTGCTTCCCAGCTTGCTCCAGTGGGTTCCCAAGGTAATTTTGTGTGAGGACTTATCTATGTTTTCCTTTTATAACCAGCTTCAGTTTCAAATTCCGATTTCCCAACTGTGCTACTTGTATCAACCTCATATGGTAGTGGTGATGTTGGAGTTAGGGTCACTTGAACTTCCATCGGTGTTCAAAAGGGGACGCAGAGCCTGAAGGGAGGGGGGGGGGGGTTGAAAACCCCTTAGTTTAAAAAAAATGCACTAAAACTTTTTTTTTCTTGTTGAAAGTATGGCAAATGAAATGCATCTGCAGACTGCCATGCATCTATATTTATTCAAGATTACTTTTCAATTGATGCCTAAGTGTAGTAATCCAAATTTTTCTGAGTTAAATAATTAACTAACCTAACCATATTTTTGAAAATAGTATAGTTACGTTGCATCTCTCTGATGGATGGAAAAGACAAAACAATTTACAAAGTCTTCTGAACAAACTTTCTCAAAACTCGACATGTGTGTCATTTATTTCGCCATTTCATAGTTTTGCGCATTAAAAAATCCATACTCTACCGCAAAGCTTATGGTTCTTATAAGGTTAATGACTTAGTTAAACAACGAGTCCAAGAAGCTATAAATGCAAACTTTATACTGTATACTGTCCAGCATGTGTTGCTGTCATATGATGTCTTACATTTTTATTTGTTTTACTGTTTCATAATTTTAGTTAGGAGTGAAAAAAGAGGTAACCTTAATACGCTGCTCGAGTCAGAACCTTTTCGGATTCACAAACAGCTAGATCTTTTTTTCTACTCACTCATTTGGGTAGAGTTGTTTACATATGTCTTACACATGTTTATTTAACACCAAATCAATAATAAAAAAATGTTTATAGCAAAAAATAATTTCTATTGTCAAAAAAAGTTCATCAAATTATATGAATTTTTTTAAAGAACCGATTAAACGATCTTATTCAGTTAAATGGCTCTAGCCTATACAGACGTTTTCTAGAAAATTTTTGTGAAATACTGTAGAATATTGGCAGCACTTTTCTTTCAATAGCATTTGATGGATTTTATGTGCAAACAATTTTCATAGATAGCTGTAAAAATTCTATTTTGACTTCTCCTATCAGATTCGTTTTAGCTGTTTCTCATTAGAATTCTGTACAGTTCTATAAAAATGGCATCTTGTATGGAAGGTTTGATCTTATATTCTCCATTTTAAAGTTCTTTTCAATTTGTTTTTCTTCATGCCGAAATTCTCAATTTTAAATGCCAACAACTCTGTTTTCTAAACATTTTTACTTACTTTCATTTGTTTAATTTATTTTATTTTAATTCGTATTGCTATTATTTTTGAATTGCGTGCATATTTAGTCCCTCATGCGGAGGGATACACCACTTAGCTCAGATCGAATTAAAACTACCTCTAACTTTTTTAAAATAAAAATACATTCCCTTAAAAGGTTTGACCAGGACTTCCTGTGATACCTAAACATACATTCATTTAAGTATGACTGATGCTTATTCTGTGATCCTAAGCTATTTTCTATTTCTAGTATTTATAGTATAAGATACAAAAATGTATTTATCTATACTGGGGCCGTAACCGGACTTTTGTTTCAGGGAGGGTTTTACCACCAGACAGTTTTCACTTGAAGTCTATATGATCAATTACATTTGAGGTCGTGAGAAGCAAAGGGATGTAAGTGGACATTTTGAAGTTTCGAGTAAAACACGTTCGAAGTTCCGGTACTTCGTAGACTTTCATTGGAAAAATTTTCTCAATCATGCTGTTGTATATCAGCACCTACCAGGTCTACTAGTACTATCTCTTACACTAAAACGAAGGAGAGGTTAACCTACCATTTGTAACGGTTATCTCCAAATTTTGAATTTTGACACTTATACATCCCTTTGCTTCTCACTGCCACATTTGGTTTAATTCATATATTCTATTGATTTTTATTACAATAGGTTATTTAAAGCAAATGTAAAAGATGACGTATCTATTTCACGAAGAAAAAAAGTTCACTACATAACTTCCTTGTACCCCTATCAAATAAATCGATGTATTTTTGATAACTCAAAAGAACAAATACGTGTACTCGTCCTCGCACATTCCTAGTATTACTTCATATATTCGTATTTTTAACAATTATAAAAAAAAGCCAAATATGCATATGTTTGGACCATTCGAATTTGCAGAGTTTAGATGTCTTTGTTAGGTGCTGGTTTTCAAAATCTGAAGAAAAACGCTGTATTGTTTTGTAAAAAATGATGTTTCCAACAACTAAAAAATAATAATACATACCGAAGATAAAGCACTAATATTTGTACAATTTTTCAATAATAAAAAATGATAATGAAAAATAAAATAGTACTAATAATTGTTTCCAACAAAAAGAATTTGATAAAAAGCGTTTTTTTTTGGAATGGTTTTGAAAAATTTCAGGCTCGGTTTGAACCCTAAAAGCCCACCCTTGAATACGACTGTGATCCAGGGCCTAGTTACCCAAAAGGCTCGGGAAGCCCTTCAGAATTTTTAGGAGGCCCAAATATGACTGTAAAACTGCTTAACAATTCTAGTTTCTAATTTTAACTGTTTTTTTTATAGAAATATTGCAAAAATTAGTACTTGCTAAATAAAAATGTTTGAAAGAATTAAATAATTATAGAAAATGAGGACACATGTGATAAAATGTGGCCACAAGCAACATTTTCAAATGTGGGATTTGATTTAACTCTATTACGATGTACTTATGTGACACTTTATTTCCTCTTTAAAGTGTCAAATATGCTCATATTTGTTGAGAATTCAAGTGGACCATCCTCATATAAATAATAGCCGATGATCGAGTAACCTGCGTGTTTCAACAGTGAAACTCGCACCACGGCATGATAATTTGATAATATGTTTTGATAATGTTTAACATGCAGGGAAATGCTTTATTGTGACAAGGCGGAACTGGATCCGGTAACTTAACTGTTTTACTGGTAAGACTGTGTCATTTCAGAGGAATAAAGAAACGAAAAAGTGGTCAACTAAGGACGCTATCTACTGGAGTTAGGATTAAAATTTCAACTATCAAAATATCACCAAACAGACAATTTCTTTGTTAAAATGCAGAAGAAGAGAAGCAATTTTCACGCGTCATACCTTGATGGGTGACTTTCTAGTATGTAATTAACAAAATTTTCGACAGTCGGTAAGGTGGAATAAATTTAAATCTGAATTCTTCTTTGCCACTTCGCATTAGTCAGTAATGTATCAATGTGCATAGAATGTTCAGAAAAATTTTCGCAAACAAAAAGTGAGGTGCCCCAAAATGAGACCGAGCTTCCCCTAATTACAGATGTTAATCAGGCTCTGCTCTGATCAAGGGGAGCTTTTAATTTTCAGATCAAAGTATGAAATTATGGTTCGATAAAATCATCATTCGTCTATTTGTTTTGCTCTTTAAATGTAGCATTCTCAAAGAATAAGTTTGACTCTCATGATCAGTGTAACTGATGCGGCATCACCCCATTTGTTACCAGCTGAGTGAATTTAAGCTCCGACTGTTGCGACTACCCACTCTTCCAGTGAAGATGATAGTAAATTTTCACCACTCCACAAGTCATCTTCGTCTCAATGCGCCTATTGATTCATTTCGGACAGCATCGTGAGTAACTCCAAAAAATACCTAACCCAGATAGTTCCCAAAAAATAGATAGCTTCCTTTAAAAACGAATCTTCAAAGGCACAAATCTTCCATTGTCCCATCTGTCTTCGAAACGATAAGAGATTTGATGCTCAACCCGACTGGAAGCGCTCCTCGCTTAGAACAAGGCAACACTGTTGCCGAATCTATTGTCTCTGAAAGAAGCGACAACCCGAAAAGCAGGCGATATTTATTACGGCATTTCGGATTCCCTGTATTTGGAAATAGAGCAATTATTCAACCGGATGGAATGCCAGAATTCTGATTTGTATGCTGGCCGGCAGCACTGCGAGGGGAGATTTTTAATCTTCGAAACGAAAAAAGGAATTCTTTGCAACTCGTCACGAGGGATGTAATGAGGTCAAGCTACAGATCTAGATGGGGATGGAGATTAAGGGATGTTCGATGGAAGGCAAGAGTTAAAACTGAAAAATGAAATGACCATGCCGAGTAATATTTCAGCGGTCATTGTTTACAAAAGGCATTAGAAGAATGCTAGGAGACTATGTTGAGAAATCCTTGCCTTAAGGCCCAAACTAGGTGCCTTGTTCAAGGTGATTTCTGACCAAAGTAACATGACCTTTCGAAGATATTTTCTATTTTCTTTCATGCTATCAGATTCCAACAAAAAATGATCATTCCTTCATCGCTGTTTATAAAAAAAATAATAATAATAACGCAGTAGGAAAACAAGTCACTCATAAAATTCAGTAATGTGTCTATTTGCTCCACTCATTCTAACTCCGGTAAAATGTGACTTCCATTCCAAGTGTGTTTCGAAGATCTTCGACAAAAACATTACTTGTACCGCAGGTTCACTAAATGACTTGCTATTATCTGGCTATCTTATGACGCCTTGCGATTGAGATAAATAATGTCAAAGTCAAAATATGTCAGGTTTTGCTCGTAAAATACTACTTGACTTGTCATCATATCCTTGGCCTGTCTGAAAACATGTGACAAACATGTTAAATAATTGGAGCAAGAAATAGTTTCGTCATTTTTCTCATCATTAAAAGCAAATCCACCTGAGGCAACTATGGGTAATTTTAGCCCTGTTCGATTAATATAAAGGTATATTATAGCGCTATATATACACACACAAAAACTCAAAATTTAAAATAAATAATTACTTTTTAAACCTTGTTGAATTATTGAATTAACTAGGGTTTCGAACCGGAAATAGGAAAAAATGTTATTTTTATAGGAATGAAAACCGGAACTCAACCGGAAAAAAATAGCAGTTCATTTCGGTTCGATATATATTCAGTCATTGTCTTACTGTAACTAACTTATCAATATTTTCTACCTAACTCCAACTTCATAACAGTGATCATTACAAGTACATTGCTTCATTTATGATAGAATTATATTTTTAGCACAAATAAGCATTTACATTAAATAGAATTCTTCATTTGGAACGGCACTGAAAACCGAAAAACAATATTTTTGGCGGAATGAAAACTGAAACTGAACCGATATATTTTTTTAGTTGAACCGAAGCGAAAAAAAATATCGTCCGAAATCCTGAAATTAACATTAATATGTTTTTCGGTTCTTCTTTTACCGGCTACCAAATCATCTATTTTTTCAGATATTCGGGTGGGATAAAAGGCTTGTTCTCATGCATGCGCGTTAGAAGTTGTAAATTTTAAACTCATAATTTCTTAATGAAGTTTTAATTTGAGTATATTTTAGCTAAGATGAGTGTTGTGCATTCAATGCAAGATACATTAAAGTTAGCTTTTTTTTTTTTTAAACAGAATGAATATCCTCAGTGAAAGTTCAGAGCAAAGACGGAAGAAAATGTTTATACAAATAAAACCAATACTTACAAAATTTATTAAAATAATAAAATAAGCAATTTGAAATCCTATTTTTAAGTTGACCAGGATGAAGCATATAACACTCAATACTGAAGATAAGATGCAGTGTCATGGTAGAGACATCAATACTAAAATTAATATCAGCCTATGTAAAAATCCAAGATCTTATGCACGAATTTCTTTCCAATGTTTACATCTTTTAATTTTCTTACTTTACAAAGAAGAAAAGTGATTAAATCTGTAAAGTAATCCCTTTGAGCTTACTAATTCGCTCTAAGCTTTCTAATCTGCCTAAATAAAATTAGGATTTAGAAGCACATGTATTCCATTCCTGTACCAAAAACAAAAAGTGATACATGAAGCAGTTTTTTTTTTTTTTACACCTATGTCTACTTATACAGGGTGTTCCGGTTTAACCTGCAAGACTTCTATTTTCCCAACCGTTAGTCCTAGAGGCATACTTTCAATTGCAAAAATGTTCAAATTCAAATACAGAGTTAAGATATTGAAAGTTTGAAGCAAAAATTAAAAGGAGTCAAAAAATACAAAATTTAACTTTTTATACTGATCCTAGGTCCCCCTAACTTATATTTAGGGAAATAATCTCCATTGGAAAATAATTCAAACACAAAAAACTTGACATTAGTACGACCAATATTCACCGAAACATGAAACGCAGCGTTTTGTGACTTACACCATTTCACACTCGCCGTCAATAACACCTTTTGGTTAGAAGTTAACAAGGGTTTAAAATTATATGCGCGAATAGAGTGGTTTTTCAAACTCTTCGAGGTTTTGTAGTGGGTTTTTGAGTATCGTGGCATAACATTCGCTTTTATTTTTGAATAACAATAAAAAATATACTTCAACAACCTGTCATTCTTCCGAAAGGGCGATAAGTTCCAGTCTCATCTCCTGTATGGTCCCTTAAAACTTCGAACTGGAATATCTCCTTGAGTTTTGGTCCCACAAAGGTCAAGTTTTTTGTGTTAGTTATACTATTTTTCAATAGAGATTATTTCCCTAAATATAAGTTAGGTTAACTAGAGATCGTATGAAAAATTAAGTTTTGTATTTTTTATAATTCATTTTGATTTTTGCTTCAAACCTTTAATACCTAAACTACATCTGATTCTGAACATTTTTGCTGTTGGAAGTATGCATCTAAGACTAACGGTTGCGAAAATAGGTCTTGCAGGTTAAAACGGAACATCATGACATAATAATATTTTTCATATAACTGGTTGATCTTTTTTCTTCCTTTTTTTTTGATAATGAATGCAAAATTATTATTCTTAAAATAATCATAATATATTTTTTTAATTAATTAATTAATTTATTTATTTGTGACTTTGGGGAATGGAAATAAGCTTTCTCACGAAATGTAATAACTCTGAAACAATACTATTTGTTTCATTCTATTTTTAAAATTTTGTTTGTGTCCTAACAATTTACTGAATCTATAATCCTTTTAATATTTTGTCTCGAGATCGCAAGCTAATAATATTCCTGAATTTTATAGAGCAAACAAAATTATGGAACACAATTGGTTTGTCAGATCCGGGGAAAAAGAAAAAAAAAAGTTTCTATCTGGTTTATGTTAGCGTCACTAACTAAACGACCGGTCGCAGAAACAGCGTAACACTGCGACGTGCGTCACCGATTCTAAAGAAAGTCTGCAGACTATTTCTTGGTCAGGGGAGAAAAAAAACTTTAAATTTTTTAGAAAATAATAAAATATGATAAAATGATCTTAATATAAAAAGTAATCTAAATTTCAATGATCAAAGATTTGTACAACATTTTCTGGGAACATTATAATTCACAAGTAGCAAGTACTAGTCTTATTATTATTTTTTTTTTTTTTAGCATTTTTCGAATCCATTTAGGTTTTAACAATTAATCGATTCATTTACAGTAGGTTTAATCCTGCAGTCTATTTTGGGGGCCTTTAATCTGACTTCCGAAAAAAAAAAAAAAAAAAATGTGCGTCTCGGGACGCTCGGCAGAAGTGATAACTTTCATAGAATTAAATTATTATTATTATTTAATCCTATGGAAATAACAATTGGCTTATGGTAGCTATAATAAGCAACGAAATTTTTGCATTGTGTGTTATCTAAAAATCTTGCAAAGACTGCATCAAGTACAGTTCCGGTGACTTGTAGTGGTTTCTTCTGCCTTATTAATCATTTGTAATTGTAATTTGAATTGTAGAAACGACACTAAATTCTTAGCTCAATCAGAAGCAAAATTAACATTGAAATCTCCGGTTAAAATTAAAGGAATTGTATAATAATCTTCATTAACTAAACCAGAACCTTCTTGTGTATAATTTAAAAGCTGTTTATGAATAAATTAAATATTGAACGTTTGAAAACGTAAGAGAGAGAGAGAGAAAGATGCTCTTGTTTGTGTGTGTGAGCGCTGGTTAGATTTTTATTTTAAAAAATTAAAAAAAAAAAAGACCCGACTTCAAAATTGCTCTAAATGAAAAATAATTTTATTCTTCGATCACCATTCAGACTACTTTTAAACATAAGTTTTGATGTCGGAGCAAAAACAATAGATTAAATGACGCGTCGTTTCTAAATATTTCGTTTATCAGAAAAAACACTCAAACTTACGAAAGATTTTAGATTTTTCTCTGTGATGAACAAATTAAATGTTTACTAGTCGACCCGCGCAAAACTCCGTACTGTTCTTCGAATCCTTTCATGTGGCATTTCACTCTTTAAAAATTTCAGAGAAGGAACATTATGAAGAAGAATTGAAAAAAGTTAACAGATTAAAGTAAACGGAAAAAAGTAAACGCACAAAAGAAGGCATGTAATTTGAAGACATCAGTAACAAAACCTCGTTAAATACACGTTGCAATAATTTGATCATCGCTCACCATTTGACTATACGTATTTTCAATGCAAACATGAAGTTGAATAATGCAACATTCACACTGCGTCCGCACATCCGTCACCGACGTGTACTAATCTCCCTAAAACCAGTTTTCGGCCGGCGTTGCCATGACAGCAAGCCGTGTTGTACGGGACCCGTCGACGGGACGAGAAGCCAGATATCTGACGGCTCTGACGTCCGTAGAGTTGGGCGTCGTATTTCATTGGTCTCCACGAGATGAGCGTTCTCTCTCTATTGGGTGACAGACTGACATGTGCGTTTTTCGCGTTCGCAAAGTATGAATGCTTCTCCCTTTTCGGAAGTCGTTACTCTCACCGCTTTACGTGGCGAACGTAATGTGCGGACGCTGTTTAAGAGTCTTCAGACTCCAGGTTGGTGAGAGGGTTGCGTGAAAAACACATTGACTCTGCTAGTTAAAAAGAGTGAATATTGAATCAAGGAGTTTGACCAATCTTCTTTAGAAGGACAGGGGTAAATGCAAACATAAATATCATTAAAAGTGTGACTGAGTGATTCGAGAAAAGCATGAGTCAGCATGATACGCTTTAAAATTATTCGTAAAACATGGAATTTGATTAAGGAATGAGGAAGATCTCGCGTAGCGATTGAAACAAACATTTTACAGAAATAATAAATTAAATTGAAAATAAGTGTTCGATTTTTTGAAAAATGATACAATTTCGCATAGCAGGCTACTTTAACCGTTACGGCTTGAATATCAGCACATGTTTTTCTTTTAATCGAGCATTTAAAATTCAAAACCAAAACCAGTTGAACTGAGTCCAATTTTTAAGTGTAATTTTTAGAACATAGACAAAATGCGTCCCCCCCCCCCCCCGAAAGCAGAAGAGCAGAAAATAGTTTCCTACAAATGAAGTTGATTTGACGTAATATTTTTAAATTTATACAAAAGGTCGAACATATACTTTTCAGCATACAATGAAAAAGTTTTTCTACACAAAAAGGATTCTCTTGAGAACTAAATTTTTAAATCTAATAATTTTTATTGCTTATATTATGCTTAGTTGTGTGAACGGAGTCAAAGCTTTTTTTTTTTTTTTTAAAAAAAAAAAAAAAAAGGAAGAACACTCTTTGGTTAATAGTCAACTTATCTGAATAATAACTGTAGCCTGCATAAGGAAGTGAAAACGCCAGGTAGCATTCCCGTCGCATTTATTTCATTGCCTTACGTGTGTTATCTGTTGTATGTAATGAGTACATGTAATGCGTAATATTAATCTAAATTAGCTATAATGTCGGACAGCTCGGGCGCGGATTCGAAGTTCAGCTAGTTCATAGCCGAATGCTCTACCGAAAAAAACATCAATAAAACCGAACAACTAAGTCCAGTGCTTTTAAGCTTTATTTAAAAAATAATAAATAACAAACAGGTTAATTGTAATTTTGTTTTCACCGAAAGCGACACAAAAAATTGGAAAATTGTATTAAAATTTTGCTTAAAAAATACATAAGAACTACAGGCTGTATCAAAGTTTTGCAACTGCAAGGGGCGTTTCCGAAAAATTGATTTTTTAGACCGTAAGGCTATTTTTTGTCATTAGCCGGCCCGATAAGCTTTAAAATGAGTGGGGAATTTCTTCAAGAAATAAGAAAGATCTCGCATACCGACAGAAAAATAATCTACAGAAATAAAAAAGGGTCAGATATTGAAGAGAAGTGTTTTTATTTTTGAAAATTTATACAATTTGTTATCGCAGGCTGCTTGAACCGTTATGGCTTAGATGGCAGCACGTGTTCATCATTTAACCGAACAGTTAAAATGCAAAATCATTTTAACTAAGTTCGTTTTTTTAAGCGTAGCTTTTCGAATGTGACTGGCTATTTGATTTTTCCCGAAAGAAGGAAAAAAAATGATATTTTACCCATCAAGTTATTAGTAATTTTAATGTTTTACTTCGTATTCTAATAAATATTCATAGTTTAACTAAATGAAAAGCATAATTTCAATTTGTGGTAGAATTTTTTTTTTTATTTGTACAAAAGGTCAAAAACTGTCATTAGAAGAATTTACATTTCAGTATACGATTTTTTTTTCTGATCAAAAAACTATTCCATTGTAGCAGGGTTGGCCGGATTGGACCCAACTGGGTTGGACCCAATGGGTTTTTTTGAAAAAACCCATTTAAAAAAACCCCATTATTTAGCCCACTTTATGGTTTTTTTAAATTTTCCGAGAAGTTTTTAAAAAAATTAATTAATTTAAATACTTTAACAATTTAAACTTCTTTTTTATTTGTTCTTCACCACAGCCAATGGACATAAAACATGAATTTTGAACTTTAATAGAATTTTTTAACTCTTAACAGCATTAAAAAATACTTCAAAGATTTTAAATAAATATATTTAACTTTTTTCTTTAACTGGTCAATAAATAACTCAAATTATCTTGACTAAGTCCTGTCATGTCTGATTTTCTCAATATTTGTAGATTGTACAGAGGAAACTACTCTAGCTAAAAGGCTTTCATTTGAATTAAAGCAAACCAATTTTCTGCAAACCAACAGGTCACAAATCTTGAATAAACAAGGTATATTTTTTAGAAATTAACAGGTTTCACAAACGGTCGAACAGAAAACAGAATAGGATTTACAGTATTTTCATTATCTTACGAAAAAGTTTAATATTTCTTACTCTGTACACAGAAATAGAAAAACCGGCAACATAAAATTCAAAGAAATGTCTTGATTAAGCTGGAATTCAGTATAAAGGGATTTAAACTATTTGAGGTTCTACAGTAGTTTTGCGTAACAAAATGAAATACAATAAAGTAAAAGGAAAAAAAAAAAAAAGGAATTAATTACAAACGAACAATAGATTTTATAACTTGAGAAGTAACTTTTTCTTAACTGTTGGCAATTATGGAAACCAAAAAATCTGAAACTTCACCATTCTTGGGGTTTCATCGTCTTTTTTACTTTTCTTCAGAAAACGCTGAATTTCCCAGCTTTTTTTACTCCAAGACGATTTTTTTACTTTGTCAATATACTTACGGTACAATATGCTACAAGTACCCCACATTTTCCATAAAAAAAGATAAAAAAACTCACATTTCTTTTCAAAAAACCCAGCTTTAGTTGGGTTTTTTTTTGGGTTTTATTTAAAAAAAACCCAAAAAACCCTGGGTCCATGGGCTTTTTTAAAAAAACCCGGGTTTTTGCCAACCCTGCATTGTAGTCTGAAATCTTAAACCTGATACTTATATTTTCGCCAACATTATGCTTTAGTTTTCTGACCGGGGCCAAAGCTTCAAAAACAAACAAAAAAATATATTTCGTTTCACCAAGGAGCGTTTCCATCACATTTATTACCTCACTTGTGTTATTTTGTGTTCTCATACGTTCATGTATTGCGCGATATTTGTCCAATTCTTTGATGCAAATCGTCCGGGCCGGGCCCGAACACTCGTTCTTCTGGTTACCATTCGAACGCTCTGCCGATCAAGCTGGCCAACAGCACCAGTTAAACTTATAAATGTAACCGAAAACCTCAGTCTGGTGCTCCAAAACAGGTATGTTTGACAGAAAAAAACAATTTTTAGAACGTGGGTCTATTTTTCGTCATTAGCCTGCACGATAAACTTTAAAATGAGGTGTAAATCAAAGAAATCGATGAACAAAAAAACAAGCTACCGAAATAATATATAAGGATTTATTATTTTTGTTTTCTCGGCTGTCACCAACCCCCGCGTTGTCTGCGAGGATGAAGTTCGTTTAAAATATGTACACCTTATCACAGTTCAAAACCCTAAATGAAGCGAGATATTTTTAGTATAACTAATAGCAAAGATGTTTTTGTTTTGAAAATAAATTTAAAGATTAAATGCTGTTTTGAATATATATTGTTTACAATGTTATTGGTATGATATTGTATTATTAAACTCACCTTTCGTTAGGGCGTTGCGTATGTTGCTACGATCATCCATCTTCTGTTAGTTTCATTACTTTTTCCACTATTAATTAACGCTTAAAGCTGACCCAAAGAGTAAAAAAAAAAAACATAATTTCCCCGACCATGCGCGCATCTGTCCTATGCGTGAACGAAAGGATTGCCAGACGAGAGTTGCGCCGTTACGCGCGTTATGTCACAATCCGTTTACCCTCCCATAAGAAGTTATCACTTCAAAAAAAAAAAAAAAAATCTGCTATCGGGTTAAACGCCGTTCCAATGAACAACACATGCTTACTGAAGAGGCTTTTACAGTTACTCAAAAGGGGATTTTTCATGAAGAAATTAATATGTATTAGTAAATATTTCTTTCAACAACCAAAAATTCAAGTGATTCTTTTCGAATGGTGTACATTTAAAACAAAAAACGGAAATTTTTGGAAATAAAAGCAAAATTTTTGGCCTCACGAATGTTTTTTTTTTTTTTTTTTTTTTTTGTCTTTTTTGCAAAATTTTAAATAGTGATTGCTCTGGTTTTGATAATAAATGCCAAATTCAATCAGTGTTAATGTTTAAATATATATATATATATATATATATAATTTATTAATTTAGCAGTAACTTAGCCCCTAAGCCAGGGCTAAGGTTAAACCCCCTCCCCCCATAGGCGGATTTAGGACTGAGTTCCTGGGGGGGGGGGGCAGGATTTCCTTTTTTTTAGCAACATTTTTATTGCCCCCCCCCCCACCCCCGTGTTTTTGTCTGTTTCCTGTGATGCATAAGTCCATGCTTTACTTTTTTGTCTGTCGTTTTCATTAATGTGTGTTTTCATGCTGTCCTTTTTGAATCGACCTTAAGAGAGGGAGCTGGTATCAAGAGAGAGTGACGCAAGGCTCCCTTTTAAGTGGGAAATAGAATATCTCCAATTTTAGGGGGCCGGGGTTTTTCCCCCCGAGGAAATTTTGTTAAATGGATATAAAATTCTGCATTTTGAAGCCTTATAAAGGTTAATTGGACAGACATAGAAATTGATAACTAGATTATACAGTTGTACAATATTGTTCAAACTTTGTAAGAAACAGCCATTTTAAGTTTGAAAGAAAAAATAAACTATAGATTTCTCATTGCAACAACCTTTTTTAAATTATAAGTAGTGCAGAAAGCGAAAAGGAATAGAAAGGTAGTGTATCATTTTTTTTCCCTGGCTAAACAGATTAACAATATGCAGTAGAAGTAATTGGAGCCCACTTTGCTTAGGATTTTCAAGACTTATCTAATTATTTTCAAGGACTCTAGAATAAATAAAATTATTTAACGCACTTCATTTGTGCTTTCCAGTCTCTGATATTTTAGCACTTGATTGTAAATTTTTTCAGTCCTGTTCTAACTTTGTGAGAAATAGTTATTTTAAATTTAAAAGAAAAAGAAACCATAGATTTCTCGTGCCAACAGCTTTTCTTCAGTTGCAAGTGGGGCAGTAAACGAAAAGAAATAGAAGTAGTGTGTATTTTTTTCCGTGCTAAACAGATAAACAATATGGAGAAGAAGTAAGATAAAAATTTCAATCAATACAAAAGAATTTCCAAAATACTGCATTCAGGATTGAATAAATAGCAAGATATGATACATGTCAGTCACAAAAATTAATTTTAAATAATATGCTACAAACGTGAGAACCATGATTTTTACATTTTTAATTTATGCAGGATGTGGTAAGGCGCTGAATTTGGCATATTTTGGCATTCCTCCCCGTTTATACTATTTGTTAGAAATTTTAAAATTTAAGGTTTGTAGCCACACATTTCCAAATATTCAAGGTTTTCAAGCACTTAAAAATGTAATTAGTTTTTTCAAGCAATTTCCATTTTTTAAGGAACGAATCATGAATTTTTTTTTTTTTTTTTTTGGGGGGGAGTTAGGGACCCACTTCGAAGCAGGGGCTCTAAGCAATAGCTTGTTTACCTTATAGGCGACTTCGCCCCTGTTTGTAATTTACTCTTACTTGAAAATTTTTGCTTGATTTTTTGTAATTTTTACGAAAATTCGTCAGTTTTTACGGTTAAAGGGTTTTTACGATTTTACCAATCTTTGTTAAGTTTTTATAAACTTTTATAAAATTTCAGCAAATGTTTCCAAAACTTTTTATGACTCAATTATTTAGATTTCAATAATGACGAGGACTGACTCACTTAGACTTAGATGATTATGACACCTTACTTTTTAAACAGTATTTATAAAGTAAGTAAAATTGTACTCTCCCTCTAAATAAAAAGATTCATTTAATCAGAACACTCAGATGACTGAAATTTATTCAGTGTGCGGTAGAATTTATTTTTTCTCTTTTAAAGAGAGAGAGAGAGGGGATAAATGTTTTGTAGAATTTCTCAAAAGGCCAATTAATCTACTAAGAACTACTAAGAATATTATGCACAAATAGTACTTGAAATGTGGACACAAATCATAATGAGTAGATCGTTCTGTTGGCGCGAATGGGGGGGGGAGTTTTCCCCCCTTTGCTTTAGGTTCTAATTTGTTAAAACAATCGTCAATTAGTATAAGTGCTGCAGCTTAATGCATAGCTCGTTTAGCCTATATTTTCATTCATATACTTGCCCAATGGTTTTCAATCCAAAATAGTGAACTTAGACACATTTTCAGCACCTCAGTGACAGCTGTACTATTTGTATTTAATGTTCGTCCCCCCTCCCCGCACCTCTTTTCTTTTCTCCCATCAGAAAAGGACACTCGCTTTTCTCTTCATTTTCATTGAACTATTCAAAAAAGAAAAGTCTTGATTTTTTGTTTTAAGATTTTGGAAAGTGTGTTGTTACTATATAAAGTCCTTCCAAAACTTGGGGGCATTGCCCCCTATAAATCCACCCATGCCCTTCTGAACTATTCAAAAAAGAAAAAAAAAATTTAATTTTTAGAAGATGTGTTGTTACTATATAAAGTTCTCCCGAAACTGGGGGGGGGGCATTGCCCCCCTCTGCCCCCCCATAAATCCGCCTATGCCTCCCCCCCAGAACTACATGTAATATACCAGACAGCCCGGTTATTGCATCTGCAATTTTGTTCCTATTTTTCCCTATTCCAGCCTGAAGAGTTCTAATAAGAAGGAAACTGCAGTCTCTGGATGAGATAACCGGGCTGTCTAATACATTGCATCCATTAATGATGCCTGAAGCTAACGGATCAATTCACTATTATAGTGAGACCCCGATTTTGGGTCCCAGAATCTTCGTTTTTCCTGCATTTCACGTTTTTTTCATCAGATTCTAGTTTTTTCGTACACTAAAATGTTAATTTTACTCGGATTACTAGTTTGCTATTTATGAATTCCTCTCCTTTTACGTTTTCACTAGCGAGATAAAAAATGAAAAAAATGTTTAAAATACTGTAAAAGCACATATTTTCGGAAGGTTTCAATTTTCGCGATTTTCGTAATCGCAAAAATCTAAGCCTCGTGAATTTTTCTTTTCTTCCAACTTTCAGTTATGTTCTACAGAGTAAAGAAATATACATAGAGAGGCTCCATCTATGGTAAAAAGGAGATGAAATTGAAGCCGGAATTATGGGATACAGCGGTGCAATGATGAGCAGGGTTATGATAACATGCTCGCTTCGGGAGAATAGTTTTTACCAATCTCGCAAAGGGACCGTATAAAGTAGCTGGCGGATTGGTTTGCATTTTAATTCATGTTCTAATGCAATTACGAAAACGTGCTTCATAAAATTGCAACGATATCTAAGTTTAAATTAACAACCAATTGAGATTCAGTAATGGAGTGTTTTGAATCAGGATGTATCTCAAAAAGCTAAGGAACTTGGGATACAGCGGTGCAACTTCCGGCTTCAATTTCTTAGTATAGCGGGGCCTCTCTATGTAATTTCTGACTCTATGGTTCTGTTCATACAAAATGGGCGAAATTTTCAGTTCGCGAAATCGCCGATATCTCCATTCTCGTGAAAGTTAAGGCTCGCGAAAATTTAGTGCTGCGTTCATTTTGAACTCGGTGACTAAAAAGCAATCCATTATTACAGACTATTTTCACCCTAAACGCCCGGATTCGCTTCTTAATGTGTTGAAATGATCTTAAAATGCTATGCATAATAATGTTCTTATCATAAAATACGGATATATACGTTTTGAAAGAGTTGTCTTTAATACCTTTATTGAGCAATCACATTGCTCATTGCTCTCATTTGACTCTTTTGATATTCCTATGATTTTATTTTCCCCCCGCCTCCCTCTGCAGCACCACCGTCGACCGGCCGGTCCCGATGCTGTTCTTCTAGCGAGCAAAGTCTCCAGGTTGCGTCTACATCCTACACACACATTCACATACATACACCTGCACACATACTCACACACGCATACACACACCTACAGATACACATACCTACCCATACCTACACATACACACACCTACCCACACCTACACATACACACACCTACCACACCTACACATACACACAAGTACCCACACCTACACATACACACTCCTACCGACACCTACACATACACACCCGACACACCTACACATACACCCACACCTACCCACAAACGCACCTCTACACACACATACCCACACACTCATGCCTGCACACAGACACAAACACACACGCCTACATACACACATACACTCGTGATTGCGAAAAACATAATTTGAATTCCAGTTGTCAAAATTCAAATTGATTTTTAATATTTTTTATTATTTCTTTTTCTTTTCTTTTTTGCTTTCCATGTGTTCTCCGTATTTTACGGTCTAGTATTTTTTTTTTTGCCAAGTTCCTCATGAAACTGAAAATCGGGGTTTAAGAATAACTTTAAAGTCAGGATTTCCAATATTTTACAGCAATAGCGTTATTTATCAACATTTAAAAAATTTGCTCATTTACATGAATCGTATTTTAAGACAAATATTTGCACATTTGATTTATATTATTATTATTATTATTATTATTATTATTATTATTATTATTATTATTTTCTTGAGCTTTGCCAAAGAACAAAACGTCGAGTCACTTAGCTAACGCAATTTGTTTCAAAGATTTTTGTCCACGCAAAAACTACATGAATTTTTCAGTCGTAAACGTGGCGCTAAATGCGTCTGGTAATAGCTACATGCGATTTGTTGGCCATTTTTCTCTCGAAGAAAAATGTTCCATCTTCTGCAAGAGTGAGTGGAATGCCTTAGAGATTTTCGAAAGAATGGACAGTTTTCGTAACCCTGTCAGATAGATGACCATGAATTTGGTTTGTTTTTATAAATGTTTTGCTCTGACATCAAAGAAGGAAAGAAAGGTGTAAGTTATAATATTTTTTCATATAATACGTCTTTAGCAGAAAGCAGTTCTATTTTATTCATGTTATTTTTCACGGAGAAGATAACATCTAAGTGCTACTTAAAATGTACTTCCATACAAAGATCGTAGATTTTATTGTATATCACCACATCTGACCGCTGCGATACATGTTACAATAAAAATGTTGCTTTTGAAATATTTACAGTATAGCTCTTTGTGTTTTTATCTCGCAAATGATAAAGAAAATTTTATTAGGAAAAAAATTTACTGTACCCACACAGAAAAATAAATACATAAAAAAGTAAAGCAAAGAAAATTTCCTTAAAACTAAAAAAAAAAAAGAAAAGAAATTACAACATTGTTTTAAAAAAATAAAAAAAATAAATAAATAAATAAACAATACTAACACACACTATATCACCGAAAGTATTGCGACACTTTAAAAAATTCACGTTTTTACGGATTTCTCAAGGAATAAGAGGCCAATTGCATTAGATCGCTGGTAACTTTTTAAATTTTAAAGATATTGAACTGGAATTTCATTATGGAGTTGCAGGATCTACTTGGGCTTGACTAATAAAAGAGCTTTTGTAGTTAAACATCAAAATATCCTTAATGAGAAGCAATTTAAAAAAACTTTCTTTTTTACTTCCTTTTATAAAAAAGGAAGCATTGCATTCGCGAAAAAATTTTCACTCAAAAATTTACCTTTTTCCATTTTGCTCACCCCCGAATGAATGTTGAAGTTTTTTTTTGACCCGACCGCACGTGGATATATGCCTAGGAACGTACAGACACCCAAAATATCCATTTTTGACGATCCCTGAGTTAATTACAACGAGTTTTCCCGTGACATCCGTTTGTACGTATGTATGTGCATATGTATCTCGCATAACTCAACGGTATGTCCTAGAAAGGTGAAATTTGGTACGTAGACTCCTAGTGGGGGTCTAGTTGTGCGCCTTCCCTTTTGGTGTTGCATTCAGATGTTCCTAAGGGGGTCTTTTACACCTTTTTGAGGGGAAATTATTGTTTATTTCAATGTTAACTGAAGTGGTGTTATAATTTGTCAAACACTTAGTGATATATCGCCAAGCCTTTGGCAGCCAAGTTTAGTCGCCAACTTGGCAATTTTTAATTTTATTTTTTTCAACTTTTAAGTCTGGTTTTAATTTGGCTAATGTTGGTGATATTTAAAGAGTTTACCACTAAATCACTTTAAAATTGCCAATAATGGAGAAATAAATCTGTGCAAAACATTTTTTTTGCCTCGGTTTGCAAGAAACTAGAGAAGAAAATATTTAATGTTTCCTTGCTTACTCCAAGGCGCTATTATCATTAAATTGGTGTAAAAGAAAGTCATGTGATGCACACATGAGCTCGTTTGTTTTGGTGTTATGCACAAAACATTGTCTCTCGAAAGTTTGACCCAACTTCATTTGGGGTATGCTGTTTAGTATACTATCACCTTATTTTAAAGGGGAGTTTTCGTTATTAGAAAGGGCTCGAAGGAGAGCTACAAAGCTAATAGGTGATATTTAAATTCATATTATAATTCTGGATTTGAAAAGTTCAGCGCGAATAGCTTGCACAGAAAAAGGACACTTTGACTATACCCTAGAGTCCCCCGTGCCAACCACAGAAGTAGTTCACGACCTGGGTGAACTCATGAAAACAGCTCACTTCCTTATTCACTATGAGCATTCAACCCGCTACAACAGACATCCAAACCACTGCGTCGGTCGGAGCCGACTTCAAGAAATAATAAGTCTTCGATCAGCGGTTCAAATGTCAGTTCAGTAACGACCAAGAGTCGATAAATCTGGTGAATTAGGGAATCAGTCTCTCTCATCTAGACCAACAATTTCTGATCTGAGACCCCCAGAGACACTGATTTGCAATGGGAACTGGGAGGAATTTGAGACCATAACAAATTTAACGTGCACCTGCACCAGTTGCCATTAACGCACACAGATATTCTATAAAGACCGATATCGAAGTCACGATGACCTTTCGTCCACAAGCCTGCTGCCATACCGAACTTACTACCTCGTTCTACAAAAAAACAGAAAAGATATAGTTTAGGTGTTGAGGGTTGAATCAGTGGTTATTTCTTAAAACTACCAAAACTTCAAACTATATTTTAAAATAAGAAAAATTACTTTCACAATTGAGTTGCAGGTTTTCCGGAACTAGTTTTCCGGAAACAGTTGTGATTATGCAATGAATTGAATAGTTTTGAGAGGGCACTTGATCTTTATTGATGATTGACAAATTGACTAGGACCAACATAGATTCGGACAGAGTCAGTAGCTGGTCAACTTTCAACTTTGTGAAAGCTAAAAGAGTAATACTAGTTAACAAATACGATTCCGAACAGTTAATTCTTGAAATAATTTAACCAAAACATCATTAGAAGTCTTGGAGGAAAGCAACGCTCCTCTTTAGTTTATGTGATAATGATCAATTGTATCGAAAGTTAACATTGTTTTCAATTTGTGACATTTAACCTTACAACGTATGTTGAGGTTGAGCACCACTGACTTAGAAGAAAGTACGGTTGAGAAACTGATATGAAATCTATCTAGTGGCACGTTACCACTCTTTCTGATAAGCAAATGGTATAAAATCTATCTAGTTGGCACAAATAACCGCTCTTTCTGTGTAAAGCGGCAAGCAAATTCCGCTTATTTACTACATTACTTCGCTTAATTTTCACTAAAACAAATTTAGTAATCCTACAGAAAGTCTGTTGTCTCTCTCATGTGTGTCCACAATTTTTTTTTTTTAAATTGTATTCTTTTCCCCTTCCAGTTAGCGATGTAATATAACTGACAGAAAAAAAGCATTTGAAAAACATAAAAAGAAGTAATGGAAGAAAAGCTATTTTTTTATCACCAAAAGTAATTTTTCTCATGAATAAAGAAACAAAACTAGATACTTTATTGACAAGCGTCATCGTAATTCTCTAGTAACACCCTTGATTATCCATCAGCTGACACGTCTTTTCTTCAGCCGTAAAAGCTTAATTACGTAATTTCCGTAAATCAGATGCCAAACCCTTCCACTCCACATCCGCGAGACTGAAAGTCATTTTCCCAGCTCAATTCTTGCTGCGCAGCGGGGAAGCGCACTTCGATGATGGTCTGTCAAAACATTGCAAAGGAGTTCACCGATTTGGAGGTCAAGAGAAACTCTTTGACATGCTGAGCCATACCGAGAAAGCACTTCGTCAGCTTTGTGGTTATATCTTTATTGGCTTCAGAAGAGTATTCAAACACTGAAACAAATTTGCAATAAACCACAAATATATTAGTCACAATGTTTTTTTTCCTTCCTTCTTTTAAGGGGGCTAGGATAGTATTGCTTTTGTGTGATCAGGAAGAAAGGAGGTGTAACCTGTGTTTGTATTATAATTAGCAAAAGAAATGCGAAAGCTACGACCAGTAGCAGAGTTGAACCCATTGAGAAGACATAAAATAGAGGGAGTGAAAACTTTCATTCGTAGGAAAGACCCCAAGTCACGTGATAGATTTTAATGAAAAGCATTGGAAGAAAACATGTTTCTTTCTCTAGTTTCACTCCAAACGTGTCAATCATTCGTCGTTGTTGAGTCACGTGACTTGAGCTCTTTGCTCAAGTTTTTGCTTAGCCAATGATTGGACTTGTTCCCTCCATTTTAATTCCTGCTCTAAGGTTGAACCCAACTAGGCTGATCGTAGCCAATTTATCAAACTCCGGTGGCCAAGTGCCCTCTTGAAACTATTTTGATATTTCAAACATTAAAATAAGTTTTGATTAAACCACATCAGATATATTAGTCACAATGTTTTTTTTTTCCTTCCTGCTTTTAAGGGGACAATGATAGTATTGCTTTTGTGCGATCGGGAAGAAAGGGAAGCATTTAACTAGGGAATGTAATGTAATTTGTATGTATATCATAAGAATAACGGAAATGCAAAAGCGTCGAACGGTAGCAGTGTTTGAACCCTACTAGGCTCATCGTAGTCAATTTATCAAACGCGGGTGATCAATTGCCCTCTAGAAGCTATTTTGCTATTGCAAACAATAAAACAAGTTTGTAATCAATCACAGATATTTTAGTCATAAGCTATTTTTTCCTCTTTTTATGTGGCCGACGATAGGCTGTTATTGTCTGATCAAGAAGATAGTATTTAATAACAGAATGTAATCTGTAGAAACCTACATGTAACGTAGAAGCTGTCTTGGGTCCCGACTAGGGTAATAGTTAATCAGTCTATCAAGCTCGAGAGATCGAGTGCCCTCTTTAAACTATTCTGCTATTGCAAATACTAAATGATGATGGTGATGGTGATGGTGGTGGCGGTGATGAAGATGATGATGATGGTAAAGGTGGTGATGATGCTGATGATTAATAATGATGATGATGATGATGATAACAATAATAACAATAATAATAATTTTAAAAAATATAATAATAATAGTTTGAGTTTTGACATCCTGAATTCAAATTATGTTTTTTGCAATCACAAGTTGCGACAAGACCATACTCGTTGAATTTCTTGTTTCTTCTAATGGCTCCTACGGTCCCCAAGAATCGATTTTATTTACACCCAACCCTCTCGACTTTACACAATCTTCTTCAGACAAAAACAGCATCCAGCACACAATAAGTTGCACACAATAATTTTTGGAAGGTCACTTTGACCTCCCATTGGGGCGTCCCTGAATGTGCAGTTACGTCAAATCCAGGATCTAGAAAATAACCATCCAACCATGAAACCACTGTCAGTCAATTTTTCAACGGTCCCTTTATACATTTGCGCGTGCATGAATCTCCAAATTATTCCTAAAGAGTCGCCCACCCTCGCATCGGCTGCTCATCGAGGATATTTCATTTGAAATAAATCTTCGCCAGGTAGGTCTGAGGCGCCGAGAGTCTGAATGACTTGCAAGTCACACACAGTCCTCAGAATCATTACAAAAGAAAAACTTTTTCTCGCTGACGCCAGTATTTCCCACTGTTTGAGCACGTGAAACGTTTTAAAAACAAAGGAAACTGCGTCTGAGAAGTTTTGCAAGAATTATGTAAAATGTGTTTTTATCACAGTTGGTTTCGATTTTTTTTTTTTTTTTTTGAGTGTTTTTCTACTCAGCGGCGATCTATCTGTTCAACCAATGTCGCAAATTCGCAGCTATAACCTATAATTCGGAATTATAAAAAAAAAATCATTTTTATAACAAACCACAATAAAATATCAAGAAATTCATGTAGTAGATGAAAACATCTTCATAGCGATAAAAATAAATAAATAAATAAATAAAACTAATTTAACAAATGAGTGGAAATGACTGGGGAAAAAAACGCGTGCATAAGTTTGTAAAGAAAATTGCAATATGAATGGAAATAAAAAGAGTTAACAAACAATAAAACAACTGTTTCGAAAAAAAAAAAAAAACCTGAATGTTTTTATTTTCAAATGATTTTATTGATTTTAGAAAGTGAATTTTTTTCAAGAATGTAATTTTCTGCAATATAAAAACATAAAAACGTTGTCAATAAAAAGTTTAATTTTTGTTTTTCCCAACTTCTTGGAGTTTTATTTTTTAAAAACTTCAACTCGGTATAATAGCGACATATTTTCAAAAATTTACTAAACAGTTGAGCAACATATGTTCAAAAATTCAAAAAAACTGTTTCGTGACATATTTTTAAAAATTCATCAAGTTCGTCTGTGCCATTTTTCCAAACAATTGCTAAATTTCCTTGGCGACGCATGTTCAAAAGCTCAGTAAGCACTTTGGCAATATATTTTCGAAAAAATCATGAACGTTGGCAATATATTATTTTCAAAAATTCACACAGCTCCGTGAGTACATATTTTCAAAATCCACCGAGCTAATTAGAAATATGTTTAAAGAAACTCACAAAGCTTTTTCGCTACACATTTTCAAAAATTCATGAAGTTCTTTGGTGACATATTTTCAAACCACAAAAAGCTCCTTGGTGGCATAGTTTCAAAAATTCACAATGCTCCGCTAAATTTCTTGACGACGCATTTTCAAAAACTCACAAAGTTCTTCAAAACTTATAACTCGTTATCTGCCAATCACAAAGCGAATAAAACTAACGCCGAGTCACGACAAAGTAAAAACAATAAATAATCTTGATTGCTCAAAAACTGATATATAAATAGCAAAAAACAGGAAAGTAAGAAAACAAATCGAATACATTTAAAAAAATAAGTAAAAAGATACCTAAAGTAAAGAACTGAAGAAAAGTGGTGCACACATATGAAGATAAGCACGAAGAAATCATTTTTAAGCTGCACAGTTGTAGATCTTTTACTTCAACGAATCTAAAAAAGTACCCCAACAAAAAATTGTTCAATATGCTTTGACATAAAAATATACTGGGTGATTCTATCGTAACATGCGGAACAATAGGATTAAATTTGCCCTTACATTTTTATGTATACGCACATAGTTACGGACAGAAAGTTAAGCAAAAACATGTCTTCGAATATCCTTTTTAATTGCTATGTTTCAGATGGAATTTACCTGTCACTCTCAGGGCAGACTTTTGGGGGCCGTTTCCGAAATTTTAAAAGTATTTTTTTTTTTTTTGAAAGACCATGCTAAAAACATAAGATCTGACAATTTTTTAAAGAATTTGACAAAGCTTAATATTTTTAAAAAAATATTTTAATCGGTGCGCAGATTCTTTTTTTAACGCTTCTGCACATGACATCACAAGTGATGAAATGCCATTCACTGATGCCATTAGCGCAGAGCTCAATATTTAATTCGCATCTTTACTCACATGTACTGGCAACGATATGATTGATAGAAAGCGTACAGCGCAATATTTAATTCGCTTCTGAATGATCATAAGCTAGAAACGTGGTAGACAGCAATCGTCAGCATTCAGTGCGCCAGTGGAATACGCACCAAAGTGACATGATAAATATCACGCCATGTTTGAAAGAGCGGGCATTTTAAAAAAATATTAAAAATCAAACATTTTAAAAATAAAAGATTTTTCTTGCTCTGTGTTATTTTTTTTTTGCTCATTCTATCAACTTCAGTGACTAAAAGTAGTACTTTTGACTGATGGAAACAACCCCCATTTTCGCAAAGTATCCGATGGATCTACTGCTGCGAATTCTTGAAATACATGCCTACTAGGTTTTTTTTTTTTTTTTTTGCGTTAGTTTCAAAAAAAAAAAAAAAGACTACTCCACCGAAAATCAAACTTTTACCCCCGCACGTGACAGCGTGTAGAACCTCGTTTACGCGTCTTCCGTTTATCAGAATCTCCTGTTTATCCGGATGAAATTTCCAGGGCTTAAAAAATGTACACGTGAATAATGATTTTAAATTATGATCGCAAGATTGAAACTATAAATACAACAAATATTTGTTTTAATTTTGATTCAATGTACAACGCCCATCTATAGTACGTAAAATAAACTATAGTAAACTATATATAAAATAGTTAACAAACAACATGGTCTGAATTGTAAATTATGAAGTGTTTGTGAAAATCAATCTCCTGTAACTGTGTTACAAAAAAAAATGTCTTTTTGATAGAAGATAAGTCTGCTTATTTAAGAATTTGTTTTGCTTCTTGCCTGGATTATCCGGATTTTCGTTTATTCGTATTGCTCTTGGTTCAAGTTAGCACCGATAAACCAAGCAGTACTGTATTTTAAAAATGTAATAAACAAAAACGTTTTCCCTAAAAAGTGAAACATATGTGAGATATTTCTTAGGGAAAAATAATTTTGTTTGCTACATGTTTTGAAATTAAATATAGAGCTGTCACAAGCATTACGGACAAAATGTAATGTTTTTCGGTGGAATGGACCTGCTATACTTTGTCTAGCAAATAATGCATGACTTTGTTACTTTTTCTTCTGCTGTAATACATGTAATAAATGGCTCTTTTCAAGCAAAAAATAAAAAATGAATAAATAAACAAACAAAAGTAAAAAATCCTTGTGACGCAAGTTTTGTAGTACAGATCGATTAATACTACTTTGTGGAAACATTTATTTTCAGATACGATCTTTCTTCCAACTCTTTTTTTCATAAATTTGAACTAAAGGAACTATTACAAGAAACAAACATGTTCTTCAACGCACACAAAAACCACCGCACAAGGATTATACAAAAAACCTCAGTATTTAAAAAAAAAATCTTTTTTTGTTGAAGCGAAGTGAATTACGATTCTGTTCTGAGGATTACACAGAGCGAAACGAAACATGGTCCGCTAATTTGATAGCATCGCTCTCGATAAATCATGGTGATGCGGCCGCAGCTTATTGTCGCAACAGTAACACGATGGGTCACTCCAGAAACTCACGACGGGATGATAAATTTCGATTTTGCTGGCGAGAAAAAGCGAGGAAGGCTCGTAATTTTTACCATTGTTTTTTGCACCTTACGTGATGCACGTTACAGTTTTTATTGCCGAGAAATCTTTTCCGCTAACAATCGCAGAATCAGAGAACGTCAATGAAAATTTATGCGATATCAATAGCCAGTTTCTGCCTTCTTAATTGAACTTTAAGAAGTAACAGAACCTAGTTGGGAAATATTGACCACTAGTGGAATTAGAGGAATTAGAGGAAAAGGAAATTAATTTTCTTGTACTAACACTCAGTCAACACAAACTTTTGTCTCTGACAAAAGAATTTGCTTGCTTGTATCCGAATCTTCCAAAAAATTATATTTTTCTGGCGAGAAAAAGCGAGGATGGCTCATAATTTTTGCCTTTTTTTTTTTTTTTTTTTTTGCACCTTACGTGATGCACGTAATGGGGTTTTGATTGCCGAGAAATTTTTACCACTAATAATCGCAGAATCAGAGAACCTCAATGGAAATTTATTCGATACCAAATGATCAATTTCTGCCTCCTTAATTGAACTTTGAGAAGTAACAGAAGCTAGTTGGGAAATATTGACCACTAGTGGAATTAGAGGAAAACGAAATTAATTTTCTTGTATTAACACTCAGCCAACACAAATTTTTGTCTCTGACAAAAGAATTTGCTTGCTTGTATCCGAATCTTCCAAAAAATTATATTTTTCTGGCGAGAAAAAGCGAGGATGGCTCATAATTTTTGCCTTTTTTTTGCACCTTACGTGATGCACGTAATGGGGTTTTGATTGCCGAGAAATTTTTACCACTAATAATCGCAGAATCAGAGAACCTCAATGGAAATTTATTCGTTATCAAATGATCAGTTTCTGCCTCCTTAATTGAAATTTGAGAAGTAACAGAAACTGTTAGTTAAATATTAACCAATAACGGCATTAGAGGAAAAGTAAATTAATTATTTTGATTTCGCTGCTGAGAAAACGCGAGGAAAGCTAGTATTATTTGCCATTGTTTTTTTGCACCTTAAGTGATGCACGCTAGGGTTTTTATTTATGCTAGCAATCGCAATATATGAGAACGACAATGGAAATTTGTACGATATCAAATGACCTTTTTTTGTTTTCTTAGTTGAAATTTGAAAAGAAGCAAAAGTTAGTAGGGAAATATTGACCAATAAATGAATTAAAGGAAAAAGAAAATGTTTTTTTTTTCTTGTTTATTAACACTTGGTCATTACAAACTTTTGTTTCTGAGACAAAAGATTTTGTTTATATCCGAATAATTCGCTAAATTTCGATTTTACTGGCGAGAAAACGCGAGGAAGGTTCGTAATTTTTGCCATTGTTTTTTTATGTGTTTTTGCACCTTATGTGATACACGTTAGGGTTTTTATTGACGAGAAATCTTTTCCGCTAACAATCGTAAAATCAGAGAAGGTCAATGAAAATTATTCAATACCAAATGGTCAGTTTTCTTAGTTGAAATTTAAGATGCAACTGAAGCTAGTAGAGAAATATTGGCCAACCAATGAATTAGAGGAAAAAGAAAATGAGTTTCTTGTATTAACAACCGATCATAACACATTTTTGTTTCTGAGAAAAAGTTTTTCTTTCGTACATTCGAATAATCCAAAAAATTTGATTTTACTAGCGAGAAAACTCGAGGAAGATTTGTAATTTTTGCAATTATTTTTACACCTGACGTGATGAACGTTAGGGTTTTTTATTGCCAAGAAATCTTATCTGCTGACAATCATAGAATTAGAGAATTTCTGTGCCAATTTATGTTGTGCACTTGGCATTTTTACTTTTTTAATGGAAGTGAATCTTCGTTGAAAAGAAAATAATGTTCCTATATTAACATATGGTCATGATACTAAAGTGACCATACGTCCCGTTTTGAACAAAGCAGTCTCATCTCCAATCATACTGTCCCGCTGTCCCCAAACACAGCTTTGGGGCCAGGCCCGGATCTGCATACCCGCAGACCCCGCAGTGCAGGGGAGGGGGGCTACCTCTTTAAGGGGCCCGACGGTCCATGAAGTTGATTTAAAAAGCTAGCACTAAGACTTGTAACTTTGCAAATATACATTGCTGGCCTCTTTAGAGGGGCCCTTCAGATATTGTTGCAACGGGGTCCAAAATTTATAGATCCGGGCCTGTTTAGGGTATCGAATTGCTCTATTTTTAGAAAGGGACCTGGAGAAGACAAACGTTATAACAACAAATTAAAAATCAATTCGAGACACGATCACTAGAAATAATTTGAATAGCATGAACGAGTAGGGTCATCATTATTCGATATATTTTATAGTTGTCCAGCACTATTTAGTCAGTAGAAAAGGTTTCATTCCGGTAATGAAAAAGATGTGGACCAGAGAAAATAGCAGTAGTCAAGGCAATGGTATTATAAAAATAATTTTAAGTCTTTCCAAGAATTTCATTCTGTTTCGAAATCAACATCTGGCTTACTTCAACAAATTTGTTCCTCGGAAAAAACCTTATAAATTCTTTATTTTCACGTGAAAATGCCTGTGTATTTTTCTAATACAAAAGAAACGCGTTTGTTATGCATTTATTATTTTCTTTACTTTTTTTGCATACTATTAAGAAATTAAGTAAAAAATAATTAGGGTAAATTGCTTATGAGTCCTGTTTTGGCGAGGAAAAAGTTAAGGGTCAAGTTAGTCATGACAAATTTTTGTTTTTAAAAAAAGGTTTTTCTTTTTATATCTGTAAAATAAAAGACATAACATTCGTATAGCGTGTTAACTCTTCCATGAAAGTAAGAAATGTGGGTGTAATGTTTCAATCCAGGAGCAGTAAAATTGATAAAAATCACTAGCTCCTGTTCTTTCTTCAATGTTTTCTTTCTTTTTTTTTCAGGCGCTCTGTCTTCATCAAGCAATGAAAGAATTTAATTGAGCGGATGAATTGGATAAAAACTGATTCACTTTCTTTGCTTTCATCGGCTAAAGAGGTTTTCCTCTTTATTGAGAAAAGTTTTCAACACCAAGGATTAGTAAGTCAAGACAAGAAATGGGAAGAGACGTTTGTCTCTTCCCTCTCGACTACATGAGACTCTTCCTCATTTTTTGTATTAAAAGTGGCTTAAGACGCTTACGATTCTGAATCTCTATTTTCAAATAAATCCTGTTAAAAGCATAACTACTTCTACTACTGAAAATGGAATGGTGGCAAAAAGAGACGGACTAAATGAAAACAAATAGAAGGTAAGGAGAATCACTGATTTGAGGTGATACATCTTTTGGCTACTTATTCATCTATTTCTTTAAAGTTAAGCAATTTTATTTTCTCGTTACAGCTAACGAGAGACGGGAATGGGAAAGGGTCTGTCTTGAGGGAAAACTCTTTTTGGTATATATATATATATTTTTTTTTTCTCTATATTTCAACAATTGAAAATTCTGAAATAAGAGTCTTCTTCCCCTTTTAGCTACGAACAAATTTTTTCGTCTTTTCATCTGCAAAAATTAAGCTAGTCGCTTTGTTTTGTTACATAATTATCAAAAGCCACTTTATAACCAAAACCACAAAAGCCACTATACAACTATAAGTATTGGGACACTTTCAAAAACTCACAATGTTTAGAATTTCTCAAGAAATAAAAGATTAATTGAGGCAGTGAGACTGCTTATTTCGGTAGAACGTATCAGGATTTCAAAGGTTTTCACCTATTTCCCCGTAAATTCAAGTATCTTCGCAAAAAAAGTTTCCTAAATTGCTAAAAGATGCGTGAATGCAGACTTTTCACTGGTGTGAAAAATTTTTTTTGCTACCAGTTTAAAAATTGGCTAACAGTGTTTATTGTATCGGCTTTCGGTTGACGACGGCTCGTCCGGATTGACTAATAAGCTCCCAACAGGAGCAAATAAGTCATTGCGAGGCAGGAATTGCGGGCAAGGACTATGCATGGTTCTTGCTTGCAAGTCTCGCGTAGCTTTGGCCATGGATGCTCTAATGTTCCTGGAGCTTTCTTGATAAATCAGGAAAAGTTCTGACTGATTGCATTCAACCTACTTATTTTTTCTTGCCAGTTCCCGAGACATGACTGACTTTAACAGGATAGATTTCCGAAAGTTTCAAGGATAATTTCAAAAAGGTTACCGATTTTTATCAGAAAACGTTCCTTGTTTTTTCAAGATATGTTTCTAACAAAAATTGGACACATCAGCTGCCTATTATTTTCCAGGAACGTTTCTGAATCGTTTTTACAGTGTATGTTTCTTGATTAATTTTTATCCCTTGGTCAACAAAAACTAAGTGGTGTTTTCTCACTAGCGCATATCCCACCCTAAACCATTAAATTGGGATCGTTGACGCCGTTTAACAATGCAAGAAGGTCTTGGAGACAAGGATGTGTGTAAACCCCATAAAACTTAGGCATCCCTAAAGAAATCATTACGCAAGTAATGGGATGAAATATCAGTGAGTTACGGCTTATAGCCGAAAATTTTGTGACACGTAAAGCTCTGTGTTAAGGTCAGTGGCGTAGCTACAGTGTTTGTTGCCCAGGGCGGTTCTTCAATTTTCCGCCCTTTTGTTGTGAAGTAGCTAATACATTTAACTGTCAATTGTGTTTGAATTAAAAAATAGAAACTTAAGAAAGAAAAAAAAGACAAAATGAAATTTTCCATATTTTTGTAAGAGAAAAATAAAGAAGGGGCGGGGGGGGGGGGGGGAATCACTTGGGAAAAAAAGTTGCTTAATTTAGGACAAAAATCTCAATTTTAGGCAATTTTTAGTTACGTTAGGAGAAAAACGTGGTTGGAGTTTACTCCTAGTTTTTTTTTTTTTTTTTTTTTTTTTTTTTTTAAATTAAAGTCCGACTTTAGTGGGTCGGAGGCATCGCGAAGAAATTTTCTCAAATTAAAGTTTTAAAATGCAAGCTTAGACTATATTAGAGACGGTAAGAGAGTCAAGAATGTTCGAACACTTAAATCGAACATTTTAAGCTCTGAAATATGCAATTTTAGGCTATCTTTGGCAACGCAATCGTACTTGTATTCTAACGCAGTTGTAGGGACTAGGGAAGAGAGCAGCGCAGAGGTCTCTTATTCAAACATTTTCAAATTTGAATTCTTATGGTATCTTTGGTGGACTGGAGAAGTTTCGGGTACTTTCTTCGGAAATTTTTTGGCACCGAAGTTTTAAAGACGCTTTGTAGGCTATCTTTGAATCAAAAACGTTGTGAAATCAGACGGTTCTCTCCTAGAAATTTTCCGTAATTGACGGTTTAAAAACTTATTTCAGATCCATCTTTAATAATATTAGGGAAAGGGATGAGATATTTAAGAACTCTTCGCATAAAAACGCATTTCGAAACTTTCTTTCGCGCGATGTCAGAAAACAGAGTGGAGGTGGGAGAGGTCCCCAATCGCAAATTATTTGAAACTTAATAAACTAAAACGAAATTTTAGACTATGTTTGGCCAAGTTAAGGGACGAAATCAATATTTAAAAGATGAAATTCGCTTACCTTCCAAAATCCAAACATGGGATCAAAAGTTGTCGAATAGATTTTCTACTCTCTAAGCAAGAAAATTGAAATCCATCTCAACTTCTTTATAAAGTAGAGATCTCTTGTAATGAATGAGAAATCAGTGCAAACTCTGAAATATATAAAGTCGCTCTTGTGATGGGTAGTAAATAGTTTCGTGTACCATTTTACGCCTCTCCCTTCCTTTCTCACTCTTGTCACCATTTTCCTGAAGTAAAATAAAAGTGGGAAATTTTTGCTCCAAGAGAGAAGGTTTTCAAGAAACTCTCTTAAAATCAAGAGTTAACTTGAAAATTTTAAAAACTTCATTGTTTTCCTCCTCCTGGAGTTGACCTCTGCAATATGAAAGAATATTGGTCCCTTGATTTTCCACTGTCTCCCCCCTCCTCACACACGAGAAAAACAAGGAATTTTGCTGATTTGATACCAAGAAACACTCTTGTTTTGTGTGTAGTAGTAATTTTCTGGTTGTAACTTTATTCTGGTAGTAATACGAAAGTCTGACATTTCGAAGATATTTTATTTTTCCAGCAGTCATAGATTAAACTCATAACTTACTAATTGGAAAAAGACGTTGCTTTTTTCCACATCATAAGGGTCAATTTGCCGCCCCTAAAAAAGCTAAACGCCCCCTCCGTCTCATCCAACTACGCCACTAATTAAGGCTAAAAGTAGCCACCTTGAAAACTTTTAAATATATTAGACGAAATAATCTATTTATATTAATTTTGAACGTTGGTCGCAATATTTTCATTAGCATTAAAGTTATAATGTATTATGTGTGTCTAAGTTACTTCTTGTCACCCTGTAAAAGCAATTTTCAAGAAATGATACTCATACTGTAATATTTTGTTGTAAGTAAAAAATTATTTTGTTATTATTAAATGATAAAGTCCTTGTTATTAACGTTTTAAATATTAATTGAGAGGCACACTAATATTCGGTGCAGTATTTATTTGCCTAATATTAGGCTTATTTGTGTTTAAAATAATTTGTACAGTTATTCAAGTGCATGCGGGGCAAAGTGAAATAGCTCATTTCATAACAAGTACATGCACCAATAGTTTTAATTCGAATTTGTTTTCAACATGCTTTTACAACCAGCATTTTAACGTGATATTTCAGTTCAGAAACTAGTGTTGTGTTTTTTGTTAAGATAGAGATTTTTCTTTGATTTATAAATAACAAAATAATAATAATAATAATAATAATAATAATAATAATAATAATAATAATAAAAAGAATCTTGAAAATGAATATAAAACGTCCAAAAGAGAGGAACTATTTTGAATGGGGTTGTTTCCTTCAGTCAAAAGCATTACTTTTAGTCACTGAAATTAATAGAATAAGCAAATAATAATAATAATAATAATAATAATAATAACATGGACCCAGAAAATACCTTCATTTTCACAACAGTTATTTTTTGATTGATATTTTTAAATGTTTGATTTTTCAAACATGGCGTGGTCTTTATGAAGTCACAAATGATGCACTTTGGCGCATCTTTCCACCACGTTTCCACGTAATGATAATCAAGAAGCGAATTAAATATTGCGCTCTACGCTTACTATCAATCATATCGTTGCCAATACGCGTGAGTAAAGATGCGAATTAAATATTTTGCTATGTGAATGGCAACAGTGAATAGCATTTCATCATTTGTGATTTCATCGGCAGAAGGGTCAACAATGAAAGCGCACCGGTTTAAGTAATTTTCTAAAAATATTAAACTTAAGGGGGTCCGGGACACATTTTGAAAATTTTTTTATTATGTACTTTAGAGTTTTGAAATTTTTTGAACTGATTCATCATTTATTTAATAAGCAAAATCATAACATAAATATGAAAAAAAATATTTTTTTATTTAAATTTAATTAGTTTTTTCCAAAAAAATGGGGTTGCTTTAAATTGCTATAACTCAAAATATTGTTGGTCAATTTTCAATTTTTTTTCAAAAAAGTATGCACAAATATCTAGGCTTTAATTTTTATTCGGCGATTTTAAAAATATTGATTCAATAAAAAATAAAAAATATTTGAAGAAAAATTTCGAAAATTTCGAAGATACTTTTTTTTAAAAAAATCATAATTTTTGCAGTAAACATTTTTTTCAAATTCGCCGAATAAAAATTAAAGTAAATTGCTTGAAAAAGATATGCTCCAAGTTTCATTACTTTATCTCTATCGGTTCCTGACTTATAAGAGTTTAAATGCAAGAAATCGGGAAAAATTGCATCATGGAGAAAAACGCGTTTAAAGTTTTAAAGTTATGTACACAGTCGTTAGATGCATGCAACAAAAATAACTATAACTTTCGTTCTATTTAAGGTAGAAACAAGATTCAAACGTCCTCTTAAGCAGAAAAAAACGGAGCAATTTTTCAAATTATAAAAAAAAAATTGCAAAATTTGAGGATTTTTGTGTCCCGGACCCCCTTAAACAAATTAGTTAAAAATGGTCAGATCCTATGTTTTTTAGCATGCTCTTTCAGAAAAAAAAAAAAAAAAAACTTTTAAAATGTTGGAAACGACCCCATTACCCACACATGGATTAAATAAATAAACGAATAAATAAAATGCATGTACAGAAAAGAAGAACACTTGACGCGTGAAAGGGGGATAGATTCCTCATGAAAAAGTGGTTGATGCATCTAATAAATCAAAGAATAATTACTGTAATTTTATTTAAATTCCTAGGCAATCTAGTAGTCATAAGTGGTAAAAATCTTTAAGTAAGATAGTTCAGCTTTTTCAAACCTTACGAGAAATAACTAAAAAAATACAATTACCCCTTCCAACATTTAATTTGCACGATTTATGGTGCAAATGATTTGTGGATTACGGTTGAAAATGGTGTCAGAAAACAAATTAAAAGTAATTTTTGAAAAGAGCGGGAGTATTTTTCTGGGTGGCGAAATGATGCGTTAAAGGTCAAAAAGGTTGTATCTCGTACTTCAAGTGTAAAAGAGTATTTTTTCTCAAAAAAAAAAAAAATATCCAATTTGCATTTAAATTCTCTCATCAAAGAAGAAAAGCTTATTTTACGTAATCTATAAATGTTTGTTTGAAATGAAATGAATTATGTACATAATTTCTTTGACCTGAATTTATCGAGCGCGTAGGGATAGTGACGTCATGTATTCCCTACACATTCGCAACAGCATGTTCACCTCTCTCTCTCTGATCTTTAATAACTACACCATTAAAATATTAACCCATTCACCTCCTATTTCGCTCACTTGGTTTGAGTAATAACATGAGTAATATGAGTTAAGGTCAGTGGCGTATCAAGGGGTTGGCAGAGAGTGGCTCTCGCGAGAGGCGCAGCAGCCGGGGAGGGGGGGGCGGCATTTTGAATGATTGAAAAAAGGGGCTTTTTTTTCTTTTTTTTTTTGGATTTATTTAAAAATTGATCATATAAGTAGAAAAATGCTTTTATAAATTAAAAAAAAAAGGATATTTACCCGTGGCATGAAATTTTACTCCGATTCATTGAGTTAGCTAAAGACTTATATACATTATTTATGTACCAGGGAGCGGTGGTGAAGAGCGTTCTATGCCAGAGGGCTCCTTTTTTTTTCTTTTTTAGGGAGGTGCGACATTTAGTCGTGTGTAGTTTGAAATATATATATATATATATATATATATATATATATATATATATATATATATATATATATATATATATATATATATATATATATATATATATATTTTTTTTTTTTTTTTTTTTATTGTAAGTATTTATTCTCATTATGATAAATAATATAAGCACAAAAAGTCTTATTTGATCAAAATATTGGGAAGCCTTAATCAGCAAATCCATAGAACTTTTATTTTGCCTGTATGCAAATGGTCGTGTTTTAAAAGCCCATTTCAGATAAGCAATGTTTTTTGTATTTACTTTGCTTTCCTAACCATAATAGAATTTTTTAAATGCTTCGATTTTTATTTTTTAAACTATTTTAGGTTTCTTTCTTTCTTTTAGTAAATATGTAAATTACCTTTATTGTATATTCTCCTAGTGGTTGAAACAAAGCCAATTTAAAGTTAAAGCTGTTTTGAAAAAAATAATAAATACATTGCTATAAACTGAACTGAAAAATGTTTATGCTCATTTGGTTCAAGAACGTACATCAGTGGCGTAACTAGCACAGGTGACACCTGGGGCGATTATTTGAGGAGTCACTCCCCCCCCCCCCCAAATAAACACAAAAAATAATGAAATGAATTAAAAAGAAAGAAAGAAAAAGAAAAAAGTTCCGAAATTTAAGTTGGCTAACGTACACAATCAGTTTCTTTTTTCTCTTTCTCTACTTCATCATTAAGGAAAATGATAATGGGGGAAAAAAACTTTTGGTGTATCTGGAGTCGATTCAAAAACCTACATCATCTGAATTAAATACAAGTTGATTACAAAAGGCTTTATACATACATATATATATATATATATATATATATATATATATATATACAGTGAAACCTGTGTAAGTTGACCACTTGCGGTGCAGTACTTTGGTGGTCAACTTATAAAGGGTGGTAGTACTGATTTTTTTTTTTTTTTTTTTTTTTTGTCATTTTTTCACTAATTTACAATTACTCTTTCTGTTCAACTCACTTTCATTGCTTAACATTATTTTGAAACAATAATTTAAAATGTTATTCAAATATTTTTGTTTTTCCCCCTTTTTTTTACTATATTAGACAATGCAGCTTTAGAAATTTCATACGTGTCAGCTAATTTTCACTTGCTTTCCCCCTTTTCAGTTAATTTTAATATTTCATGCTTTTTTATCAACCTCAAGTTCAACTAGTTTTCTTTTTGAAGCCATTTTACGTAATACTTATAACACAAAGAGCAACAAGCCGGACTCTCCTAAATTATAAAGGCAGTTGAAAATGAAAATGTTCTATCTCTTTATCCCTTGCACCCGAAATAAATAACTTTACTCACAATTCAAGTGTTGCCATAAAATATTGCAACTGGAAGAAAAGACTTAGCACTTTTCTGATGACACCTGTTTCCATTGAACAGAGTATAAAAGGCTATATCTCAAATAGAACAACAAAAGAAAAACAGCTTTAAACACTATGTCATGCTTTGAAAATGTTCGATCGGGAAATGCGGAGCAAGATAACTATTTTGCGGAGCTGCGGAGTTTAGCTATTTTTGCGGAGCAGTTGGCTACATCAAAGCATTAAAGTTATTCATAGAAAGCTATAAAAAATAAATAAAATAGTTTGCTTGATTAAGTTTTAAAAAAATACCAAGTGGTCAACTTACAAAGGGTTTTTCAAATACTCCAAACCAAATTTGGTGTACATTAGTGGTCAAGATAGACAGGTGGTCAAGATAGAGAGGTGGTCAAGTTACAAAGGTTTTTTTTCATTATATAAGATAGGACTAATTCCGTTCCTGACAAAAGCGGTCAACATAGGCAGGTGGTCAACTTAACAAGTTTTACTGTATATATATATATATATATATATATATATATATATATATATATATATATATATATATATATATATATATATATATATATATATATATATTACACGACGCCCCCTCAATTTGTTCCATTATACAAATAAATGATCTATGAAAAATTTTAAGTCAATCCATTAATATTAACACGTGCCCCTAGGGTCCCCTTTTTTGAGTTTTGAAGAAAAAAATTGCGGATTTTCTAATTTTTATGTAAAAATATTCCTAGATTTCATATTTAAGTAATTTTGAACCTCAATAGATGTTGCTACTTCCAGACAAACCATTCTCTCACTTTCATTCTGTAAAATTTTACATATTACATAGGGTACATGTACACCAATGGTATTGGGACAGGCAAAGGCATACCGATATTCGCGCTCGTTTCAAACTAAGCGGCAGGGGAACATTTCTTTCCACCAAGATGGACACAAGGTAGTCTAAAGTCCATTAATAAATGACCTAGGCCATTTATGAATGATTTTTGAAACAACAAATTGCCTCCTCCAGGCTTTGGGGGTGTTGATTTAGAAAATGTTCTGTGTATGTAACAAGTGTGACAAATAGGGTCACTGGGTTTCCATGCTATAAATATAAGTAATGATAATTATATTTTAATTCGCTGTTCTTTAGTTATATACTTAAATGTTTATGCATTCTTATAATTTAAATTTTGAAAAATCCTCGATTACCCTACCATAAAAATAAACTCTATAATATAAAATTTTATCCATATCTAAAATATAAATTTTAAAAAATTCCAAATCGGAATAATGTAAAAATCTAAATTTTAAACTGTCTTCTATTTTAGTACATAGTCCTTTGTTGTCATCAAATTCCTCTTGCAATTCACAAGATTTAGAAACCGAAATGTGTATCTATCCTAACCTGTTGAAAATTTTTTCTATATCTGGTCTACCACAACGCAAAAAAGCTTGACAACTATTGATATATGCTCGCATTTCATCAATATTAGACAAATGCCATATTAGGGACAAATATGCTGCTTATTTATTAACAGCCTATGTAGATGCTGTAAATTTAAATCCAAATAACCTTATGATCAATCGTACATCCCTTAAGAGAGCAAGAGAAAATCTTCGATAGGTAAAATCAGATTTCATGAATTTAAATTTAGATTTTTTAGTTATTCCCTGGGATACAGATACAGATGTAACTGGAAAAAACGCCGATAGGCTTACCATGATAGCTTCAGGTCCCAATGTTCAACAGCTACTCAGAATTTCTGAGATATTTCTTCAGTTGTATATGTGTGTGTGTGTGTGATATCTTAGATGATTTCTCTTTATTGCTAACTGTTCAAGCTGTAGTGTTTTATACAGCGGCTTACAATACCGGCCGTATAAATTGTGCATGTAATTTTTTAGAGCAAAAGCTGAACGGTGATATATTGCATTTGTATTGCTATCATCATGCACTTGAAATCGGACTACAGAGTGTCTTTAAAGAAGTTCTTGCCTTTCTTAGTTCTAGATCAGATATTCAATTATTTAAGCGCTTCAAAATTCAAAAAGTACACATACCACTCAAATTCTAAAAGAAGAATTTGATGACATATTATTGTTCGTAGAAAGCGGAATTAAGAAATATTACAGAGAATTCTCATAACGTGTAATAATATTTCTTGGTGAAGTCCTCCCTCCTACAGGGATAGGTTTTCGGCAACATGGAGCTTATCTGTGAGCCAGATGGGTGGCAAAAGGAATTTATTGTTTGAATATTTATATATTTAGGAAACAATTTAAATTGACCTTACATGAAGAGAATGCCCGTAAATGCTGTTTTACAGTTAAATGTTGTATGAAGATATAGTTTTTCGCAGCAACCCATTTTAGGCTTTTTAAATTAATATAAAGTCTAGTGTCTAAAAAACCTGCAGCGTACAAAATGATGACAAACATGCAGCAGAAGCAGTGATTGAAAAATTCATAAATCACTTATGGTACTTAGCGGATGAACTAGTAGCTTTGTCCGTATTGGATGAAGGAATTAACTTTGAAGATAGGAATAGACTACTTCAAAAAATGCTTGCTGAATAGGAAGACGTGTCTGATGACTAAAAAAAATTTCAGACAACAGTAGATGATTTGGAATACTTTCTTAGTAAAGATCTTCCTCTTTATAGAATCAATTACAAGTCAATAAAACTGTTTGATAAGTTACAAACACCAAAAGATGTTTTCCTATTTCATCCTGATTTATGGCAAAATGAAGGCAGCTATTTAAAGGGAAGGGATATCGTTGAAATGCTGAAAGTTGTGAATGATACAACTGAAAGAGGAGCACAATTAATCGAAGAATTTCACAATCAATTCACCAAATATGAGTCACAAAAGCAATTTAGTATTTTACATACAGTTCAAGACTATCGGGGGAAAAAAATGCACACGATTGAGATACATTGAGAAAAGCGTACGATTAAGGTAAAGTTTCTAAAGCACTATTTCATTCTTATTCAACGTAAAATCTTTAGACGATATGAAGTAATTAAAAAGATTAATTTTAGTGCTACTTCGCTGTAAAAATATTTTACAAACATAGGAGAAACGATGTATTGGGTCTGAAGTAAAAACTCGAAGTTTTGTGGGAAAATTATCAAAAGTGTTCAAGTTCAACGTCCTAGGGGCACGTGTTATTATTGGCCGATCGAGTTCAAATTTTGCACCGATTACTTTTTATTATAGTGTCACAAAACTAGGGGTCGTCACTTGTTGAATTCCGAAAAAAAAAAATTTCCCATATAAATAAGGACCACCCTAATATATATATACATATATATATATATATATATATATATATATATATATATATATATATATATATATATATATATATATATATATATATAATATTGAGTTTCCTCATATATTCTCTTCATGCCAGGCGTACCCAATCGGGTACAATGATAAAAAATTTGTAAAAAATATTATTTTGTTCAAATTAAATTATTCAAAACTAGTCAATTCTATTGAAAACATTCTAATTTTGATGGCAGTATATAGGTTGCTCTTTCTAGCAGGTTGTTATTCTCAAGCAAAAATAATAGATGATAATAGATGATAAGTTGTAAAAAGCTGGTTCTTGATGGAAAACGTTATTTTCCCCTTCATTTTGAATTTGTAACATAAAAATGTCTTATTTAGTACAGAAGTCTCAAACTTGAAACTAAGCTAAAATAACTTCACGTACAGTTTTATGTGTGCGCGTGTTCTCTTTAATGTTCAAATAATGATACATCATTTTTTTTTTTCAGGCAAAAAAATCGAAATTTTCCCAGTTATTTTTATATTATTCGTATCCCGAAGCCTACAACACTCACTAAAGAAAGATTACTTTGAACGGTTTTTTTTTTTTTCGGGCCTGAAGAAGGTAGGAAATTAACATCTTTTGGAAGTTTTTTTTTTTTTTTTTTTTTTAAACTTTTGACTTGGTTCTGGCTTTCTTTCGCCTAGCTGTGATTTGCATCAGTTCTCCAAGTTCTCTCTTTCGGCTTGTCCTATCCTGGTTAATTGTGACTTAATGACACACTACTTTCAGAGAAAGAGAGATTCCAGGTAACTTTCATATAAGTCCAATACAGATTTATGATCTGATGGATATCTGTACTCTTTGTTACATTTAAGTACCTAAACAATCAGCTGTCTTTATATCCATAAATATGCAGTTTATCCACAGGAATCTTTTCAGATAGTGGACTCTCAATCTATATCAGTAGGATAAGCTGGGGTAAAAGGAAGCATGGGGTAAATCGAAATAAAAACCATTACCACACTTATGGTAATATTCGAAAATAAAAGCAAAATGCTGGTGAAAGAGGGTCAGTTGGGGTAAAAGGAAACATGGGGTAGATGGAAACAAAGACCATTGCCATACTAGTGGTAGTTTTCGAAAATAAAAAGCTGGTGGGCGAGGGTCTGTTGGGGTAAAAGGGGACAAGGGGTAAATGGAAACAAACCATTACCACACTTGTGGTAGTTTTCGAAAATAAAATGCTAATGAACGAGAGTCTGTTGGGGCAAAAGGTAACATGGGGTGAATGCAAACAAAGACCATTACCATACTAGAGTGATAGTTTTCGAAAATAAAAAGTTGGTGGACGAGGGTCTGTTGGGGTAAAAGGAAACATGGGGTAAATGGAAACAAAAACTATTAGCATACTAGTGGTAGTTTTCGAAAGTAAAAAGCTGGTGAACGAGGGTCAGTTGGGGTAAAAGGAAAAAGGGCGTAAATGGAAACAAACCATTATCACACTTGTGGTAGTTTTCGAAAATAAAATGCTGATGAACGAAAGTCGGTTGGGGTAAAAGGAAACATGGGGTAAATGGAAGCACTCTGATATTACCATACTTGTTGTAATTTTCGAAACTAAACTGCTGGTGAGTGAAGACTGGGTCCATATTGAAGAAGAGATTTTGAGAGTTCCGCATGTTTCAAAACATTGTGTAGAGCTCATCATTGTTTGAAGATGTCACTGCGGAAAAAGTTTTTTTTTTTTAAGTTTAGTTATCTTACATTTTCCTCTTCAGAAGGTCTACTAATACGAAATAACTAGTTTCAAGTAGTTTTACTTGTCGAGTGCAAGTTTACTAAAAGCATTTAGTTATAAATTTTACCTTCCCAGCTATTTTTATGTACAATTTAGGTGTTTCCATTCTCCCCATAAATGGTGTACTCTGGGGTAAGTGGAATCAACTAAATTTTTAAATCTTCCTACTTGTTGGAAGATTACATCTTCATGTTAAGTACTCTTTTAAACATTTTCCCCTGTGTAATTTATTCAGCTGTGACATTAATCTAAGACCTGTCACAACCACGCAAAGTTTTTCAGTGACTTTTCAATCAGCTGACTAGACGTTGAAGTCGGCACATTACGATGGATGCCTATTGGATTGCCGCTTCAAATGAAATCCAAACGACACAAAACTGGAAGATAATAATTCAAAGGAACCCGACGAGATTAATGACGGGCAGGCAGACGTGAGAAGTGCTCCCAGGCCATCACTTCCAATTAATCAAGAGACGGATTCGACGAGAGTTAAAGGGATGAGATTCGAACAAAAAGAACCAACAAACCTAAAAAGAAAAAAAGAAAGGCCCTGTCTACAAACAAGACTCCTCGTAATAGGGTCGCTTTTACTTTAGAAATTCCTTGATCTCGCAATTATTCCTTTGCCACCCTATTGACCTGCCGTGGCCAAATCTATTCGCAGGAAGACCCGGATGTGACCACCCTGTTAGCTAGATTTAGGCAGCTTAATTTTATGCAAAAACCGTCAAGTTGATGCTCTTTGACAGCCAGACGTTAGAACGTTATTTTCGACTAAAATTACTTGTTAATGATTCATTCATTTATTTATTAGTTTCCCGGATCTGGAGATCCGTTTGGTGGACTATATTTAAAAGGGATTTTTTTAATGGTGAAACCACTTCTTCCTCTATCTCTGTTTGTTTACTTTAACTCCCGGATTCAAGCGTCTTCTTAATTGTTTCGTCATTTTGAATGCACTCTTCAGTGGAGGCCATTTGGGTGTCGGTATATGGTGGTAAGAAAAGTTCTTTTCTTTGATTGTGTGAAGGACATTTTTGACGTTACATATTCCTTTAATGCTATTAAATTTTCAAATGAAGCCAGGGGGCACCCTGATGGGAAGTCACAGAAGGTCACTGTGACCAAGGGTGCCCTAAACTTAAAATTTTTGAGGGCGGAAATTCTCAATTTACCAAATGGAACACCAAATTTCACCGAATAGTGATAATTTTGCCGAATAGAACTCAAAATTTTGCAGAATAGAACTCTAAATTTGGCCGATTAGAGCTCCAAATTTTTCCGAATCGTCAGGCAAAATTTGACGAATAAGGAAGGTCATAGTGACCTCCTGTGACCGTCCCTCGGAGTTCCCCTGACTGTGACCTCCCAACCTTATTCGGCAAGTTTAGAGAAAATACGCAGTATTATATTGTACTGTCCGCCTCCGAGAAGTTGAGCTATGGGCTTGAGCAAGTCCATTTCTTTCAAGGGAGAGCAATCAGTAAGAAGAGGAATTGTTATGCGCAGAGTTGGGCTACCATTAAGCCTTTTGACTTTCAGCCGTTTTTTCTCACACCTATTTCAACAAATGGAATCGTTTAATATGCCTGCCAGCGGAGCTCAACTTTCCAGAGACGGACAGTACTAGTAGCTTTTTTTTAAAAAATGGTGACTGATATTTCTTACTGGAATATGTTATTTATGCATGATCGTATTTCATCATTCGATAAAATTAGGAGAATCGTTAGGTAAATTGAGAATTTCTCCCCACCCAAAATCTTTTGTTCGGGGCACCCCTGAATGAAACATCTTTGTGTAAGCTTGCTTATTCTGAGGAGCACTCGTTAGATGTTCTTATTACCAGCAATATTGCCTCGGTATTAGTTGATAACTCATTGAATTAATAAGTGGCAAGAAGTGAAAGAAAGGTACAGAAGAAAAAAACACAATAAAAAGGAAAAACTTGATGACTTTTTTTCTTTTTTTCAAATTTGATGCTGGTTGATTTATTTTTAGAGCTTCAAAACTTTTAAAACACTGCCAAATTTTGTAATTTTTCTTTTAACTTTAAATAAGGCTAAATTGATTCTAAAACTTCATTTTTTAAGTGAAGCCACGGGTACCCTGATGGGATGTCACGGGAGGTTACTGTGACCAGGGTCACCCCGAAATTAATTTTCTGGGTGATTTATCTGCTTGTTCAAATACTATTCATTGAATCAATGTAATAAAAAAAGAAAAAAAAAACGGGTTTTTTTGACAAAAAAAAAGTTAGACTGTGGGTCTATTTTTCGTCATTAGCCGGCACGATAAGCTTTTAAAATGAGGAGTAAATTGTGGATTTTGATGAAGGACTAAGGTAGATCTCGCGCAGTGAAAGAAAAACATGCTAGAGAAATAATAAATAAGATTCTTATCGTATACGACAAATAAACATTTTAATATAAGATGTAGTAAAACTTTGCCCATTGTAGTAAGCCATAAATATCAAACTTAACTATCACTTTTAATTGTGTAAATATAGACCAAACTTGGAGCGGTTTTGAAATTTGCAAAAGAGATTTTTAAGCAATTTTTATTCTAGATTTACTAGTGCGATATGAAATGAGCCCAATTAAATTTTTACCTAATACAGATTTGGTGCCCCCCAAATGATGGTGTCTTCTGCTCGTGCTCCGTGTGGGCATGCTTTAATCTGGTCCTTTCTTACGGCTTCAAACGAAAAATGCTGTGCGGCTGACACCTCTGCACATCCCTGGCCTGAGTTATGTTTTTAAAATAAACCATTTATAAGTAGAGTGTACATTATACCGTGAAAACTTATACGAATTATTGACTGCAGCTTTATCAGAAACTAAACCTTGGACCTAAGTCAAAAGTTTTGCTAAATTTAAAACCATCCAAGTAGTGTTAATTCTATAAACTCGACGGCAATTCATAATCATCACCGCTAAACTGCTGAACTACGAAAATAATTTCACGTGAAAGTATTTAAAGTCGAGTCCATTACTTTGATTTACACGCGATGTCAAATTAACCGAACTCTCCTGTTGGATTTTATCGTATGGTGAACTGAGCGTCACCTAAACTGGTGATTATAGTTGACTTTTTGATCAACAAGAGTTCCGGTTAAGCAAATGGAGCTAGAGGTTAGGTCGAAGGTTTGGTAGAACTTTTCGTATGTATATATATTACATACATACCAAGGCTGTTCAAGATGCCTATTTTCACGGCGTTTGTTCCAAACATAAGGAGATTTATTTCAATACACGAGTAATTCATTGCATGAAAAGTGCCGAGGTATCTTTGAAAATGTAAACGAAGAACGTCTTTTCTTTTTGGCTAACTTATGGTAATACTTTACTTGAAATTATTCGGTAAGTAAAAATTTGGATTCTAGCAGTAACTTAGTGCAGAATGAAAACTTTGTAATGCTCTAAAGGAGGGTTTTATCAGAGAAATTTCATTTTAAAATCGTGTAAAAATCATTAAATTCTGGATCGACATTATGAAGAGACATATTTTGAAATGATAATTATGTGCGTTTGGCTGTTTTAGTTTATTTAACCCCTAACAAATGGGATGCGTGCATCCTATTTTGAGTTTAAAAATCCAGCCATCAAAAAAATGTTCTGAAGTTCAGCGTAATTTTTCAATGAATTTCGGAAATAATAATTTTTAAGCATTCGTAGTCAAATGATTGAGAAACTAGTCAAGAAGACTCGTGAAATAGCGTTTCTGAAATTTCTTTGCAGATTACCTTTACTCCTTACTTATAGATATTTTATGTCAAGGAAAATATGTTAGAAAGTACAATATTGGAATTTTCCCACCCTAGAGTTCAATCTTAAATTTGTATTGCAAATAATCGCGAAGAAAAAAATTAGCATATGATTCCAAACTATTTAAGCTATATCTTAAAGCTGACTACAACGGCTCCTCATATTTCAGGAAAATATTTTTTAAAAGATTCATAGTCAAAGGATTGATTAAGACCCGCGTAATCAAAGAACCCCGAGTTGTTTAATTTGTGCATTTTCAACGTTGCGTTTTCCTATTCCAGTTCTTGAGTTCAATTTCGATTAAGTCTTACAAATAATCATGAAGAGAAACAAAGTTGCAATTAGATGATTCCAAACCATAGTTATATTTCCTTAAAGAAAATGAAATATTTGTGAGAACACATTGAACTCTAAGTTGTGAAAGTTCAAATTTTTGACTTATCTTCTGTTTTGCATCTGGTTTGGTTTTGAGTTATTTGATAAGGTAGGTACTTGAATCGATCTACCTTTTGGTTCGTGCCGGAGCTGCCTTAATAACTGTTTTAGTTATATTTTAAATTGAGTCACCTATACTGCCGTGTGCAGGTAAAGGGCAGTAACTGCAAATTTTTCATTTTTTTTTTGCATTTTTGTCATCTATTGTACAAGCTCGCTTATTTCGTTTCCGCTGAAAAAAAGCCATGAAAAAGACGTCTCATTCTAACATTTCCCTATTGTTAGTATTGAATCCAGCTCACATTTCTCAAATATCTCGAAAACTCATTTCTGCAAATACTGCCGTTTACCTGCACACGGCAGTATACATGAAAACATTTATTCAACTCAGTCTGAACTTCAATCTTTAATCCAACTAACTAAAATTATACATTTTATGGTAATATTTACATTGATATTTATATTTAAAAAGTTATCATCAGCATGTTCAATTGGAAGTACAGTCGAGTTCCGACTTACGCGAGGGATGCGTTCCAAGACTTCTCGCGTAAGTCGAAATTTCGCGTTGTAGAAAACTGTACGTATACAATTTTTTTAGAAACTGTTAAGCACCCCTTAATTTGCTTTAAAGCATTCCTCAACTATATATTACAGTTTTTTATGTTAAAGAACTGAACTTTCACTGTTTTTAAAAAAATAAAAAAAGCGTTTTTGTTACTTTAAGACGTACAAAATAAATGGTCAATGGAAGGGAAAGACATAAAGTAAAGTAACACGGGCACGCATAGTATATAGTAATAATAAAATGCTGCACTATAATAGTACTGTACAGTCGATACAGTAATAATATTCATGAGTTGAAAAATAAATATGGTGATTATTTATGCTCCATGATCAGATCTTCGTTCTTTTTTAATACATTTTTAAATACGATTGCTTCACTTTTTTTTTTTTTTTGTAACGTTTCCATTTATGGAAACCTCTCTTCCTGATCTCTTTAATCCACAGTACAAGAGTAGCTTCCATTTTCATAATATATATTTACTTTTCTAACGCTCTACACTGCAAACTTCAATATTGAAACTAAGTTCTGAACTTTTACGAATATCTTTTTAGTTTTGACTTTTAATTGCACGTATAGAAGATTCACTCATACTTATTGTCGTACTACCGGCGACGTTTTGTAACTGTTCAAGCATATCGAGAACCTTTTTTTTTTTTTTTGCAGAAACTTTTTCTTCCCAGCTTTAAACTTTGGATGAAACAGCGCACTGAGGTGTCATTATATTTCATCAACTTTAATGAATATAGTGGAAAAAAAGATGCTTAGGGGTTATTTGATGCACTAACAACGCGAAGTGTAGACTAGTTTGGTGTGAGAACTTTCGCTGCCAGTGATGCTAAAGGGGTGTGATAACATTCTAGGAATCAATATTTAGTATCCAATAACGAATACGATACTTCCTTCCGAAAAAATTGGTGTTGGACGAGAAATTCGAGTTAGCTCTAAAATTCGTTACTAGCGAAAAATTCGCGTTATAGCCCTTTCGCGTAAGTCGAATCGCGTTGTAGCGGGAGTCGACTGTACCAGCACACTCAGTTCAAAAGCCAGGACAATAAAACGCTAATTTTCTTTAGGGCTGCGGAAGAGTCGTGAAGTTGGGAGGGGGGGAGGGCTGATTTAAGGGTAAAGGAGTTGGAGTCGATTATTTTTCCTCCGAGTCTGAATCCTTAACTCTGCCAAGCATGCGGAGTCAGAATGATATTAGGGTAAAGGAATTGGAGTCGGGAGCCAAAAGTTTTCAAATCCCATGAGTCGTAATCGATTATTTTCCTTCTTAGAGCTAGGCTACGCGGTAAGAGTTGGAGTCGGACTGATTGTGGGGAAAAGAAGTCGAAATCGGAGGTTCTAAAATTTCAGAAGTCGTAGTCGTTCATTTTTCCTCCGACTCCGTAGACCTGGTTTTAATAGTAAAAGTGGCGTCAGCTGTTTTTGCTAATTGCGGACGTCTTCAGGGAAAACTAGCAGTTTTGGTCACAATGGAACAATTTCTTTAATCCTGATGTCATGTGGTACGCTTGCAAAATGTGATGTAAGTCTTCACTTTTAAAGTTTTCAGCCGGGCTGGTTTGATTTATCAACTATTATACCGAAAGCACAAATGACCGGATTATTATTTGTTCCAACTAACCTTATGGCTCCCTAAAATGTGCCAGATAGGGAGCCAAATGGTACCCTTAAGGAAGCGCCGCTGGTGCTACAATATTTCAGCCAAAATATGCCGTATGCAATCAACAGTTTTTACAGTGTATGATCGAAATCCAAAAGTACTTCAAATATTGTACATGTATCCTGATCAAATCATTAGTCTATAAAATAAATGCTTTAGGTCTACAATAGAATCAAAGACAAGAATCTAAAACAAAGCATTGTTTACACTTCTTCTTCTTCTTCCAATGTCCAAAAATTTTATAACAAATAAATAAATGAATAAAAATGAAAGTATATTTTAAAACAATATAGACGATGATATTTTTTTTGTTGCTAATCATGATGCTAACTTAATTTATAATGCTTGTTCTCCATCTAATGAGCAGTCAAATCAGCCTGTATTGCTTACTACTGAGCATTCAAACCCTTCAGATAAACTAGGGGTTCTTAAACGTTTTCAAGTCGTGGCTCCCGGTAAAGAATTAAAATTTTCCAATAGCACCCTAGTCATTTATCTTATGATGTGTGTGAGTGGATAGATAAACATCACATTTGCATAATTTTATGGTTTTGTGGGAAAAGTCAGAAAGTATGCGACTACAAAGTAGACAAACTTAGGAAAATAAAAAAACTTCCCGAAGTTGACCGAAAAAAGAAGAAGAAAAAGAAGAAGAAGACTAATAAGAAAAAAAGGAGGAGCCTCTGGAAGAAACCTCTGGAAATTCTATTTTAGCTAATGTACCAGCGAAAATGCTTGGATAGAAAAAAATCCCTAATTAAACCAAAACATTGACTGTCTTTAAAAATTAAACTAATAACAAATATTCATTGTATACATATGTAAACACACTAGACTTATTATTATTAATTAAAATAGTTAATGTAACAATATATTCCGGTCAGTGTAACAGCAAGTCCAAGTGTAGGGCAAGTTGTTACTAAGTGCATGAAATTTTCACACCTGGAATTACAGTTATGAAATCCTTTTAAAAAATGTATATTATAGAGCTATATTAGCTACAGAAAATTTTAAAGTGTTATTCATAAAAATTCTCGCAGTAGTTATTTCTTCAAAAAATATTAAAACTTTCTTGTTACAACTAGCACTGGTCCCCCTAACCCACTTTTTAGTTAAAAAATGATGCAGGGTTCAATCAACAGTTAATTTTTACACTTAAATGCCTCTTATTATTCCTTACAGCTCTCCAGATCACCCCATATTTAATTTTATTCCTTTCTACTGAAGTTCAAGTTAAAATTACAAACAGCAATTGCAGTCATGAACTGCAATAGCAGTGAATTTTTTAGAGCCTTGATTCAAGTAATTTTTTACATGATTTTATTTCTATCAACCTTCGCTACGAAATTTAAGTACAGCCGAATCTCTAATAACCGTTTGGATCGAAACTGGCCCATTTTTGAAAAATCGAAATTTTTGGGATAGTTAAAATAGCAGTTTAGAGCATACATAAATGTTTGAGAGACAGTTGAAGCATGTATAGAACTCTGCATTTAAGCACGTACATATTTTCAAAGTAATTACTAAACGTGATGTGTGTGATTATATTACAATAATTATAAACTGTAAATTTGTTCAATTAATATCTCACACGCAAGAAAATACAATGTGAATTTAATGAGATATAATATAGTAACTTTAATCTTTATTTTGTTTTCAATAATGCAGATAACTTTATTCTTTGATTTTAAGCATGAATATGTAATAAATAATTAATTACCAAGTACAGCAATACTTCACTTTTATATTTAAACGCTTCCACCATTTTAAAAGCGATTAAAGATTTTTTTTCAATTGAAAAAAATATAGCATTAGCTTACTTTGCTTAATAAATGTTACTACTTTTTTTTGTTCGTTTATTATTTTTTACGCATATATTTCTTTAGATAGACGAGGCGTATTTCTAGAAACCAGCATAAAATGTTAAAAAGGTATGTTTGACATAATTTTCAGTCTCAGCTAATTTAGAGAATTATGATCGGATATACTAGAAGGTCGATTTTGATATACAGGAAAGCAGGCTCGTTTAGTTCTTTACGGAACTTCTAGTTTTACTTTGGTGATTCATTGCATTTTTGGAAGCCCCCTTCCCCACTCAAGTTGTCTAAATGATTATAGATCTTCTCTAAAAACCCTTTAAGGGGCTTGACATAAAGCTAATAAAATATTAATACCTACAGTTATTTTTTTAAAAAAAAAGGTGAAACGGAAAAAAAAAATCCTTCTAACTCATTTAGTTAGAAATTTCGTCGATGGTCCAGATTTTCAGAACATCATCTATGAGTGTTTTTTTTTTCTTTTTTAATTTAAAAAATAGTTACATCACATGATGCATAAGTTAGATCTAGAAGTACATGTACATTATTCATGTACTTTTTGAACACTGAAGGATAATGAAAAAGACTTCAGAATAAATTTCTGTAGGTATAAAAAAGAACAGAATAAAGTGGCAAAAACTATATACGAAGCAGTGAGAAACAAAGGGATGCAAGTGCCAAAATTAAAAATTTGGAGATAATCAGTGCAAATGGTAGGAGAACCTCTCCTCTGTTTTAGGGCAAGAGATAGTACTAGTAAATAGCTCTTGTGGTCACTGCTATACAGCATGATTTAGGAGAAAAAAAAATGAAAGTTTACCTAGGATCTGAACTTTAAACGGCTTTTACTCGAAACTTTATAAAGTCCTCTTACATATCTTTGCTTTTTACTGCCTTTTATTGAGTTTGAACTTTTGAATGGCATCGGAAAGTCCAATTCTTTTCTAAAGTTAGAGATACTCTTCGAAGTTCTAAGCTTGAATGATATCTCCCGGTAAAACACTCCAACCAGGAAATCGAAGCTTAGTGAAACAAAAAGACTTCTTGCGGGGTCAATTTGCATACAGAGAATGGCAAAACAATTCCAGTCAACAAATCTGCTAAAATTGCCACGTGACATTCATTAACGCCATATATCCGTGTGCAGTTGAAAGCCGATTCCAAGATTCCATCAAAGATCCTCGTGGTGGTGTCAGTGACACCCGGTCGTGTGCACATGACAGGACACAGTTCCGGCTGTTCGAAGGTCGGGTCTGGACCTTTAATCGTGAGGGTGGTCAAGGTTGTTCAAGGATCCTGCACCAACGGAATCTTCCGCTTGCCGATCCTCTTCATCCTTTGGGATGGGCAACAGGAACGGGATATGAATGCCAATGAGGATCATGTTCGTGGCACGGAAGGGTACAAGGGTTTTCCTAGCTGGTGCTTGCTCTTTGGACTGCAAGGGAGTAAATAAAATAAATGGTGATTATACAGTCAAACTTGTTTATAACGAGCCCTGATTTAACGAAAACCCTGATTTAGCTAGGATATCAGAAGGATTTGCTCGGCACAAGTCTATGGAAGTATAAATCATTTGTGACAAGCAAACTCTGCCTAAAGTAAGCAATATTTGTAACTCGTAAAATTTCCATTTACTTCCAGCTCAGTTTATCCTTTCTTGGAATTTTTTTTAACACTTCAAAATCAACAGAAAGTTACTGATGAATCATAAATCCTGAGAGCAAGTGAATCGTTGAGTTCAAAAACCATTCATCTCCACTTTTTTTTTTTTTTTTTTACCAAATTGAGTTTACTTTACTTTACAGTTCAACTGCTATGGACGTACATTTTCCCCGACAATAAATCATCCCTTCCCGTATTTAGCATTAAAATCTCTGATTAGTTCCAAAACATGACCTATGTCGCTGATGAATTATCATCTAACTAAACTAGGACATGTGCCACATATACATTCCTCAACAATTACCATATTGGTGCTGATAGAATCTTCAACCACATTACAAAAACTCACTGTGAAAGAGGTGACAACAAACACGAGTCTTGATTTCTGAAGTTGGTTTCCGGTTTATTATAGGAAACCTGTATCACCAAATGCTCAAGTGGAAAACCAAGGGAAAAAAATTAATTTCACTTATCTAGTTATTAGTTTTATTTATAAAAACTTTACACCTGGGAAGTTGAAGTATTTTAACTCATTCGTGGTTGAGAAAATTAATAATTCCTTTCTCGAAAGCAAGGAACCTTAATGTGGTCTCATTGCCAGTAAAGGAAGCTTATTCTGGAAAAGTTTCTGTAAACCACAAAAAACAGCAAAGAAGTGTTAAAACACATAAGTGAGTTTTTGGCTTTTTATGTTGTTTACGGTCCAACGTAGGTAGTAATGATTCAGAAGAGCAGTGGTGGCCAGCCTTTTCCTGCCCGACGATCGCCCTCACATTAAAAGCAATCTCGCGGGCTAGTACAAATATGAAATTTCAAAATAGCTCATTCTTTTCTAAATAACATGGGAAAATATGAAAAAGTAAAGAAAATTACAACCCAATAATTGTTATTACAGTCGAATTCGCTTATAGCGAGGCCTGTTTTAACGAGAACTCGGATTTAGCAAGAAAATCAAAAGGATTTGATTGGTACAATATTGAGTCTATGGGAACAAATTCGCTTTTAACTAGCAAACTCCGCTTAACGCGAGCAATATTTTTGTAATTCATAAAATGTCTGTTGATTTCCTCCTCAGAAAATTTTTTTGGGAAAAATTCCATTAACATTTTGAGTTAAACCGAAAATTAGAGATATGACATAAATCATGAGAACAGGTGATGACACAGCCCTTTTTTTTTGAAATTCGTGGAAGATAGAAATATTCGTAGAATCGAGTAGCATTTGAAAATTATATACTTGCTGAAGAGAATGATATTATTTCCGAGATATACTTCCCTGGATATTGTAGCTGAAAGTCAAGAGAGAAGAAAAAAAAAAGGAAAGTGACCTCCATAACGACAAATGTAAAGATTTTGAAGTTAAATAGCCCTTGACATACTTGACTTCTAAAGCGCAGAAAAACTTTAAAATATTTTGAAGCCACGGATGCAAATGACGATGTTTTTCAAACCCTACGTTCCTCGAAACCAATAACAAGAAAGGGACAATAAGACAGTTCAAAATCAAATAACCCCCTTCTTTGGTACTGTACAGAAATATAAAAATAACAAAGCAAGTATGTATGAATTTTTATGATTATTTAAAGAACTCGTTTTTTACGAGCACTTGGTTATAACGAACAAAAATCACGGTCCCTTCACACTTGTTAAAAGCGAGTTCGACTGTATCATTACTTGATGATTATTGTATCAAATGTATGTTCTTCAGAAATCATTTCTATATATTTGGCTCAAAATTTGTGATATTATTACAAATCGTGCTTAACGATTTGTAACACTGAACAAAACAACGGGATACATGGACCAGCAACGAGGGACAGATGTGGGCCGCGAGCCGTAGGTTTAGTACCACTGCAGTAGAGGATTCCTGAATTAGTTTAGCTTTTAAATTTTCTTCGATAACTGTTAATACTGTTACAGTACCATTACATGTATTTTGTAGTATACAAACTAAATTTTATTTCAAATTTTCAATAGACAACCATCAACATTTTTCCTTGTTAAAGTAAAAAAAGAGTATGATTCAATGGTCTTGTCCAAAAACAATTCATCCACTTTTCTCGGATGACGTTTCATCCTATAGCTCATACTTCATTGTATTAAAAAAGAGGTTCCTTGAAACCGCGAAACACGTGTCTGCAGCAATCTGTAAGTTTTGTGTAGTAAAATGTTGTTCAACAACCTCGATATCTAGAATTTCTCGGAAAGAGAAAAGAAATTCGAGACATCAAGTTTTCTAGTTATAAAGGTTTTGAAAAAAATAAACTAGTAACTGTCAAAATTACGCACGTACTATATATGTACTATGAGACCACTTTGCATAACAATTAAGAAGTTATTCTTCAACATTTTACTAGATTTTAAATTTATTTACATCCTTGTTTCGGTGTAACAATATCGAGTATTCAATTTTTTTGACTGGTTACTAGATATTTTTAAGCTGGATTGTTAGCTGCTTCTGAACAAGCAGACGTCCTCGCGTTCATTTTTCAGCCATTTCTTTCATCATAGTTTTTCTCAATAACTTGATATTTTTTTTATTACATATTATGGAAGTGTACTGGAAGAAATTTTAAAATGGATGGCAATTTCGACTACCTTTTTTTCGTCTCTAAACTTAAAAATTTTAACTTTGTGTTTAACCAATAGTACATTTAAAGTTTTTCGCCATTATTTTGTAGGGGTTAAAGTATGATAAGGATGAGAAACGCGTTTTTTAGTTTTTGCATGAAAACTGACGAAAATTGGTCCCACTGACCTCCAAGTTGGCAGCGTGTTCTGAAGAAAAGCACAAATTATCTAAACTCTTGGAGAGACACTGAAATGAAAAAAAGACCCTTATTAGCTCTCCCAAATCCCCTAAATTTTAAATTTCCAAGAAAAAGGATGAAAACTACTAGAAAATGTCGTATTACATAAAATTGCCAAAGTAAAATGGCAATTAAAACTTGCTTCTGTGCAAAAATTTTGACATGCCAAGGGTTTCGAAAAATAAATTTTGAGATAACTCAGGAAAATACAAAGGAATTTTTATGGAAAATGTAGAGGAAGAAAATATTTCCAAGACCTCAAGGGTTTGAGATGAGGAGTTCCGAGATATCAAGGTTTGACTGCATATGTTATTTTAATTTTCAAGCACAGATGTATTATTTCAATTCTTATTTATGGACGTATTTTCAATAAGAATATTTTTCAGTCAATCAAATACATCCACGCATGATAAGCGAGTGCAGATAAGGCAAAACAAGTGAAAATAGTAGGGTATATACATTATTGGAAACTGCGAATTTGAGAAAATTCTATATTTGCAGCAGTTTAACATTCTTCCTCCGAAAATTTTTGAAAATATCGTTTTGAAAATAAAGACTTTTGGAGGTGTGTCTTGACAATGTGCAGTTCAACCTCAACCACGTGAAAATAAGGTGACCGTGGTTTTAGACACTAAAACATCCTCCGAAATTCAAAAAATTTTCATTTAAGTTAAAAATTAAAATATTATTGTTTTTCGGCAATTTTTCGAAGAATTAAAGAAATTACATTTAGTTTAATAGATATTACTCGTGGATATCTTGTGTTGAAGTTTAATTCGTGACATTTTAAGGAATCGTGATGCAGTTTATCAAAAATTTTGTGGGGAAAAGAGGAGGAAGAAGCTTTCTCAAAAATTTTTCTGGATGCGGATTTAATCAAAGCAAATGTTGAAAAAAAAAAAAAGT